>NW_021940840.1:815661-817497 GCF_001715985.3 Manacus vitellinus
CTGAAACTCCTTGCAACATCAATTAATGTGATTATTACTTTTCTGTCTCTGATGCCCCCATCTGGTTACACCCTCTCACCTGTCCCCTGGCACAGTTGCCCAGGGCAGTGGTGGAGTCACAGTCCTTGGGAGTGTTCAAAAGCCGAGCAGACGTGGCTCGTGGGGATATGGTTTCCTGGAAATGGTGGAATTTGGTTGTAGGTTGGCCTTGATGATCTTGGAGGTCTTTTCCAACCATTCAGATTCCATGATTCAGGGGGGATTTTTCCATCCTTCCCATCTGCAGCTCTGGGAAGGAGATGTCAGACACAGCCCGGTCCAGCTCCAGGAGTGGAAGCAATTCAGATTCCTGATGGATTGGCAGTGGAGAAGGTGCTGAGAGATGGATTCTGAGGTTTGGAGCAGCAGCTGAATGAAAGACATAGGGAGCAGTCCCTGAGCTGGGCTCTGTGGGCTGTGAACGAGGTCCTGTTGTGGTGCAGGTTTTGTTCATGACACATCTGTGCTCAGCAGCCTGGAGGCCCAGGAGCCCCGTGGAGAACACAGCTCCCTGTGTCTGGGATTACCTTGGCTAATTAGAACACACAGGTCTTTGTCTGGTTCTTTAAAGGATGTGTTTGCTTTCATCCAAGAGCCCCATGTTCAGCTTCACTTCTATTAATCCCTAAACATTGGAACAGGGAGATTTGTCCGGGCTAATTCCATTCCAGGGCAATGTTTGCTTTAAGCTTCCATGTCTTAAAAATGACCTCTGTCCACAGAAGGGCTTGGAGGAGGAGCAGAGAACCCATCCAGGCCCCCAGTGAGAGCAAAACCCTTCCTGGGGGCTGCAGCCCCACTCAGGAGAGGCCCTTTCTCCTTTGAAATAGGAACAGGTTGAACTCTTCATGCAGGTGGAGGATGAGCAGAACAACCTGGAGGTTAAAACTGGCCTGACTCATGTGAAGTGATAAAAGTCCAGGCCTAGATTTATGCCACATCTCACACCTGCATTAGTCACAGGTCCTCTGGGAGACTTGCATGGCTTTGACCTGAATGTGTGACTTTCCAGGCTGTGCCTTCAACCTCCAGCTCCACCAGTTTTCCCTGTCCTCCCTCTGGGATTGCCCTGGTCTGCAGGAGATAACATGGGAAATTATGACTTTTTCTTGTTTATCTTTATTTCATGTTATGGTGGGCCTAAAACTCCTCATTTTCTCACCCTCCTCCCTCCCAGTGGCACAGGGGGATGGGGAATGGGGTCTGTGCTCAGTTCATCACAGGTTGTCTCTGCTGCTCCTTCCTCCTCAGGGAGAAGACTCCTCACATTCCTCTCCTGCTCCAGTGTGGGGTCCCTCCCTCAGGAGACAGTTCTCCCCAGACTGCTCCCATGTGGGTCCCTTTCCATGGGGTCAGTCCTTCAGGAACAGACCCCTCCACAGTGGGTGCCCTGTGGGGTCACCAGTCCAGCTGGGAGCCAGTGTGGGCTCCTCTCTCCACTGGGACACAGCTCCCTCCAGGAGCTGCTCCAGCACACAATTCCCATGGGGTCGCTTCCCATGGGGTCACAGCCTCTTTTGGTCACTCCCCTGCTCCAGTGTGGGGTCCTGCAGGGGCACAGCTGCCTCCCCATGGGCTGCACCTCGGGCTGACAGGGAATCTCCACTCTGGTACCTGGAGCTCCTCCTGCCCCTCCTTCTGCACTGCCCTGGGGGTCTGTGTTCCTCTCACACATTCCCACTCCTCTCTCCATCTGCTGTTTCCCAGAAGCTTTTCCTCTTGTTAAACATGTTATCCCAGAGGTACTGCCACCATCACCCATTGGCTCGGGGTTGGCCAGTGGTGGGTCCATCCTGG
>NW_021940840.1:818656-819804 GCF_001715985.3 Manacus vitellinus
AGTGAGAGGAAGAGAGGAAACGACCTCAGGTCAAGCCAGGGGAGGTTCAGATTAAATGTTAGAAAAAAATGTTTCCCTTAAGGAGTGGTGGGGCACTGGAACGAGCTGCCCATGGAGGGGGCGGCCTCACCACCTCTGGAAGTGTTCAGGAAGCGTCTGGATGTGGCACTTGGGGACATGGTTTGGAGGTGATTATGGTGGTGCTGGGTGGGTGGTGGGTGCACTGGTGATCTGTGAGGTCTCTGCCATGGTCCTGTGTGATTCACTGAAGCTCCTGAAGTCACTTCTGCTCCTCCTCTCCGCACACAACAAATGCACCGTTTGCTTTATCGGGGCATAAACCGATGTACAACATCCTCCTCTGTCCAAAGGATTGTCCCGTGTTTGTGGCTGTGGCTGCAGCTCCTGCAGAGCCCAGCAGTGCTTGGATGTGGGTGCAAAGCCTGGAGAGCTGTGAGCTGTGGGTGTGGGGACCCCAATTACCATGGCCATGGTCACAAACCATGTCCCAGTGCAGCTGTGCCACCACACAGCTCTCATGGGGGCTGAAGCAGGACAAGGGGAGGATCAGTGGGGTCTGTGTCTCCCTCTGAATGAGAGGTTTCAGGTTCTGGTTCCTGCTTGCTCATATATTGTCGGTTGCTGAATATAAATGCCTGAAGTCAAAGGTCCAGGTGCTCCAGAGGCAGTTTTTGTGTGCTCTCTGAACCCTGATGGCCAGATAAATGGTTTATGGCCACCTGCAGTGCTCTGCCATGTGCAGGGCACAGTTCTGGCACCTTTACTGCTCTTCTGCCCACTCAGATGTGACTCCTTAATTTCTAACACAAATGGGCCCCACGAGGAGGCTCTTCCTGAATTAAATGTTGGCTCGTCCTACCCACGATCCTGAGTGTGCAGGGCCAGGGAGGGACAGAGCTGAGCACAGAAGGCTGTGATGTGATGCTGATGTTTCTGTGAATGAGGCACAGAGAAGAGCAGATGGAACAATGGCTCCATATTCAAAATGCATGTGATTTGATTACATTGGTCTTTATGTGGATAGAAAAACATTCCAAGCCAATTACAGGAAGCATTTGCATCTTCTGAGCCACAGGCTGGGAGAGAGCAGAGAATTAGAGAATCACAGAATCACAGAACATCCTGGG
>NW_021940840.1:819955-831413 GCF_001715985.3 Manacus vitellinus
AGCTCTGGCAGCCTTGGGGCTGTGCCCACTGCCCTGGGGAGCCTGGGCAGTGCCCAACCAGCCTCTGGGGGAAGAACCTTTGCCTGAGATCCAACGTGAGCCTGCCCTGACACAGCTCCAGCCATTCCCTGGCTGCTGTTCCTGGTCACAGAGATTGGAACTTCCCCTCTGGTGCCCCTTGCGAGGATGTTGAAGACCCCAGTGAGGTCTCCCCTCAGTCTCCTCTGCTCCAGCTGAACACACCAAGTGCCCTCAGCCTCTCCTTGTATGACCCCTCCAGACCCTTCATCATCTGCTCAGTCCGAGTTTCTGGGAGCCACTTTTGGGGTGCCCTGAACCAGATCAGGAATGGTGGGCAATTATGAATTTTGTTTTCCCTAAATCATGGCCCTGTTTCTGTAAACTAGTCACAGTGATCAGTGCTGGGGCCACCACAGCTGAGGGGAGAAATGCCAGTGAAACGAGTTTTCTGTGCCAGGGCTGATGGGGGTGCAGGTTCAGTGACAAGTCACTTGTATCTGCTCAAGTTAGCTCAGCATTGTCCCTTCAAAAAGGGATCTTGGAGCTGAGTTGTGCTCTGCCAAGGGAAAATCTCAGGCTCAGATCCACTGTTAACTGTCAGGAAACTGTAGCCTAAGGAAAATTAGGGGCACTCTTGTCTTGGCTCATGGAAAAGTCAGTAATAAGTCAGTGATGAGGGAGTTGCAGGGTGCAGATCTCCACACCCCACACAGGGCTCAGGCCACACAGGAGGGGGAAGCTGTGCTCCCCTCCCACCACATCTGCCCTGCACTGGCCCCAGCTGTGCACTGGTGCTGGTTCTCAGGCTGCATTCTCAGAGGAACAGCTTCCCAGTGCCAGAGGGCAGGGTGAGATGGGATAGAGGGAAGAAATTGTTCCCTGTGAGGGTGGTGAGGCCCTGGCACAGGTTGCCCAGAGAAGCTGCGGCTGCCCCTGGATCCCTGGGAGTGTCCAAGGCCAGGTTGGACGGGGCTTGGAGCAACTTGGGCTAGTGGAAGGTGTCCCTGCCCATGGCAGGGGTGGGAATGAGCTTTAAGGTCCCTCCAACCCAACCCATTCCATGCTTCTGTGATTCCATGACATTGCTCACTGGTCTCCAGGTAAAGCACCAAATAAATGCCTTTAGGAGAACAAGTCTGGCAAAGGTTCTGCAAAGGAGCTTTGGGACTTGGGGGATTTGCAGCCACTGCTCTGTTGAGATGGTGCAGAGCATTAGAGGGCAGTTTGCACAGCAGTCACTCTGCTCCCAGATCTGCCCTGTGCTGTTCAAACCATCTCTTAAGGAACACCTTATCCTCATACCTTCTTATCCCTCTTACCAGACATGTGGCTTCCAGATATCTCTTCCACCAGCCATGGGGACTGAAGGATGATCCATGATCTCCTTGACCTCAGAAAAATGCAAAGTCCTGTGTGGAAGGGACCTTAGAGATCATTAAATGCAGAATTGATGTTTGTGGGGACAGGGGGGAGCAGGTGCTGGGCAGAGCCAGCAATGCTCCTTGACCTTCCAGCTCTCCCAGGCTCTCCCTCAGCTCAGCCTGTTTTCCCTCACAGCTTCTCCATCACCTCTCTCTGGTGCAGAACAAGCTGGGAGGGTTGTGCTCACAGATGACAGAATGTGCATCTGTAAGGTCTAATTGAAAAGACTTTTACATGGAAACTGGTAGAAGTTGGTGCCACAGACGGGCTGGGGTCCTCTCCAGCACCATTCCAAAAGCAAATGGAGCCTCAGACCCCTGGGTGGGAGCTTCACACACACCTGGGTGGGAGCTTTACAGGCACCTGGGTGCTCACACAGCACTGCAGAGCAGGAAAAAGAAGCACCTGGAGATCACATTTCTTGCTCACATGTTCTTCTGCCCATTTCTTGGCAGGTTCTCCTGAAGGTCCAGTTTAGGGCCAGGAGTGGAGCATTAGGAATTCTCACCCTGCAAGTGTTCTCATTGCTGTGTTTGAGATTGGGTCCTGCCACACTGCAAGGGAGCTGGAATTACAATAAATCACCTCCCTGGCAGCCTGGGAGTGAGGAATGTCCAGCCTCTCCCCAGGAACACTCCAGGATCTGCTCATCGATCCCAGGCTGCTGCTTTCTGTGCCCCCTCACTGACTTCCATCTCCCTGAACGTTTTGGCTTGTCCTGTGGTCCAGCCCTGCCAGTATTGATGGCACACAAGTGACAAAATAAAATAGAAATTATTAATTTCAAGCTCTATTGGTAGAAGGAAAAGAAAATCAATGCTTGGCAAATGGAATAAGGAGAAACTGGAAGAAAAAAAAAGCTCCGAGTAGCTCGTCTGTGACAAGTGACAAAGGCAGAGGACTGTAAATAAAGGGCATGAGAGTGTTGCTGTTTCAGCCACTGTATTTTAAAGGTGCCTTTTTGCATATTAATGGCAAATAAGGCACCTGCTTGTGTGAAGAGCTGTTGACATTCCCTAGAGGAGTGGGAGAGCCTTGGCAGAGGAGGGGGCAGCTCTCTTTGTGTTTGGAGGCAGGAGTGAGAGCCCTGCAGGTGCAGGATGGGAGGACCCAGGGCCAGTGAGGACTTTTGCTCATGTGCTCCCCTGGGTGGCACCTGAGAGACTCCCAGAGCTGGTCCCAGGGAGACCGAGCCCCCACAGCCCACAGGCAGGAGGATCCCCAGCAAAGCCAAGAGGAAGGGAAGAGGAAGCACCTGGAATACAAAGGGATTAAAGGGATAATCCAAGTAAAACCAGGGCACTGCAATATTTGTTTCTGTGCAGGGCCAGGAGTTGGAGCTGATGACCCCTGTGGGTCCCTTCCAGCTCAGGGTGTTCTGTGACCCCGTGGTTTGAGGGAACTCACCCAGTTTACAAACACTGACAGTCTGAGGGTGCTGGAGTCAGACACAGATGTTCAGAGTCAAATTCCAAGGGCACAGCTCCTGCCTAGAAACCCAAAGAAGGGCCAGCTGTTTGAAAGGCTTTGGTTTCACAGCTGTCATTGTCAGTGTAACAGGATTTTTAAGAGGCTGCACAGGGCACCAAATGCTGCAGAAACTCACCCTGAAAGAGGCTGGAAAGCATTAGAAACTACTCATATGGTGAGCAGATGAATAACAAAGAGTGTTTTAACTGTCTGTAAAACACACAGGTACAGATAAGTCCTCTCTGCCTCATGACACAGGCTGAAACATATTTTTCAATTAAACTGAGAGATGACAAATCCAGAATTGATGAAATGACATTTTCTTTGGCACAGTGAGATGGGCTTCAGCTCCAGCAGGTAGAGACATCTGCAGCACAGACACCTGCTCCCAAACTGGCTATTTCAGGCTTCTCTCCTAGGCAGGAGGGGGAAATGGGCCATTTCAGGGAGCAATTCATGTGACCGAGCACAAATATCCATTTGTGGAATAGATAACTCCCCCCTCGTGCTCTGCTGACTGTGTCAGATCCTCACTGATATTAAGGCTGAGGAGGAAGGCCAGCCCAGATTAGACTCCAGCCTAGTCACACGAGTTGTTTTCTTGGACTGTTAAACTGTGGAACTCATTTCCACAAGGGGTTATGGAAGGCAAAAGATAAGCTGCATTCAAAACTGAGACTGGAATAAATATGGAAAAATAAGAATAGCCCCAGTTCTCACAGATGGTGTTAAGGGCATTTTGGGATGGATATAAAACTGCTTCCTTCAAGGCTTAAATCCATTTCAGACTGTTAGGATTAGGATTAAGATCTTCACACGGGCCATTTTATTTCCTATCTACCTCTGGTAATCACAGGTTGGCTGCTAAGCTGGATGGACCATGAAGCTACTTTAGACTGTCAATATTTTCACCTGCACAAAGTCTCCCAAGATTTCTTGAAAACCCAGCAGCTTGCACTGAATCATAAGTAGTGGGAAATCAGAAGTTTAATGGAATAATTCGGATTAGGATCGAGTACAGCAGGAGTAGAGTGGAGCAAGATGGGACAGAACCAAATGAAAAAATGAAAACAAATAGATGTGTAAAGATTTAAAAAAGCACATAAAGATGGATGCTTGGATACAAGCTCCAAGTGCATGGCCAATGTCCAGGGCAGGGAGGTGGTTGACCTTCCTGGGCTCGCAGTTGTTTTTGGCAAACAAGCACAGCTACTGTGGGGTCAAATCAGAGGTTGGACTGTGTAACCTGATGCAGGCCTGGGAGCAGGTTTAGGAATAATCCTAATGGACTCAGTACAACAAATTAACATGAAGGACACTCCCAGCACAGCTGTCTGAGTCAGGGTCCTGCTCTGAGAACAGAGAAGATGCAGCACAGAAGACAGGGTGGGATTTACACAGCACCTGCCTTTTCTGGGGCAGATTCAGGGGGATTTGGGCTGAGCTACAGTGAAGTTCAGAGCCTGTGAACAAACTGGCTTGGTTTTCTGAGCTGTAACTGTGGAGACTTGCTCAAAAAAAGGAGAGAGCCCCCCTGTGATGAGGGGAATAGCAGTGGATTGGTTGTGCACCAGAAGCTGCTGCTGCCTGTTAGAGCAGTGGAAAGATCAGCCAAACTGGTGGGTACAGAAGAGAGCTCTGGCCACTGGGTGATGCTGAGGAACAGCTTTGTCACTTAATCACTAATTTGAAGCTGCCCCATGGCAGAGGTGACAAACAGACATAGCAAATGTGCTGTGCTCCCTCTGAGCAGAGCAGTGTGAACAGCAGCCTGGCAGCTCTGGGCTGTGCTTACCCCAAACCAGCCTGATTTAGTTCAGTAGCTGGTTCTTGCTGTGAAAAGTTTATTCCTCTATAACCATCTTCTTTCATAACCTCACCTGTGACCAGTTCTGTTTTTCTTCACTTGATGGTGGGTTTTGGTATCACCAGGGAAAACTCCATCTGAGAACGTGTCTATGTGGCAGAGCACCAGGCAAAAAGCTTTATGGAAACCTTCCAGCATTGCTCCACTTCCAGCATTGCTCCACTTCTCCTCTGGACACACTTTCTGCTTGTCCTTCATGTTATGGGCCACCTCAGCACTGCCAGATGGGAGGGGACTGTCCTGCTCTGCTCTGTGCTGCTGCAGCCTCACCTCAAGTCGTGGGGGCAGTTTTGGGGACCACAACGTCAGAAGGATCTGAAGCTGTCAGAGAGTGTTCAAAGGAGTGGGGAAGCTGGGGGGGAGGTCACTTGACTTGTTCAGCTGGAGAAGAGGAGACTGAGGGCGAAGCCCACTGGGGGCTGCAGCTCCTCCCGAGGGGCAGCTCCATCTCTGCTCTGGGTGAGCAGGGACAGGATCCAGGGAATGGCTGGAGCTGTGTCAGGGCAGGCTCAGGTTGGATCTCAGGCAAAGGTTCTTCCCCCAGAGGCTGGTTGGGCACTGCCCAGGCTCCCCAGGGCAGTGGGCACAGCCCCAAGGCTGCCAGAGCTCCAGGAGGGTTGGACAACGCTCTGAGGGACAGGGTGGGATTGTTGGGGTGTCTGTGCAGGGCTGGGAGTTGGCCTGGATGATCCTTGTGGGTCCTTTCCAACTCGGGAGATTCCATGATTCTGTGATCTTTGTCCTTTGTGTTTGTAAATCATCCAGTTTTGGCCCACACTGAGGCTCCCAGTACCACCCAAGGTCTGTGGACTGAATTAATTGTCCCTGTTTAAGAGCTTTCTCTCAGGGTGAGAATTTTGGGGACAAGTTTTGCTGTAGCTGTTCTTATCTTGTGAAACACAGATGGAATTAACCCAGAACA
Source organism: Manacus vitellinus (assembly GCF_001715985.3). NCBI lineage: Eukaryota > Metazoa > Chordata > Aves > Passeriformes > Pipridae > Manacus > Manacus vitellinus. Next base: position 825,658 of record NW_021940840.1, read on the forward strand.
AGCACAGAGACATTGGCACAGCCCAGGGCCAGGGGGCTGCAGACCCCCACGGCTCAGCAGGCTGAGCTCTGGCTGCAGCACGAGGTAACTCAGGAGAGACTGGAAGGCAGAGGTGGCCCCTCAGGGCAGGGTTATCTTGTAATGCAGCCCCAGAGACCCCCACAACACAGAAGTAGGAAAGTGCTGGTGCAGAGGCTGCAGGGACACACTTGCAGCAGGATGCTCTGTCTGAGAGGGGCTAAACCAGCTCAGACAATCCTCTGCTTGCAAAGCTCTCAATGGGGAAGGAGGAGGAGGGTCAGACTTTAGGTGTTGGAGCAGGCTGGAAAGAGCCTGACTGTCCAACTCCAAAGATAAACATCCTGAGGAAGAGCAGTGGTTGTGACAGAACTGGCACTAGGGAGGGTGTGAGGGGCAAAGTTCCAGGCAAGTGATGTCCCTGAGAACTCACTTAGAGCTGCTGAGCTGACAGAGACACCCGACTGACAGCCCAGCACCTGGGGCTGTAAAAGCCCAGTCCCCTTTTTAACAGCATGTTCTTTTAACACCCCCCTGCTTGGAGTGGGTGTGGAGATTCCTCCCTGGAGTGGGGACACCCCTGGAGGTCCCTGCTTGAGGCTGAACAAAAAAGATTTGCCCACAGTTGTTGGTGACATCAATCTCTATTTAATAACTGTTTTGCTGGCTTTAATATCATGGCTTCAACGTGACTTCAATAAACAGTGCACTCTGGTAGTAGTTATAGCTCCTATCCTGTGTAGTAAATAATTCTGGTTAAGCTCTTGCAGTCTAATCATTATCATCATCTGTTTAAATAAATAATTTATTTTATTCATATAGATGTATCTGGTGTGCCATCCTTGATTCTGCAGGACAATTGACTAAGTCTGGATTTAAGATTGGATCCAGACACACCCAGCCCCCTCTCTGAGAAGGAGTTTAGAAAGCCAGGGGGTCCTTTCCCTACCTTGGGACTCATGGGGAGGGTCTCCCTGGTAAACTTTGTCTGAAGGTCCCGTTCTGGCTGTGACAATTCTGGGTTTTTGCAGGAGGTGAGCTGCTCATCACTGCAACATGGAGCAGGATATGGGAAAAAAACAGGCTGCTGAGAATTCCCAATGTCCAAGTGCTACTTCTGTGCATGTGGGAGGTCAGTGGCACATCCCACCTCTGTGAACATGGAATATGTGTGTACCCAGAAACACTCAGTTACATTTTCAGACAGGCTTTTGCTACCAAAACATCTCTACTCTGGAAGTGTAAATCTTATAAGTGAAATTAGAGTTGGCTGGTGAGTTATAACAGTCATAAAGTACAGACCAGGCATGTGGAATCTTGTGCCCAAACTGCAGCAATTACACATTTAATCAGGAGAACATGATATAAGGATGGCTCTGGATCCACAGGCCCAAGGCATAAATAAAAGAGCTGTGGCAGGCACTGCTTTGGGGCTATTTGAGACAGGGCTGGGGGGGGATGAAGCCAAAACATTGTGAGGACATTGCTGGGAGTCTTTAAACCCACTCAGCAGAGAATCCAAATGCTATAAAAAAATTGCCTGATAAACTAAGGATGCATAACCAGCCTTAGCCTGATCCCTGGGGGATAGAGAGAATTGGATACAGATGTAAAGATGATTGTAATAACTCAAAAGTCTGAGGTCTGACCAAGATTTTTAGCTGAGAAACATGATATAGTAGAAAGTTCAGGGGCCATCTGTTTCCACTGGCTATGAAAAACCTTCTCCTGCAGCAGTAATGAAGTTAAAGACAGATCATGCAGTACCAGAAGTAAAAGAAATCCATGGATAGAAGCAGGAAAATGTTGTAAATCCATGTCTTGAAATACAGTTTAACTGGGCTTGTCAGCCTGATAGGGTCCTGCCAGCTGGGGAGAGACACTGGGAACACCAGGATTTCAGGGAAAAGCTGGGAGCCCTGAGCAGTTCTTCTGTTTTAGAGAAGTGTTTTAGTAACAAGGAGTGGAGTCAGCAGGAGAGAGGAATGGAGGGTTGGTCTCCTTGGGTACATCCATGCCTTTGTCTGTCCCCAGAGCCCCTTGTTCCAAACCTCAACCCATCCAGCCCTTTCCAGTCACCCTGGACCTGCCTGGACCCAGAGATTGGCTTTTTGATACAGCTCAAGATGCCCACACAGGACCCTGAAGAACACACCCCCAGAGCAGGCAGCCTTTAACCTGCAGCTGATGTGGGTCTGGTATGGGACATGAGGCCTCCTGGCCGTAAAGAGTTGAATTTCTCCCACTTCCCATCACCAGCAGCATGTTGGGAGTGCTCTTCAGCCCTGCCCTCCCAGGGCTGGCAGTGGGGGGTGGGTTTGGTCTGGATCTCAAGTCACAGCAGAGTTTAGGCTGCAGGTTAAATTGAGTGTTGTCCACCTTTGAATGATTTGGGGAAATCTGCACCATAAAAGGTGAAACACTGGGGGATGGAGGTTGTTATACTTCAAGTTTTATCAAAAACTCACCAACTACAGAGTGCATCTGGCTGTCCCAGGGGTGCTGGCTGTGCCTTTACCTTGGGCTACATCTCGAGGAAAGCAAACCATCAGCTTCCAAATGTGACTATGGAATAGCTGGGGCCTGAGCTTTGTCTGGGAAGTGCTGGGAAAAAAAGGAAGAGACTTCACTCCTGAAAACCTCTTTCTACAGAATCACGAGATATGCTGAGCTGGAAGGGACCCACAAGGATCATCCAGTCCAACCCCTGGCCCTGCACAGGCCCAGCCCCAAGAGTCACCCCCTGTGCCCCAGAGCATCATCCCAACCCTCCTGGAGCTCTGGCAGCCTTGGGGCTGTGCCCACTGCCCTGGGGAGCCTGGGCAGTGCCCAGCAGTTACTGCATTCATTATTAATACAATTAACATCCTTTAAAGCCTCTAACACAGGGCTGGCAAGCAGTGGGGTTTCTCCTGGCTGTTTGCAGCCATCTGGGCTGTCTCATTTCTGTGCCAGTGGGTTCTGTTTTGCAGAGCAGCATCAGTCTCTGACATGTCCTGGGACAGGGTGTGGAAGGGGGTGACGCTGCCTTGGCTGGGCCTGCTCTGCTTGGGCTGGGCTTGGCAGCAGCTCCTGTAAGATGCAGGTACGTGGTGTTCATGTGCAGGAACCTGAGAGAATGGCTGGAGCTGTGTCAGGGCAGGCTCAGGTTGGATCTCAGGCAAAGGTTCTTCCCCCAGAAGCTGGTTGGGCACTGCCCAGGCTCCCCAGGGCAGTGGGCACAGCCCCAAGGCTGCCAGAGCTCCAGGAGGGTTGGGATGATGCTCTGGGGCACAGGGGGTGACTCTTGGGGCTGGGCCTGTGCAGGGCCAGAGGTTGGACTGGATGATCCTTGTGGGTCCCTTCCAGCTCAGCACATCCTGGGATTCTGTGAACTAATAACTTGATACCCAGTACAGTGTCTGCCCTGGAGAGCAGGACAGAAAGGGCTGTTGTGCCTTTGTGCAGGAGCTGAATCTCCCTTTAACATGTTCACACTGAGCTCAGGGTCCCCAGAGGGCTCCCGATTTTTCTCTGCTCCCAGGCTTCCTCTTTGGAGCTGATCTTGTGTCAGAGAGCAGAAGGGAAGGATTTGTGCCCCTTATCTCGGTTCAGAGGATGGTGACGCCCCTGAAAACCCCCTAATCCCCCAGATAAGAGCCCTGTGAGCAGATCTTTTAGGATGAAATATGTTCAGGGATTTATGTTATTCTTGCAAACACTGAAATCATATGTTTTACTGTGTGAGAGCCCCAAACTTCATGTCGCTCCAGCAATTAGCTCCAGGATCAGGCTTATTTCAGACAGGATTAACCAGAGGAGCAGGACATGGGTTATAACAAAGGTTATAAGATCAGATGAACAAGACTTTCAATATAATGTTACTTGGAACGTTGCAAACCACTATGAGAGAAACAGAATTATAAAATATGTTTTCTTGGGTTTTTATTTTTCCTAACAGAGTTGTTCCTTTGGTTGTAATTTGGTGGTGGCAGTCAATGTAAAGAGGAGAACAAAGACAGGTGGATCTGGAAAATCCTCCAGCTTCCTGGGGAATTGACATCTGACACAGATATTGCACATGAATAATCCCTGAGAAGGGACTAGTCTGGACTCAGGGGTTTCATCCTCAAAAGTCTTTCACAGCTGAACAATGGAACAAATTGGAACAAAGAGCTGAAGTCGGGCCTTGGACATGACACTCTGCCCTATCCAGGCACCCTCTGGCTTGTTAATGCCCTTTGGCACATCCTGAAGGCAGTTTTACACCATATCTCCTCTTTGGGTTATTTTCATGCAGTTGGGTTTTTAAATTTGCTTGTTTGTTTGTGATTTTTGGTTTGGTTTGGTTCTTTTTAATGCCTGTCCCTTGGTTGTCATGGCCTGAGTTGTCTTTATTGACTTGGACCTTCACTGTGCTACAGTTCTGTGTTTTAGTTCCTGTGAGTTGTCCATTCCCTAAGACACTTCATTTCCTTGCCTGACAAACACCTCAGAGCTGCTTCTTTCCCACCTGGAATGGCACTGGAAGGTTCTTGTTTCGATGGAAGGTTCTTGATACAACTAAACCCTTTCAGCACCTGTAGGGAGCAGCAGGGATTGGGCTGGGATGGAGAACAGCTCTGTCCAACTCTGCTTTCCCTCCAGGTGACTTTAATAGGGTTCAAATGTAACACATGAAGGTTAAATAAGTCAAAGACTCACCAACCCAGATCCGAAGGCAGCACAGCACAAATAAGCCAATGATGGAGCACCAAAGGGCTTTGAGGAGCCAGTCAGCAGGGCTGTGTAGAATCACAGGATCGTTATGGTTGGAAAAATCCTCTAAGACCATCAAGTCCAACCATTAACCCAGAACTGCCAGGTCCACCACTAATGTCCCTAAGCACCACATCCACACATTTTTTAGCACTTCTAGATGTGGTGACTCCACCACTGCCCTGGGCAGCCTGTTCCAAATGGCAGCAGTGTGTTCTTTCTTCATGGTAGCAACTGCCTTGCAGAGCTATTCTGAAGCCCAGTGCTTCCAGATAAGATGTCAGAGCCCAGAAACATCATTTTCCTCCAAAACAGGTTGTTTTCCGAGAAGGGGAAGAAACTTTCCAAATGGTCCTGTGTGCAGTTTGGGGTAACAATATAAGAAAGATCTAAAGCTACTGGAGTGTCCAAAGGAGGCCACAAAGATGGTGAAAGGTCTGGAGGGGCCATATGAGGGCACTGAGGGCACTTGGTCTGTTCAGCTGGAGCAGAGGAGACTGAGGGCAGAGCTCACCAGGGGCTGCAGCTCCTCCTGAGAGGCAGCTCCATCTCTGCTCTGGGAGAGCAGGGACAGCAGCCCTGGAGCTGCTGTCAGGGCAGGAGCTGTGTCAGGGCAGGCTCAGGTTGGATCTCAGGCAAAGGTTCTTCCCCCAGAGGCTGGTTGGGCACTGCCCAGGCTCCCCAGGGCAGTGGGCACAGCCCCAAGGCTGCCAGAGCTGCAGGAGGGTTTGGACAACGCTCTGAGGGACAGGGTGGGATTGTTGGGGTGTCTGTGCAGGGCTGGGAGTTGGCCTGGATGATCCTTGTGGGTCCCTTCCAACTCGGGAGATTCCATGATTCTGTGATCTTTGTCCCTTGTGTTTGTAAATCATCCAGTGGACCAGTTTTGGCCCACACTGAGGCTCCCAGTACCACCCAAGGTCTGTGGACTGAATTAATTGTCCCTGTTTAAGAGCTTTCTCTCAGGGTGAGAATTTTGGGGACAAGTTTTGCTGTAGCTG
>NW_021940840.1:834825-835785 GCF_001715985.3 Manacus vitellinus
TGCCCCAGTGTGCTCCAGTGAGCTCCAGTGTGCTCCAGTACAATCCAGTGTGCTCCAGTGAGCTCCAGTGTGCTCCAGTGAGCTCCAGTGTGCTCTAGTACAATCCAGTGTGCTCCAATGTACACCAGTGTGTTCCAGTGTGCTCCAGTGTGATCCAATGTAACCCAGTGTAATCCAGCATGCCCCAGTATGTTCCAGTACAATCCAGTGTCCTCCAGCGTGCCCCAGTATAATCCAGTGCAGTTCAGTGTGCTCCAGTGCAGGATTCCCCCAGGGAGGGGATTCTCTGCTGTGCAGCAGTCCCTGCTCCAGGAGCAGTTCAGAGCAGCCTCCTGGCCATTCCCAGAATGCAAAGCAGTAGCTTTATTAATTAAATCATTAAATTTAATAGAATATTCAATTAAACAACAGAACATCTCAGGTGACGCCTGCCTGGAGAGCCAGGATGGGGATGATGAGATCCAAAAATGTCAGATGTCATCCTGAGCTTCAGCTCATCCAAGCATTATGGCCCAGGTTCAGGATTCCCAATCCACAACATGTTCAAGAAGAGCCCAGGATTTGGGGCCTGAAGAATAATGGGCATTAAAAAGTCAGGATCCAGCCTGAAGGAACATGTACTACTGCAGATCCAGAGCTCTGCAGCTCAGAACCAGTTGGTCAGAGGCTTTCCCCCTCAGGGTGGGACAGAGCTTTCTCCACGTGGCAGCACCACAGGCTTCAGCAGAGAACCTGAGTTTGCAAAATATTTCAGGCTGGACTTCCCTGGGGTGGTGTGAGGCTGTTCCTGGCTTGTGCTATGGAGAGAATTCAGCTGCAAGGTTATAATTCCCTCTCCTGGTGTTGGCAGTGCCAGCACTGCCCTTCTCCCAGGGCACCGGTTCTCCTTTGCCTGGTTCCAAGGTGCAGCTGAATTTCCTTGGCTGATAAACAGGGGAATTCCCTCCTCTCTGTTTGCCC
>NW_021940840.1:837426-839382 GCF_001715985.3 Manacus vitellinus
GGGAGGGTCAGGTTGGATATTGGAAAAAATTCCTTCCCAGAAAGAGTGGTCAGGCCCTGGCACAGCTGCCCAGGACAGTGATGGAGTCCCTGGAGGTGTTCGAAACACAAGTAGCTGTGGCACTTTGTGATATGGGTTAGTGGGCAGGAGCGTACTTGGTTGAAGGTTGGACTTGATGATCTTGATCTCTTCCAAAATTAATAATTCTATGATTCTGACACACCTGATCCCCCAAGGTTTCTTTCCCCAGTGCTCTGTCGTGGCCGCTGTGGTTGTGGCTGGCCCGGCTTTTTCCAACATAGCACATTTCCCTGGATGAGTGACAGAGTCACAGAGGAGTGACAGAGAGGATGAAAACCAGGGAAGTGGGGTTCATACAGCTCAGATCAAGGGCTGAGGGGTGGCAGCACATTGGATTGAGACTCTGGTTCTGGGGACCTCTGGGGACACTCTCATGCCCAAGTCCTGCACTGAACACTCGAGCAGCTGCAGCTCCATCCAAGATCCTCCCCCTCTGTGTGAGCAGGACCCACCACCTCGGGTGGTTTCTCTCTGCTGGCAAGGTCTGGGTGAGGAAATCCTGCCACAAGTTCAGGCAGATGGGCCAGGGAGCAGGGCTGGCACAGGGCAGGAGAGCTGCCAGGCAGGGTCCTACCTCAAACCCTGCTGGGGGGAAGGATGTGTCTGTGGGTCTCAGCTCTCAGACAGAAGAGGAATATCCTCCATTCCTGAGGCAGCTTCAGCTGAATCTCTTTCCAAATTGCAGAATGCCACATTTTGTTGGCTACTAGGGCTGTTTGTCAGGTCTGATGGTGTTCTCAGCTGATAATTGAGCCCAGCTCAGTTCTCCACTTCTAAATGAAGTATTTGCCTGCGTGACCATCCCTCTTGCCCTTGAATGATCCTCCAGAAGGGCTGCAGAATAGACTGAGAGGAATTGGCTGAGGGTGGGGGGTCACACTCAGATTTTTTAACCAAATTTCAGTGCTTATGGAAAAAAAATCTAGTGATTTGCCATGCTCTCAATATCCATCTTTTTTACATCTCCCCAACCTCGCAAAGCTCCTCCTTTGTTTCTTTTAGATGCACCACAGATATTGATTATTCCAGGTACTGGTGGTGTCTGGAAGGATGCAAAGAAGGAAGACCCAGATGAGACCTCTGTGTTGGGCAAAAACAGTTTCTTTGTTCAGGAGCCTTTGGATGAGCACTGGGAACTCTGCCAGAGTTTTCTGAACGGAATTGCAAAAGCTCCAAAGATCTTCTTCTAAAATGTGATTGATTTGTAGGTTGGGTCATCCCTGGAGGATGTTCAGTGGAAGAGAGGGAAGAAGCTTGATGTTGAAAAATTGAGTGGGTGTGTGTGCTGGGAACCCGGGTCAATCAGAGCTTTCAGATGGATCTGTCTGAACCATCTCCTTCAAGCAAACATTCCCCAAACACCAAAAGGTTTGTAAACCAGAGAGCAAAGAAAAAAACCCTCAAAGCAGAACAACAGGCATTTTTAAACCAGAGGATTCCAGTGTGACAAAAGGGAAAGTACTTGTAACAAATCTCCTTCCTCCCCTCTGTTTTCTTTCTTTCAGCTTTGCTCCCACTCCAGAAAGCTTTTAGGTTGCCTGGATGCAAACAAGCTCCACACAGTATTGCCTAGTCCCAGGAAAAGTCCTTCCTTTTCCATCATGTCTGAAGCTTTCTGCCTGCTGCCTGTTCTTGGGGCTTCTTTTCCCTGGATGGACAGAATAAGTGATCATAGGATCATAGAATCCCTTTTTTTAACCCATCTGTCACTGGATTCTCCTCCTGAAGCATTTTTCACTGACTTTAAGCAGGAAGAAGCCCTGCCCTGTGAACCTTGCTCTCCTACTCTGCTCAGGCAGTGCAGTCATTAGCCAAGGGTATGGGATCCATTTATTCATTTCATGGAATGATTGAATCCCAGAATGGTTTGGGTTG
>NW_021940840.1:840907-842841 GCF_001715985.3 Manacus vitellinus
AGGGAAGGGAAGGGAAGGGAAGGGAAGGGAAGGGAAGGGAAGGGAAGGGAAGGGAAGGGAAGGGAAGGGAAGGGAAGGGAAGTCTGCAGCAACCTTTTGCTGTTGTCTGACAATGAACAAATCCACATGAATCATATTCCCATGTCTGAATTTGGGAGAATCCAGAATCCAGACGTCAGTTCTTAAATACAAAATTGCTTGTGCTGGGAATGTAGATCCAAGATAGTGGATAATGCTGGCATCCAGAAGCAGTCTGGGAATGCAGTCTGTGTTGAACAGTGGATGAACTCTTGGAGAAAGAGGCCAATTCTTCAAAGGCTTTTTTTCTTCCTGTTGGAATAAATCTCAATAATGCCCTTCCAGCTGCAGTAAAGTAGCAGTATTTTAAAGCAAAGTAAGGCATCCCCTGGAACATTCCGATTTCTTTGGGTAGATTATCTTGATGTATTTACTTGGGGGTTCATGCATCTCAATAGCACCCACAGAAAGCATCAGACTTGGTGAAATTGCATTAAATTAGCAGTTAAGTGTTTGGAGACTTAGTTTTTAATATTGTTTAGCCAAGCATATCATCCAGATTGTGAGAAGGGCTTTAATCTGCAGCACACAGGACCTCCCAGGGGATGAACAGCAGCCCTGGTATGTTAATATCAGAAAAAATGAATGATCCAATTAAGTTCTGCTAAACCATGGCAGAATGCAAGGTCCATATGTTGGCTTATCCTGATGGGCTGTGTATTAGGCTGAGATCCCCGTGCTCGGAGTCGCTGCATTCTGAGCCTTCATCGCTGCTGGGAGGGAGAGGAAAAGCTTCCTGCCCTACTGATGAGGCTTTTTTTCCATTTCTTTCCAGTGTATTCTTACTACCAGGGCAGTTTTCCAAGAGGAGAAGCATCTTCCATCCATACTGGGACCAACTCAGCTTTTTGCTGTGGCCCAGGGAAGCAAAACTGGGTTGGAAGGGACCTTAAACCCATCTTGTTCCAGCTCCTGCTGGGGACAGGGACACCTTCCACTAGACCTTGGTCCAGACTTCCTTGGCCCAAACACCATCCCCAAAGAGCAGCTAAGAATGGAGAATTATTTTCACCAGCAGGTGAAAAAGGTCCTTGATAACTCCACCCTGAGGTTTCACAGCCCTATTTGTGTCTCTACACTCACCTGGGCTGCAGGTGAGGGCAAAGGCCTGGCCTGGGAGAGAGAGGGAACATGGTTGATCCCACAGCCCACGTCTGAAACAGGTTAGAGAAGCACAGGATGGTTTGGGTTGGAAGGGACCTTAAAGCTCTCCTTGTTCCACCCTCTGCCACGGACAGGGACACCTTCCAATAACCCAGGTTGCACCGTGAGCTCCTTTATCCACAAACATCTGTATCAGAGCCCATTCTGTCTTCAGGGCAGGTTGGACCAGAGGCCTCCAGAGATCCCTCCCAGCCTTTTTCAGTCTCAAAATCCATGACCAGGACTTGTCCCTCCCTTGGATCTGTATTCCTGGCCCTGCTGGGTGTCAGTGGCCATCCACTGTGTGGGGTCATCAAACCAGAGGAGGGTGTGGCACTTCTCTTGGTGATACTGGGCCAGGCAAACACACAAACCCCTCCAGGATGCTGTCCAAGGGATGCACGTGGGGGACCAGTGCTCACCAGTATCCATCTGCCAGTGGAAAGAGAAGTTCCTCTTGTTTAACACTCCAGGACTTCTCTCCAGGGGTCTGTCTCATCCCCCTGAGAAGGTGCTGCTGCTCTTTTGTGATAGTTTTGTTCTCTTTTTTTTTTTTTTAAGGAAATCTCTATCACTCTGAAATTGTGGATTAGGAACAGAATGTAAGAGTTACCCCCAGAGTTACTCACCTCCAGCCCTGGGGCAGTTCTGGAGCGTGTGCAGGGAAGGGAACGGGGCTGGGAAGGGGCTGGAGCAGCAGGAGGGGCTGAGGG
>NW_021940840.1:843048-850577 GCF_001715985.3 Manacus vitellinus
GGGAGGGTCAGGTTGGATATTGGGGAAACTTTCTTCACTGAAAAGGTTGTCCAGCCCTGGCACAGCTGCCCAGGGCAGGGGTGGAGTCCCCATCCCTGGAAGTGTTCAAAAAACACGTGGATGTGCCCTTGAGGGCACGGGTTGGTGTGAACAGGGTGGTGCTGCTGCGTTACCAGCTGGTCCTGATGATCTCAGAGCTCTTTTCCAACCTTAACCACACTGGGATTTTCTGATTCTGCTCATTTCCTGAGGGACAGAGAATAACAAACATATCAGACCTTCTGGGGCAGTGGAATAGTTCAGATTTTCTTGGAAGTACAGAAATATCACAGACATTTGTTGAGGTGCTTCTAAAGGCCTCTCATTTCTTCACTCTTCCTTGATTGTCTTCCAGGATGTTTCCCCTCAGATTTCTAGTTGTTATTGTCCCTTATTATTTCTTTTAGGGCAATTGGGGCTATAGTGATGTATTTTAACTGTCTAATTTTCCTTAAAAAACTTTGCCCTTGGGTTTGTTCAACTGCCTGGGATGTGAATGTATTGCTTGGCCAGCTGGGATAAGGAATAGACATTTCTCTCACCTCATTTCTGCCCTTGAAAGTCCCAGCTAAGAGTGAAGTTCAGACTGGAAGTTGGGATATTATCTTCTCTCCTGAAAATTAAAGTAATTTTGCATTTGCAGGGGTTCAGAAGTTCACAAAGGGAGATGATGCCTCTGCTTTATTATGGGAGCCTCTGGTTAGATAAAGGAATTGGGGGGAAAAGTGAGTTATTATAGACCCCAGCCTTCCTTATAAATTCTGTAATGTTCAAGTGCTTAAATTAAGTTCTAAAATCCATCTAGATTTTAGTTGTAATCTCTTGGCTGATGTGCAGGTTGGCCCAGGAGCTGGAATGGTGTCCTGAGGGCATTTGGAAATGGCCCCTGGGGAGGAATGGGCCCATTTCCCTAACACACAAACATTCCTCATTTCCTCTCAGCACTGCAGAGCAGGACTGGACATTCCAGGATTTCAAGGGAATTGTCCTCGTGGGAGGTGAGATGTTTCCCAGGAAGAACAAGCAGGAAAGGCTTCAGTCCTCGGGCTCCACATGATGTTTGTGAATCTCTTCTTTTACTTTCTTTGCTTTTCTGACAAGTGCACAAAACAGAACATTTCATTTGGGATTGTAGGAAATATTTCATGCTGAATGGAACAATGTTGTTTTGGTTTAGCAAGACAAATAATATTCCAGTCTGATCCGAGCAAAGCGCTTTTTTTATGCTTGATTTTTCAATTTTGCTGTCAAACTGAAAAATCAGCTCTTCCCCCAGACCAATAACAGGCAGCTCTGTTCTCCTGTGTGGAACAGCAGCATCCTGATGCTCAACAGAAGAATATTTCCTGGCAGCATCATTTGTTGCAAGTCTTAAAAGATGCTCTGATCACAAAGAAGAAAGAGGAGCACAAACTCCAGCCTTTCCTCTCCAGCAGCTGAACAACTTCAAGAGGCAGCAGCAGGAGGACAACTCTGCCTCAGGATCTTCAAAACATCCTGAAGAAAAGTCATTTTATCCCTGTTTTTAGCTCACAGACTTTTAAAACAAATGAATTTTCCCTTCAGGAACTCTGGAGAAGATGACAAGTGGGAGGGAGAATCCACCAAACCACTGTGGGTGTCCAAGGGAACATCTGAGAGATCCGGTCCCATCTAGAGGAGAATCCAAGGGAGAAAAAGGACTAGTGCTGTAGGGAACACTTCCTGAGTTTGGAATCATCCCGAGTCTGGTTTCCTGGTGCTTTGGTGCAGGGAAAACCCCTGGCCCTGGTGATCAGTGGTGACCAGCTGAAATCCTGCTCCCATGGTACCCTCACCCTGCCCTTGGAGGGGTGGTGGCCTTGGCAGTGCCAAGTGGGCCATGGAAAACTCCAGAGTTCACATAGCACAGGTGGGAGCAGAACTCCAGCATGGATACACCCACTCCAGCAAAACCATCCTGGAAAAGGTTTCCTTTGTTTTGGGGAAGCTGCAGGTGGAGGAAGATGATTCCCTTCTGTGCTCCTGGGTCAAACCCTGGCTGGGTAGTGCTTCAGAGCACAGAAAAAGTCAGGAAATTAAAACCTACCAGAAACTTTAGCCCAAGGTGTGATGGTGGGAACCATTCCACCAGGGGGTGGGCGAAGGGCTGGTAGGGACCAGCAGAGCCAGAAATCCCTGGGATTTGTACCCGTGGAAGCACCCTGGGAGGCTGCTCTCCCAGGGCTTCCAAGCACCCATTATCCCACCAGGGTTCTGGATTCTGGATGTCTCAGTATTCCATCAAACTACTGAGAAGCAGAAGAGAAACAAGGAAAGGCTTTGAAATCTATGAAAGTCTCTCTAGTGTTTCCTCTAATTGGAACCATTCTTATACACAAATAAAGAAATATAAAATCCAACAAATTTGGAAATTATGATGAAAAAAAATTGACTTGATGGCCTGTTCCCATTTGATCTCAGTTCCCATAAGTATTATCCCACTGGTCTGACCTCTGTCTTTCCCTGTTTGGTTGCTTGGGGTGGGTGTTCCTAAATGAACTGCATCACTCAGCTCTTCACATCGACTTCAAGAAAGACTCTACCAACGAGATGTTTTCTTTTCACAAGAAGAAATCTCTATTCCTTCCTCCTGGAAGAATCCAAAGGACACTTGTGCTTTCCTGTTGTCTCTGGGCTCTGCTAAGACACAGCTCTGCTCTGGGCCTGGAGCAGATGAAGAACGAGCTGCCATGACATCAGACATCTCAATGCAGGGCTCTCAGGGACATTAAGCTGATTCAGGTGACTTCAGTAAGGACTGAGCAGCTCACTCTGGATTCCCTTTAAAGCGAGTAGAGAGGGATCAGTGCCTACATGGAACAGCCCTTTGAGTCTCATAAGTGCTCACAGGGTGAAGGGACTGGTTCCTGCTTCACTGCTGTGGGTTTTTCAGTGCTGATTTAAATGACAGAAGCACAGGATGTGCTGAGCTGGAAGGGACCCATAAGGATCATCCAGTCCCATCCCCAAGAGTCACCTCCTGTGCCCCAGAGCATCATCCAAACCCTCCTGCAGCTCTGGCAGCCTTGGGGCTGTGCCCACTGCCCTGGGGAGCCTGGGCAGTGCCCAACCAGCCTCTGGGGGAAGAACCTTTGCTGAGATCCAACCTGAGCCTGCCCTGACACAGCTCCAGCCGTTCCCTGGCTGCTGTCCCTGGTCCCCCCAGAGCAGAGCTCAGTCCCTGCCCCTCCTCTGCCCCTGCCCAGGCAGTTGGAACTGCACTGAGCTCTCCCCTCAGTCTCCTCTGCTCCAGCTGAACACACCAAGTGCCCTCAGTGTCCTCACACGCCTTCAAATCAAGGCCCTTCCCCATCTCTTTGCCCTCCTTTGGACACTCTCCAATGGCTCAATCCCTTCCTTCCATTGTGTCCCCCCAAACTGCCCCAATGTTGAGGTGAGGCCACCCCAGGGCAGAGCAGAGAGGGACAATCCCCTCCCTGGTGCCCCAGGACAGGGATGTCCCTCCTGGCTGCCAGGGCACTGCTGACTCATATTCAGGTCTCCACTGAAGATTTCACCCCTCAAATGAGCCCTTCAGTTTTCTCTCTGACCTTTAAGTCTTTCCATGAGCCCCTGTGACAGCCTCCCATTCCCTTTATGCCTTCTGAGGGAATGTCCTATTTTACATATTCTTTGAGGGAATGTTCTATTCTACATATTCTTGTACTTCTCTTTTCTTCTAAAAGAACTAACCCTGTGCTAAGCCTGCTACAGGATGGTAAGTGATAACAAGCCACAGGAGAGAGAGTAAATGAGTGATGAGCAGATGAAGGTTTCTAGAAATAATCGTAGAAGAACTAGGAGTGGAGCTTAAAAGGTTGGAGCTCATCCAGTAATGTGGGGCTGCAGATTTCAAGCAGAAAATGCAAAACCTGAGGAAAAAAGCTGGAGGCCTTTTTAAAGCATTGATGGGATTTTTAACTCCTTTAAAAGGTTTGCTAAAATGTTAGGCAATGAGGCCTCTTAGAAGTTATTTTCTGCAGGCGAACTGGAGAGACAAGATGCTGTTTAGGGTCCTGGGAAGGCACAGGCAAGCCCAAAAGACTTGAGACAGAGATATTATCTGAGCACAGAGAAATTCAGTTCGCTGTGATAAGGGTGAAACCTGGAGAGCCAGACTGGCAGGAAAATAGGATCTGATTTGTGATTCAGAGAATCATGGAATGGTTTGGGAGAGACCTTAAAGGTCATCCAGTTCCAACCCCTGTCATGGGCAGGGACACCTTCCACTAGCCCAGGTTGCTCCACCACCCATCCAGGCTGGCCTGGCACACTGCCAGGGCTGTGTTGTGAGCACCAGCAGAGTGCCAGTGCTGTGCTGGTCTGAGGGATGTGGGTCTGTCTGTCTTGTCATGGCCACGTGTTGCTGTTTTGCTCTGGGCTCGTGGGGTTGAACCCCCTCTGACAGTGAGGGAGTCCTGCCTCAGGTGAGAACCTTGGTTCCTCTGGCTGCCAGACTGAGCAGTTCTGTGGGTATCTCCAGCTTCCTCAGGCCTTGGAACCAGGAGAGATCCAGCAGTGAAAGGGAACTCACAGCGGGAGCTTTTTGACTAAACAAGCCAATGGAGCTTGAAGGTAAAGAGGCACCACTCCCCCTGAAGAACCCCTGGGATGACCTGGAAATCAGCAGGAGGTTTTGTGGCAGGAAGGGCCTTTATAGGCTGACTGGGAGCTCTGACATTAGAAAATCACAGTTCACACAAATGCTGGGCTCCTCCACACTGAAACTCTGACCAGAGGGGGTCTGGGTGGTGGTCCAGCCCATCTTTGAGATAAAGGCAGGAGCAATCTGTGTGACTCCTGTTGTTGGGACTCACTCTGCTCTTCAAATTCCATGGACATGAAGGCTGTACTTGCTCCCTGGGCAGATATCCATTTCTGTCATGGTTTAACTCCAGCTGGCAATTGAATACCACACAACCACTCCCTCACACACCCTCCCATGGAGGAGGGTCTGAAAAAATAGCCTGAGTGGAGATAAGAATAGTTTAATAACTGGAACAAAGCAAAGTATAATACTGATAATACTAATCAGGGTAATAATAATGACAAGAATAATTAAAAACATAAATAAACCCCAAGAGAAACAAATGATTCCCGATACAATTGCTCACCATGTGGTGACTGATGCCCAGCCAGTCCTTGGACAGTGACTGGGAAGTGTCAGTCACCTCCCTTCAGTTTATATAACAAAAATGACCTTCTCTGGTGTGGAACATCCTCTGTCCAGTTCAGGTCAGCTCTCCTGGCCACGCTCCCACCCATCCCTTTGTGCAGCTCCTGGTTGCAGGGCCTGGGACATGGAGAAATCCTGGATTTAGAGGAAGCACAGCTTGGCCCCAACCAAGCCATCAGTGTGTTATCAACCTCATCCTCACACTAAACCCCAACCACAGCCCTGGAGCAGCTACAAAGAAAACAATGAACTCTATCCCAGCTGAAACCAGGACAATTTCTTTACTGACCTCCCTGCTGGAGAGCTCCTCCAGTGCTGCACTTTAAGCTCACAGTGAACAAGGACAGAAATATGCCTTGCCTTTCTTTAGCTGCCCTTTGTACGTCTGAGGGGGGCTGTCCTTGCTGGCAGCTGTCTGTGCTCAAGGTTCAAGGGGGCCCAGCTCCTCCAGCCCTTCACTAAATCAGAGACAAACATCACAGCAAGGTAAGGCTGATCAGGGCACTTCTCACACTGGTGGTGTTTGCAGAGCTCCAGATTTCTCATCCCTGGGCTGGGCTGTTCCCAGGAACTCCACACCTGCAGTGCTCAGAGCAGGGTCTGCTGCTGCCCCGGGGTCTGACAGGAGGCAGGGGGACCATGGCATGGATTGCATGTGGCTTAGAGAGTGTGTTTATGAGCCTGGAGAAGAGAAGGCTCCAGGGAGAGCTGAGAGCCCCTTGCAGGGCCTAAAGGGGCTCCAGGAGAGCTGGAGAGGGACTGGGGACAAGGATGGAGGGACAGGACACAGGGAATGGCTTCCCACTGACACAAGGCAGGGTTAGATGGGATATTGGGAAGAAATTCTTCCCTGTGAGGGTGGTGAGGCCCTGGCACAGGTTGCCCAGAGAAGCTGTGGCTGCCCCTGGATCCCTGGAAGTGTCCAAGGCCAGGTTGGACGGGGCTTGGAGCAACCTGGGCTAGTGGAAGGTGTCCCTGCCCATGGCAGGGGTTGTCACTGGATGGGCTTCAAAGTCCCTTCCAACCCAACCCATCCTGTGAATGTGTGATATTTGTCCTTCTGTAGAGCTCAGACATGCACAGGGTGATAAAGTTACAACATCCCTCCCTGCCTTCCAGCCCTTTTCCTTTCCCATCTGTCTCCAGCCACTCATTCCCATGTTTTTTAGCAATTGGCCTTTTTTCCCTCAGCTCTCTAAGTGTGCATCTGTGGTTCCTGAAATCCACACTGCTTTTCCCTCTTTCTCCAATTTGGCAAGAACATTTTGAACCTTAATCCCTTTTCCCAAAAACATTGCCAGCCCCTTCCCATCTCCTGTGCAAACACAACAATCACGTTTCATTCCATTATTGAAGCTGGTAATAAAAATATTGACCACTACCAGACCGAGGGCAGGTTCCCACAAGATCCCACCTGGATCAGAGCTCCAGGCTGACAGGGAGCTGGGGAGAAGTGGCCCCTTGGAGCAGCTTTTAGACTCCTGAGCAGAGCTGTCACCTCGCCTGTGTTTGCTCAGCTCTGTGACGAGGGTGCCACAAGAGCCTGTGACAGAAACCTTCTTAAAATCAAGATATATGATCTTTGCCACTTCTCCCTCCTCTGCAGAGCCTGCTGCTCTGTCAGAGATGGAAATGGCACTGTTTTGACATCATTTGTTCTTTACAAATCTCTTGGCTGTTCTTTTCTCCTTGTCATGTTCTGCCTGCTCAAGAATCCTGTAGTTTTGTGCTTGGATCTGCATTTCTCCAGGACTGGAGAAGTTTAGAGTTCTCTGATTCATCTTTCTTCCTTGTTTATAAACTGTGCCTGTAATTTTTCAGCCTTCTCAAAACCACCTCATCCCACTTGGAAAGAAAACCCCAGAACTCTGTTGAGTTTGGAGAGTTCTGAGAAGCGGCTGGAGCAGAGGGAATCCCTTTGGGCTGGGAGGATTTGAAAGCATTGATGAGCAATCTCATGCCTTTGCCAGATAATGAACTTTTCTGTGGGTGATCACAACTAATCCTCTCACCAGCAGGGGCTTTCCCTCCCCTTTGACTGGTAAACTGGTGCTTCCCAAGGTCTGACTCCCATTTCTGAAGTTTCTGCACTTTGTCTCCTCCCAACTCCTGATCTCCCTTACTTGTATTTCACTTGTGTCTTGATCCTTCTGTTTTTATCTCTGAAAATCTGTTCTTTCTAGGATATTTCCTCAGCAACAAGACCTGCTTTTCACTTGTTTCCTTTTCCTTTTCCTTTTCCTTTTCCTTTTCCTTTTCCTTTTCCTTTTCCTTTTCCTTTTCCTTTTCCTTT
>NW_021940840.1:850847-853835 GCF_001715985.3 Manacus vitellinus
TTTTTCTTTTTCTTTTTCTTTTTCTTTTTCTTTTTCTTTTTCTTTCCTTTTCCCTTTCTCATTCCCTTTTCTTCTTCCTGCAACTGATTTAGCCAAGCTGGTTATCCCTGGTTTTGCTCTGGCATTTCTTTCCAGTCATAAATCCGATGTACACCCCGGCTATCAGCTGATTTAAGAAGCCATTAGTCCTCCTGAGCTCCCCATTCTGCTGCTCTGCTTTGATTACCAGCACTAATCAGCCCTCTGAAGTTCTTGAAGTCTGATTCCTCAAAGCTCAGAGTCTTTAGTTTCCTTTCTTCCCTCCTTGCTCATCTAAGGATCATTAACTGTTGTCGTTCCTTGATCACACTTTTAGCCAAGTTCTCTCCCCCTTTCCTTATTAGTGAGGATCAAACACAATCTCAGTGTCCTTCCCGTGGCTTTTTCTACATCTCTGAGCAGTTATTTCCTCTGCATTAAAACAACCCCTGGAAAATTTATACCCTGCTCCTGCTTTTCCCAGGATTTAACAGGTATTTTAAGACCCCTGAAATCACCACCATCAGTGCTTGGGGGGTTTCTGTGAGGTGTGGAGGGACAGAGAGCTTTGTCCCCTTGTATCTGGGTGCAATGTGAGGTGTCACAAAGGCCTCACACTTTGCTTTTTTCCTGGAGGCTTTCAGTGTTCCTGCACTTTTCTACCTTCTGGCTCCCTCTCCAGCCTCGTGGCAGCACTAACTCTTTTCCCCATCTGTGTGACTTCCAAAAAAAAGTGACTTTCCAAAATTAAATCATATTTTTGGGCATGACTTCAGACTCTGAGTTCCTTCTGTTTATTCCCTTCACCTTCTGAACTAATATAAAGCTTCTAAGGTGTTTGTCAGGCTGAGCCACCGTGTCCTGGTTTCCATCATCTGGGAAGGCCATAGGGAAGGGGTTCTGCTGCCTCCCTGCTGGCCTGGGCAGCACCAAGGGTGGGGGGAAGACACACAGAGAATCATCAAGGTCAAAAAAGACCTTTAGGATCATCAAGTCCAACCCAGCACCACTAAACCATGTACCCAAGTGCCACATCCACATGTTTTTTGAACCCACCATCTCCCAGACCTCTCTGTTTCCCATGGTCCAGCAGGAGGGAAGGAAAACTCTGCTGCTTCCCAGGCAGCACCTTCCGAGAGCTCCATGTCCTGCTGTCCCAGCAGTGCCATCCCAGGGCCCTCCTGGCTGGGGCAGGGGAGGTGCTGAGGAGGGAAAGCCCTTCTGGGCTCCATGGTTGGCTCAGCCCCAGGCCATGGTGGGACCTGAGGGAATTCACTGCTGCTGGAGCTGCTGAGACACCCACCAGGGACCTGCTGAGACACCCACCAGGGACCTGCTGAGACACCCACCAGGGACCTGCTGAGACACCCACCAGGGACCTGCTCAGGCTGCTTTGCATTTTCAGGGCAGGAAGAGTCTCCCCCAGTTTCCCCCCAGGACATGCCCCAGGTCCCTGCTGAGTTTGGTGACCCTCTGTTGGGAGCAGTCCGAGGCAGCAGTAGGAGTGCCCTCTTAGAGACCCCAGACCCAGCTGTGTTCAGCCAGCTGGGATTCCCCTCAGGTTTCCCTCTGGTGGGAGGAAGGCCCCATGTGTCCCATGGTGTCTGGTTCTCCTCCAGGGTAGGAGCACAAATGGATTTGCCTCCTCTGGGAGGGAGGTGATGTCTCACTTGCACTCCAGGAACTGCTCAGAGATAGTTCCTCACGTTGTCCTGCGTCCTCAGGGATCAAGTGCTCACCCTCTGTGGCTGCAAAGACCTTCTAGTGGTTCCCAGTCTGGTTTCTCCCCGTGAAGACTCCAGTGAAGAGTCACTGCCCCGGGTTTTTAGCTCTGCTGGCAGACTCTGCTCACAGATCTGAGTGCAGGAACCTCACCAGGGTGGCCATGACCCAGCTCTGAGCTGGTTTTCGGTGGCATGAAGTGATCTCCATCTCTGAGGGCTGTCCAGGAGGCTGCCAAATGGAGCCCCAGGGAGATTTGAGCCTGCACGAAATTCAGTCATCTCCTGTGAAGATGCTGAGGTAGAAACCCAACACCGTGTCCTCCCCTGGAGCACAGATCCCACTGCAGGAAACTCCCCCCAGACCTTTTTAGATGGAACTTCATTCCCAGGTGGGAACCTGAGACTCCTAAAAGGTACCTACCCCAAAATGTTATCCCAGAGTCAATCTGTGGCATTTGACAGATTCTGAAAGACCCTCAGAGGCAGAAATACTTTATAATACTTTAAATACTTGCATCCTGAGTCTGGCTTCCCAGCCTGGATCCACAGGGAACGTGGAAGAGTTGCTGCCATGCCCATGAATCTCTTGGACAAATCTCAGTCTTTCCTCAGCCGTGTGCTCCCTTGGCCTGGGCACTGCAGGGGTGGAAGGTGTTGCCCAGTGGGCACATCTGGTGGAGCTGTTTGCAATTCCTCTGCCCAGGAGAAGGGTGACACCTCCCTGGAGGATTGGCTTGGAAAGGCAACGTTCAGGAGGTTGCTTTGCCCCTCCACCTTCCATGCCAATGTGTTCAGTCATTCTGTGCTTTTTCAGAGCCCTTCCTTGCTGCTGACTGACGTGCTTCCAAGTGCCCAGGGAAAGCTGAGCCCACCATTCTTCTGGAGAGTGAAACAATCCCCCAGAGTCTGCTCCAGAGCTGCCCTGTTTCTCTGGTGATTCCCCACATCCCTGGAAATTAAACTGCAGGTGAGGTGCCAGGGATCTGCTGTACAGTTACAGGGATGAGCCTGGTTTTGGGAGTCTCCAGTGGGTTCCTGAGGGCAGCTCTTGGAGCTGGGGACCCAGACAGCAGCAAGTCCCCTGAGAGCAGCACATGGGTCACAATGTTCCCCCTAGAATCACAGAATCAGCTGGGTTGGAAGGGACCTCTGAGATCATCAAGTCCAACCCTTGATCCAACCCTGCTGTGGTTCCCAGCCCATGGCACTGATGCCACATCCAGTCTTGTCTTAAAAACCTCCAGGG
>NW_021940840.1:854156-855974 GCF_001715985.3 Manacus vitellinus
CTGGACCTGCTCCAGCCCCTCCATGTCCTTCCTGAGCTGAGGGCCCAGAACTGGACACGGCACTCCAGGGGTGGGCTGGGGGATATTTGCCCCTTGAAGGGGAGCCATGGGATGGAGCTGTAAACAAGCTCAGGAGGGGACCAAAAGCAGACAGGTTCTGGACTGCCAGGTAAAACATCCCTTGGATGTTTTTAAGGTTATTATGGGATATCAGTCAAGTGGAGTTTCTTGCGGATTGTCTCCTCACAGATTGTGAACAACCCAACAGATGCAGTTCCTAAAGCTCAGAGAACAGCAGCCTGCTGGAAACAGCTGCTTTTCTGTCTCTCAAACAGGTGATTTTTGTGCCTAAGCCATCCTGTCTGCATTTGGATTTATATCCATGTCCACAGCTTTTATGTGCCATGGATTACCTGGAATATTGAGGGTGGCCCTCCAGCCCCAAACCCACACACTGATGTCTTATGGACATTCCTGATGCCACAACATCTTTATTACTCGCTCTACTTCTATTCTATTCAAAAATATCAACTAGAGCACTACCAGGTCAATTATTTTTATTCTGTTAACAGAAACATGTGCTCTCTCCTTGAGATAAAACATTTCTCTTTTGCACCCGAGGTCTGACCCTTTTTTGTGCTGTCAAGTACCTCTGTCATATCTCCTGGAAGTTCAGAAAACCAGTAGCCAGGTCTCTCAGGAGCCTAATTGCTCTCTGGTCCTAATCCTTTCCAAGTTTTATTGCTAAAAGCCTTAATTAAACAAGAACTACCTGAAGAAGTTTAGCTCAGGGCCACATCAGGGAGCTCTGGAGAAGCCAATTTACTCCTCTGAGAAACCAAGCAGCTTCTGCACCTGGTTAACCCAGAGGTTTTACTCTCTCCTGCAGCGTGTAATGGAGACCTCAGGTGTAAACATGTGCAAGGACAGTGGAAACAACTGAAGGTCCCAGTTCAAACCAGAGTGAACTCCCAAGCTCAGTGTGGAAACACCTGTTTTGGGAACGACAAAGGCTTTGGGAAGGAAAACCTCCCCCTTGAGAGCAGATTTTGGGGCTGTGATTGTCTTTCACTAATGACTAAAGAGCTTTTGTCCTTCAAGCTGGGCCATCAGTGTGGAGATGAGAAACAGGGCTCTGCTCCTGAGCCCTCCACTCCTGTTGGGCAGGTCACACCCCCCGGAGGAGTCTTACTGTCCCCTTCGGAAAACAGAGCAGAGAATGCTGCAATTTGCTTCTACAGCACTGAGAAAGCTCCAAAGGAGTGTTCAAGAGCTCCCATTATTCTAACAAATAGCAAATATCCACTTGTGGAGCTGGAGTGTTGGAGGTGGGTGAAAACAAGCACAATTATCCTGTGCTTGTGCTCCCAGGAAACTGAGGAATCCCACACGTGGCTGTGTTGGATCTGGCTCACGTGCTCAAGGTTTTGTTGATCAAAAGTCAGCCCAGGAATTTTTCCCTGTGATTGATGGGGAACCCTGTTGCTTTTTTTTGGTTTTCTGCTTCTGGGATTAAGATGATGAAATACCTCTGGCCTCCACGTTCTTTTCCTAGAACTTTCTTTTCCACAACTCTGTGGTCTTTGAGTGGCCCTCCTTGGGTGTGTTCCATGGGTTGGGAATTGTGTGCTCCCTGGATGTCTCTTAAATGATGCCTGAAGTTGCACCTGTGTAGTCTTGGTCGTGTTTTCTTGTCCTGTCCTTCTCACAGATTTTTTTCCCCCGTGGATGATGCACCATGTGTGTGAAATCAAGGAATCCTGAAATCACAGAATCAGAGAGTCATAGAATGGGTTGGGTTGGACTGGACCTTAAAGC
>NW_021940840.1:856200-857804 GCF_001715985.3 Manacus vitellinus
TTGTTACCCAAAACACTGCAGTTGTGCTCTGTGTAATTTGGTTCCTGCTCTCTCTCTGGGCCATTCCCAGCTGCAGAGGTGTCTGATTCTCTTCAGCAAAGTGAGGAGAAAAATTAAGGAGCTGACACACAGCTCTCAGCCTTGAAGTAATTGTGTCTGACATGCAAAGCCCACCTTGCCCAGCCCCGACTGCCCAGAAGGAGAAGGCAATAATGTCACTTTTCAATTTGATCTGGAGTGTCATTAATTGATTCCTGAGCTCTGGCCCCTCCCTCTGCTCCAGCTGCTGACAAATTCAACCAGCTCTGGCTGCACTTACAGGAGACCTGGGGGGGTTAATTACATTAATATGACTGCCAGACTCTGAAGGGATGAGGCCCAACTTCAGAAATGTTGGAAAGCCTTCAAAATAGCGGGTGTTGAAGCCCAAACACAGGCAAGTCCATGAGCTGTGACCACTTTTCTGCTGAAGTTTTGCAAAATTTCTTTTGAGCGAAGCAAAGTGTTGGACTGAGATTAATCTGTGCCCTGGTGATGAGCAAGGGAAGATCACAGAGAAATAAGAAACATCCTCAGGTCTGCTCTTCTTTTTGTGTTTGGGCTCAGAGGAGGCACCAAGATGATGAGAGGGATGGAGCAGCTCTGCTGGGAGGAAAGGCTGAGAGAGCTGGGATTGTTCAGCCTGGAGAAGAGAAGCTTTGGGGTGACCTGATTGTGGCCTTGCAGTGCCTGAAGAAGCTATAAGAAAGATAGAGAGAGACTATTGACAAGGGATGGAGGGACAGGACACAGGGAATGGCTTCCCACTGCCAGAGGGCACGGTGAGATGGGATACTGGGAAGGAATCCTTCCCTGGGATGGTGATGAGGCCCTGGCACAGGTTGCCCAGAGAAGCTGTGGCTGCCCCTGGATCCCTGGAAGTGTCCAAGACCAGGTTGGACGGGGCTTGGAGCAACCTGGGCTAGTGGAAGGTGTCCCTGCCCATGGCAGAAGTTGGAATTGGATGATCCTTCAGGTCCCTTCCAACCCAAACCATTCCATGATTCCATGATTTTGGGTGCTCCTCTGGTTCCATAAATAGTAAGATACAGTGACCATTTGTGAAGGCTGTTCATGCCTGGCTGCTGTGCTTGCCTGTATTTTTGCATCATGAGAAAGCAGGACAAAAGATATTATTTCAATGACCAAAAAGATGGTTTTTTGCGTGAACACCTCAATAGCTGTGACTCCTTTACAGGCCACAAGCACTGTGGGACACCTTACTGTAACTCCAGGAGAAAATCAGAGACTATGGCCAAACAGGAACAAAACCCAAACCTAAACCAACCAAATATGTAAATGAAACTGGAGGCTTACATGATCCAAGGCTTGGTTAGATGTATCTTAACAGAGCCAATGTTTGGCAGAAGCCAACCCATATCTCTACAAACCAGGCAGTTTTGCATGTTCATGGTTTAACCACAGTCGCTTCTGAAATCATAAGACACTCCCAAAAATTGGAGCCAAGAAAGCCAAAGAGCTTCTCAGAGTTCAGAGAAAGATTTTAAGCTCTTAGAGAGTGTTCAAAGGAGGCCACAAGGATGGGGAAGGGCCTTGATTTGAAG
>NW_021940840.1:858247-859785 GCF_001715985.3 Manacus vitellinus
GATTCTGGGATTTCAGTGCACAAACCCAAGTGACTGAAGCCTGGATGAACAATGGACATGGAAAACACAACTGCCTTTTCTACTTCTGGAATGCCAGGAAAGAGGTGGCAAATCCTTCAGATGCTCCATTGGTGAAAATTATTCCAGAAATCCATCACCTCCTCTAACTCCTGTTTCTCAGCCACCAGCAGTTCCCCAAACCACTCCCTCTCTGAGCTCCCCCAGTGAGCTGGGGCTGCTCAGACAAGCTTGGCTTTCCCCCTGCCCGGGTGGCTGCACAAGCACTTCCAGCAAAGAATTCCCTGTGTGATGCAGTTGAATATCCAACCTCATGAATATTCAGGCAGCAGATTTGAAAATTCACTTTTGTGTGCACTTGGGTGCTCGACTGAATGTTCTTGGAAAGCAGCAGCACTGAGGACCCAGCACTGGAGTTTCCCGCAGAATTTAGAGGCTCAGGAATCAATTCCCTTGTTCTCCTGGTGTGGGGATGGCAGGGGACAGTGTCCTGGGACTGTCCTCTCCCAGTGCTTTGTGCGGCTGCTTCTCTGCCCAGTTCTGCCCTCCTGGCTCGTTCTGACACCACCACATCCCACTGCAAGGAATGATAATCCACCAGGACCTGCCTGGAAGACACAGTTCTTTGTGTGCTGACTCTGCCCAGTACTTACTGGAATTACTGTCCTTAAATTCACTTGAAGCAGAAAACCCCCTTGAGCTTCCCGAGCTCCCAGATTGAGGGAGGTTTCCCCCCAGGGTGTGTGTCAGTCCTGGGGAGCTGCTGGGCCAGCCAGGATGGAGCTGCTGTTTTTCCAGACTGCTTCCCTGTGATATCCAGGAAAGGCAAAATTAAGACATAGGCTTAGTTCCAGTGTTAAGCCAGAGTGGAGAGCAGGCAAATAATCACTGTTCTAATTAGTCTAATTACTTCAGAGATAGTAGTTTTCCCCAGGAACTTCTGCTCTGTCGCTTGGCAAAGTAAATGTGAGGCCAACTCAGGCCTGTGGCTGAGCAAGGGCCTCCCAGGAGGTGCTGGGAGAGGGAGGGGAACTGGAATGGCTTTCCAAGACCATTTAACTCCCCCCTCTCTGGACAGGGTGTAAAGGGGGTTTAACTCAAAAGAATTTACTTGTGTAGAAGAGGAAACACTAAAATACCCCTGTGCCTGATGAGTGGATAAAACTGCTGCACTTGCACCCATCTCCCACCCTGCTCCCACATCTGGGAATACTTTCCCTGCCCTCTCACCCTGCCTGTGCTCTGCTAATTCTGTACAGGACAATGGGGACTATAGGCCTTGGTTTCTGCTCCTTAAGAGAGGTTCCATTTCCATGAACTTACCAACCTGTCACTTCTAAAGGTTTAACACCCATCACCAGGCACCACAGGGCTGAAATTACAGAATCATGGAATGGTTTGGGTTGGAAGGGACCTTAAAGCCCATCTCATTTCCACTCCTCTGCCATGGGCAGGGACACCTTCCACTAGCCCAGGTTGCTCCAAGCTCCGTCCAACCTGGCCTTGGACACTTCCAGGGA
>NW_021940840.1:861195-883069 GCF_001715985.3 Manacus vitellinus
TCCTGTCCCTCCAGTCCCTGGTAAATGGTCTTTCTCTCCCTTTGCTCCCTTCAGGCACTGCAAGACCACAATCAGGTCACCCAGAGGTTTCTCTTCTCCAGGCTGAACAATCCCAGTTCTGCCAGTGCTTGGCCAGGTCCCACAGCCTCTATTCCCCTTGCTGCCATTCCCTGATCCGTGTCCAGCTGCCACTGGGGCTCAGCATGGAAGCAGCAGCCTGGAGCTGGGAGATGGAGAGGAGCAGCTCTCGTGTCCCTGCAGTTGGCCCTGGCCGGGTGAGCAGAATCAGCAGGGACCAACCAACCCCTCTGGATTTCTTTCCTCTGCACCAACATCAGCCCAGACACCCGGAATCACGGGTGACTGGAGCAGGTGAGGAACATGCTCGGGGCAGGGACTGCTGGGATGGAGTTTAGGAAGTTCCTCACCACCTCTCACTCCTTGTTCTTGCAGGCAGTCCCAGCAGCACAGGGGAGGCAGCACCAGTTTGCCTGGAGAAGATGTGACTCTCCACTGGTTTTGTGTCCCTGGGTGGCTTCCAGATGCACCTGAGTGGTGCCAGAAGGAGCACTTGCCAGACATCCCACAAATTAGAGATCCCAGCCCAAAGGAGAGCATGGATATACCCTGCCTAGGCAACCAG
This sequence comes from Manacus vitellinus, assembly GCF_001715985.3. Taxonomy (NCBI): domain Eukaryota; kingdom Metazoa; phylum Chordata; class Aves; order Passeriformes; family Pipridae; genus Manacus; species Manacus vitellinus. The sequence continues at coordinate 861,839 of NW_021940840.1, forward strand.
TCCCTGCAGGGCTCTTCTCTGTTTCTGGAGGGTTTTGTCTCAGTGTGGTATCACCGTTGTCCCTCTTGGAATGCTGCCCTTTGTCATGCAAACAGCCCCTCCTTCCTGCCTGTCCTGCTTGTTTCCCCTTCCTGTGGCTGCTGCTGGATCCACGAACTGGAGACTCCTGCACAGAAACCCTTCACACCCCCGATTTAATAATCCCCTTGAATATGGAGAGGAGTCAGCCTTGCAGATCTGCTTATGAATAAATTAGCTGTGCTTTGTGAGACTAAACACATCTGCAGGCTCTGCAAACACCAGTAATGACACTGGGAATGTGATCCTGTGTCGGAGACAGGAGAGGGACTGTTGCCATTGTGATTTGTTTTGCTCTGTTTCATTAAAACCTGGAGTTTCTGCCACCCTGCCTAAGCTGGTATCTGTAGTGGGACACTCCCTGGTGTTTGGAGAGGTGCTGGTGGTTCCTGAGGGAACATCTGCTCCTCCTCACCATGCTCAGATAAACCTTGTCTGGGCCTTGTCCCCAGCAAGCAGGTGCAGGAGTGGGAGCTGGAGTAGTGACAGCTGGAGTAGTGAGAGCTGGAGTTACTCAGAGCTGGAATAGTGGGATCTGGAGTAGTGAGACCTGGAGTAGTGAGAGGTGTAGCACTGAGAGGTGTAGCACTGAGAGGTGTAGTAGTGAGTGTTGTAGTAGTGGGAACTGGAGTTACTCAGAGCTGTAATAGTGAGAGCTGTAGTAGTGGGAGCTGTAGTAGTGAGACCTGGAGCAGTGGGAGCTGTAGTAGTGAGACCTGGAGTAGTGGGAGCTGTAGTAGTGAGACCTGGAGCAGTGGGAGCTGGAGTTACTCAGAGCTGTAGTTTGCAGTACAACCACACACACAGAGATTCCACAGGATCTTTCCTCCTCCATCAGCCCGTGCTCTTCTCTCTGCCAACGGGCCCTTGTGTTTTCCCTCTGCACAGTGATCAGTCCTGGATATCCCTGTACACTGGATATCCTGGATATCCTTGTTTATGGTATATCCTGTACATTCCTGTACAACCCTGTACACTGTCTATCCTGTACCTTCCTGGATATCCCTGTACACGGTATAGCCTGTAAATCCTTGTTCACTGTATATCCTGTACATTCCTGGATATCCCTGTACCTGTTATATGCTGTATAGTCCTGTAAATCCCTGTACCCTGAGACCTGAGGTTCAGTGGTACTGTTTGATGCAAAGCCCTTCCTGGGGTCTCCTGGCTTTGGGACAACATTGATGGCCCCAAAAATGTTGAATTTAAAGATGCTCCTCAGCACTCCTGGTCAGCAAAGCCTCGTCTGGCCAACCCCTCATTCCCTGTTGGTAACTTCCAGTTGTTCCCTTCAAAGTGAGCCCAGAACTGTCCAGAGCTCCCAGTCTCTTTGCCTTCCTAAAAGGCTCTTTGCTCTCTGTCCTGCTCTTTGCTGCTGTTGCTCTGGGCTGTCAGGGAGCAGCATCTGCTGAGTCCTGTTTTGGGCTGAGTGGTTCTCTGTTTGCTGCAGAGACCTGTGAACTTTCTGGAGTTCCAGGCCACTGACCAAAGTTGTAGCAAGGATTTGGCCTTATCAAAGAATCACAGAATGTTCTGAGCTGGAAGGGCCCCACAGGACCATCCAGTCCAACTCCTGGCCCTGCCCAGACACCCCAACAATCCCACCCTGTCCCTCAGAGCTCCCTCCTGGAGCTCTGGCAGCCTTGGGGCTGTGCCCACTGCCCTGGGGAGCCTGGGCAGTGCCCAACCAGCCTCTGGGGGAAGAACCTTTGCCTGAGATCCAACGTGAGCCTGCCCTGACACAGCTCCAGCCATTCCCTGGCTGCTGTCCCTGGTCCCCCCAGAGCAGAGCTCAGTCCCTGCCCCTCGGCAGGAGCTGCAGACCCTGGTGAGCTCTGCCCTCAGTCTCCTCCAGCTGAACAAACCAAGTGCCCTCAGCCCCTCCTCACACTTCTGGCTTCCTCTCCACAACCTTCCCCATCTTTGTGGCTATCCTTTGGATGCTCTCCAATAGCTTTAGATCCTTCTTATATTGGGGTGCCCAATACTGCACCATCAAACATCAGCAAAATATGTAAAGAGCCCTGACCCCACTGAGTTGCTGGGATGTCAGTGCACCCTTGCTTTAGGCATTTTATCAGCAGCTTTTAATTTCTGAGAGAGATTAGTGTAGCAATAACCTTCTTCACAAGTTCAGCCTCCCTGCACCCAGCCCCTGCTTGGCTCTAGACACCACTCCAGGAGCTGCTACACCTTGGGCTGGAGTTCTTGGTGGCATCCCTGCAGGATGACTCTCCTCAGCATCAGCCTGGATTGCTGAAGAGCTGGACTGTGACAAGACAGCCCCAGGACTGTGGCATTGGCAGGTAGAAAGAAACCAGCACATGGTTTTCTTAACTCTTCTTCCTGTGCTTCCTCATCCTCCTGAAATGATTCACTTTATTCTTGTCACCACCCATCAGTTCCAGCCACTGCAAATTCCAGCTGCAGGAAAAGACTCTATTTTCTTTTTGCTCTGTGAGATTAATCTTACTGAGGAAATGGTTCTGGAATTACACCTGCTTAATTAAAAGTAGCTGCCTGATGCGAGATCAGTCTAACACAGACACTTTTGGCAAGGAAGTGTGTCCAGTTTCCTCTCTCACACTTCTGGAGAAAGTGGGTTTTCTGTACACCACTGCTTCTGACCTGGAGCAATTAGTGTGGGGCTCCAACAGACTCTGAACCCAAACTTCATCTGGTGTCTGTCTGGAAGAGCCAGGAGTGAAATCACGTTGGTCCATCAGAAATCCTCATGGTTCCTGTCAGCTGCTTTTGCCTGTGGGATTCATCCCACTCAGTGCAGGTGCCTCCAAGGGAGTCACTCCTGGCTGTGGGCTTTGGAGCTCACCCTAAAGGAGGGACCCAAAACAGCTGCCTCACATCCTAAAAATCCTGTTTCCCTTCTTGGATCTCAAGGCTCAGCTCACTGGTTTGGCTGTAGATGTCTGAGGATCCCAGAATCACAGAACCTTTAAGATTGGAAAAGACCTTCAAGATCATCAAGTCCAACCGACTGTCTCCTTGATAGGCAGTTTCAATTGGGATAAATTAATCCCATCCTGAGCACCCATGATGAAAATCATTTCCTCTGTTACTCTTCAACATAGAATATCCACTCAACATTCTTTCTGCATTCAATATTGATCCTCCCGGGCTTGTCCACCTCTCCCACACAAAGCCTCTGAGAACAGGAGACCCAGCTCCTCACCTGGGACGTGTCCCCTCAGTCTGAGTCACTCAGCCCAGGCACTGGGCCCTGCCTGTGCCACCCCTCTGTCCCAAACTGCTTTGTGACATCGGGGTCTTGCTCAGGTCCTTTGCACTGAGGCTTTGGGAGCATTGCTAAGCTGCTGGATCTGGCAATGCTGAATTTTAGGGGTTGACTTGAAGATCTTAGAGATCTTTTCCAGCCTTAATGATCCTATGGATTCTCTGATTCCATGGATGGTTTTCATGCCCTTGAGTCACTGGTCCATGGGCTGTCCAGGCTGTCTGAACATCCCAGGTGGAGATCTGCCTTTCCTTCTCCCCTTGGGTCATTACAGGATCACATTCTTCCTGCAGTGTGTTTATAAAGTCCTGCTCATTTTCAGGTGTTAAACCCCAGATAACGATCCCAGTCTGAGCCAGTGCAGGGAGTTACTGTGACACCACTGAGGGGGAACAGGCAGCAGGATTAGTGTGAGTGTGTGACCAGTGGAGTAGAGCAAGGAGAGAGAAGCACTGTAAGGAAAACAGGGAAGAGAACAGAGACGAGGGGAGTAAGGGAAGAAAGAAAGGGATGTGATAAAGAAATGCACCAAACCATTCAAATTCATCAAAGCAAATGTGTTAGTTCTCCTGTTTGCTGAAGCAGGTCATGAATTATGTTCAGCAAACAGACAAACACAGTAACTAAAGGCACATTAGTTCTCTCATTTCTGTTTGTGAATGTGTATTGGAAGAGGAACATGATAGGAAAAGTAATGAATATGTGATATTTTTCTCTTTGAAATGAATAGCTGTGTATTTCACTGGAGATCACCTGCCTCAGTCTGGCCTGTTGTGTGCAGGAGCAGGAGCCCTCACAGCTCAACTGCAGCTCAGCTTCAGCTCAGCCTCCACTGCTCCACCACAGCAGGGTTATAAAAGTTGTTTCCATGGAAAGGGCAACCGAGACCCAGAAATGCTCAGGGCTGTACCTGTGGGGAGTGAGCTGGGGACAAGTCACAGATGGTGTCCCCAGGGCTTAGTGTTGAGCCCAGGCCTGTTTGACATCTTCCTCAATGACCTGGAGGAGAGAATTCGGTGCTCCCTCAGTCACTTCTGAGATCACACTGAGTTGGGTGGGAGTGTGGATCTGCTGGAGGGCAGGAGGGCTCTGACAGGGATCTGGACAGGCTGGATCCAGGGGCCCGGGCCAGAGGTGTGAGGGACAACAAGGCCCAGTGTTGGGTCCTGCCCTTGGGTCACCACCACCCCATGGAATGCTCCAGGCTGGGGCAGAGGGGCTGGAAAGCTGGAAAAGGCCCTGGAGGTGCTGGTCAATTGAAAAGGTTGTCCAGCCCTGGCACAGCTGCCCCGGGCAGGGGTGGAGTCCCCACCCCTGGGGGGATTTAAAAGTAGTGTAAATGTGACACTTGGGGATGTGGTTTAGTGGTGGCCTTGGCAGTGCTGGCCATCCCAGTTGAACTTGATGATCTTGAAAGTCTTTTCCAACCTAAATAATTCTTTAATTCTGTGACTCCTTTCACTTCATTTTACCCATTTAGCAGCTCAGCAGGTAGATCAGACTATTTGCTCTCACCTTTTTGTGGTCTCTGGAAAATATAAGGTCCTTTAATGAGTCTTGCTTGAGTCTCTCTGTGCAGGACTATTGGAAATATTTCTGATGCAGAGATGAAACACACTCAGGCTGCTGAACAAATAAGATTTCCAAGCCACTAAAACATCTTTGCCTCCACATCAGCTCGAGGAAGACAAGGCCCTGCAGAGCTGTGTTTCTGTAACAGGTGACTGGGACCATGTGGAGGTTCAGAAGGTTCTGAGGGGGAGAGGACACACAAAGCTGAGATGAACCAGCTGTGGATGGTTGAGGAATCCAGGATGAGGCGGAAAATGCAAAGAGCAGCAAACTGATGTGTCAGGGTCACCTCCTGGCTCTGAAACAGGAAGAGGTGGTGGGAAGCATCGACCTGATGGCTTTTTCTGCCTCCTCTGGGCCATGGATCAGCCTCTCCAGAGACTGACTCCACCTTGTCTTGTTGGAATATCAGCCTGTGGAGGCTCTTCTGTCTTGAATAGCAAAGCAAACAGCTGCATCTCCCTGCCCCAGCAGAGGCTTTCCAGGTGCTGACAGTGGAAGGCCAGCAGGGCAGACACGTCCTTGCAGCACATCCAGAAGGGCAGGTGAGGATGGGGGAGGAAGGCAGGACACCCATGAGCACCTACAGCCTCTCAAAGCTCCAGGTGAAAACCAACCACTCACCTTTCTGTGTCTTTAACATGGTCTTCATAACTGGGAGAGCTGGGGGGGTTCAGCTGGAGGAGAGAAGGTCCAGGGAGAGCTGAGAGCCCCTTGCAGGGCCTAAAGGGGCTCCAGGAGAGCTGGAGAGGGACTGGGGACAAGGGATGGAGGGACAGGACACAGGGAATGGCTTCCCACTGCCAGAGGGCAGGGATAGGTGGGATATTGGAAGGAATCCTTCCCTGTGAGGGTGGGGAGGCCCTGGCACAGGTTGCCCAGAGAAGCTGTGGCTGCCCCTGGATCCCTGGAAGTGTCCAAGGCCAGGCTGGACGGGGCTTGGAGCAACCTGGGCTGGTGGAAGGTGTCACTGCCCATGGCAGGGGATGGGGCTGGATGGTCTTTAAGGTCCCTTCCAACAGAAACAATTCCATGATTCCATGACTCTGTGATGTGTCTGGGATGCAGCCAAGGGTCACCACACCATTGCTGCTGCATCACAGAGGCTTCCAAGTGGAGTGAATTGGCAGTCAAGAGCCAGTGGATGTGTCCAGGGATTCAGCACTTTGGGCTTGCAAAACAATCCCAGAGAGCACCAGAGGGATGGGAAGGAGGAAGGCAATGAAGAATGAGGTAAAAACCGTGAGAAGAACAAGGACACAGAGGAGAACAAGGGGAAATGCAGAGGGGAGAGAGGAGGAGACCTGCAGAAGGCAGAGCAGCTTTGCCTCTCTGGCTGCACGAGGTGTGTGGGAGGATGAGTGATGGGCCATGGGATGGGAATGCAGGGGCTTAATGCAAAGCTGAGATGCAAATACAATAATGGCAAGAGTTAAAGGGAAAATAGAGTTTTTCATGTAAAACTGATGTTTCTTCATAAACCTTTATTTATCTTAAAAAATGAAGAGCAATCTCTGAGCCGTGTAAGAGCATTTATCACCCGGGAAGGTGAAGGCAGCAGAATGTGCAGATTCCTGGCTGGGTTATTCATACAAATCACAACCAGATTAGTACTGAGCCCACCTAATGTGGTAGTTCCACAATCCCAAACAAGCATTAGCCTTGCACTTGTTTTAAAAATGAGCATCTCCTGAAGTCCTGATGCCCTACAGGGCTGCAGGGGAAAAAATTCCATCTTATGGCCTGTCAGGCTTTGGGGACTGTTGGAAACGGGGATATATATCTATATATATTTAAGACATAAAGTAAGAGTGTGTGTGATTAAGAATTTGGGTGGTTCTGTGCTATAATTCTGGTGGCTTTTAAGCCTTTCCTTGTCAGTGATACTGGATGAGGGTGGATAGAGAAGTTGCCTGTATGGAATACAAAGAATAAAATCACTTCTCCTGTCTGACCCATGTCTCTGCCTTGTCCAATTTTCTATATTCCCCCACTAGCTCAAGTTTTTGAGCTGTCCTTCAGGCCCCAGCTAGGAATTGCCTGTCTCTGCCAACAGCTGTAAAACAGGTGTCTGATGCCTCCTCAAAAAATTTCAACAAACCAGGGGAATAACAGAAAGAAAGAAAGAAAGAAAAAAGCCCAATAATATTTTACTAACCCATTTTCAAGGTCGCAAAGTCAAGCACTCCAAAATTAGGAAGTGTCAGATTTAAGATGCCTGTAAAATCTTCATTTAGCCTTGCTGTGTGTGTGCATTCTAATTCACTCTTAAATATGTGATCACTTGTGCTCTGCAGGCAGAATCCTGCTCATTCAGGGCTCAGAATAGACTTGCTCTCTGAAAGAGCAGCTCTTCAATATTTCATTTGGTCTCATCGTTCAGTGTGTGGCTCCATGCATTATTTACTGCAGACAGCACTGAATACAGAATTATTAATTTCTTACCAGGTTTTTCTCTGGTGCCTCACTGTTCAATCTCCCTTCTTTACAAAATTTAATGAATATATCTTAACAATAGGGCCTAGGGGTGAATCAATACTGATGTTTCATTTTATGGGGGGAAATGATGCACACAATAAGTATTAAAGTCAAAACAATCCAAAGCGTCTCCTGATTTTTGGTGTATATTTTGATTGTCTGACATGACTTCCTTTAGCACTTCCATGTTTTTAGCTATTTATATTTCCAGAGCATGTATTTCTATATATGTGTGGTTACTACCTTTGCCTTTTCAGACCTGCACAGACCTAATCTCACTCACTGTAGGGGCTCACAGTCAGCAGAGAGGAAGGTGATAGACCCAGGGGGGTTTAGTGCAGGATTCACCTCACCTTAAAATAGATATCAAACCCAGATCTGATTATCTTGCCCTTAACATGCTGCTTCTCTCCCAGTAGAATGAGGGAGCCCAAGGCAAATAATGAGTTAGGCAGCTAATTTTGGATTCACTGGCAGAGGTGAATCCCAGCCTTCCAGAAAATAAATAAGCAAAAAATCCTGAGAGACTCTGCAGCCTTATTTTTGCAGACGTTGGATGAGGGAGGAAGAGAGACAATGGGTATTTTGGGGTTGTGGTGGGGAATTGTTACTGTGAAGGGCCTCACTCAGCTCCTGCTCCCATCACAGTAACCCCAGACCATGGTCAGGGCTCCTTCCTCAACCTCTTCACCTCCTGAGCTGGAAGGGACCCACAAGGATCATCAGTTCCAGCCTCTGGCTCTGCTCAGGACACCCCAACAATCCCACCAGGGACACCCCAACAATCCCACCATTGTGTCTGAAAGGCTCCAGATGCTTTTGTTGAGCTTTTCCAGTGCCCACCTTCTCTGACAGTCACCTCCCGCTTTAGGCACCTTCAATCAGCTTTGTCTTCACTTGGTCTCTTCAGGATCTCTTCTCAGCCAGGGACAAGTGGATTGAGCCAATTCCACTTCAGTTCTGTCTTTGGAGACCACGTGCCTCTGCTCCATGGGGTAGTTTGTTATATTTTGGCAATGAAACGAGAGAGGTAGCACAGAGAAAATAGGAAATACCTCCATAGGGAGACTCCTGAGACCTCCCAGAGTGGGTGTTATGGAAACAATTGGCTGGTTTGGAGTGGGGAATCCAAGGATGTACCAGTGAGTGAGGGCAGATAAATCTCAGCTGAAGGGTTATTTCCACAAAGTCAAAGTCTCTGGCGGGAGAGAATATTTTCAGCTGAAAGAAATATTTACTTCCCAAGTAATTGCTTGTGACTCACTTATTATAAACTTACATTTCTCTTTTATAGTGCAATATATATATATATATAGTATGAAACAGAGTGGTTTATTTACCACTTAGGGTGGTTTCTTATTCTCCCCTACAAGCTGTGCTGCACACAGGATGAGATTCTTCAGCCCTCCCAAGACAGTGAAAAAAACATAAAAATTCATTTCTGATGAACTGAATAATTTTTGGATCATTCAACCAAGTGGAAAGAAATCTTGTGCAGCAGGAATGCTGGAGAGTTTGTACCCAACTTGTGGTTCGGGGTTCATGTGGTTCTGCAATATTTCATATTTCGCTCGAAACAAACCTCCCTTTTAACACTCAGATCCCAAATGAGATAACACAGGAGGTGAAATAGAAGAATTTCCACTGGGCAGAAAGTGTAGGTGCTGCTGGAAGAAAAGGCAGTGCCAGATTTTAGGTGGCACAACCCTGGTTCACTCCAGTGGCAACAAACCTGGCACTGCCCTGGAAGGAAAGGGAACAAGATCTGAGGAGAAAAGTTACAGTGTGGGAAAGAAAAACACAGGGACCATCTCGGGCTCAGGGTTAAGGCTGAGGGGGGACATAACTGTGGCCTTGCAGTGCCTGAAGGGCACTGGATGAGATGGAGAGACTGTTTACAAGGGATGGAGGGACAGGACACAGGGAATGGCTTCCCACTGCCAGAGGACACGGTGAGATGGGATACTGGGAAGGAATCCTTCCTTTCCTGGGAGGGTGGGGAGGGGCTGGGATAGAATTCCCAGAGAAGCTGTGGCTGCCCCTGGATCCCTGGAAGTGTCCAAGGCCAGGTTGGACGGGGCTTGGAGCAACCTGGGCTGGTGGAAGGTGTCCCTGCCCATGGCAGGGGGTGGGATGGGATGGGCTTCAAAGTCCCTTCCAACCCAAACCATCCTGTCCTTCCATGACTCGATGGTTCCAAGCAGTGACTGAGGTGTTTGGTTGTGTTTAGTGCCTGACACCTCTCTCCAAATCCAGACATTTCCTTCCTCTCTGCACCTTGGGTTGGAACCAACTTTCTATTTCCTGAACAGTCTCTGATACGCAGAGTGGTTTGCAGTGTTTTGGCAGAGAGCAATCACCCCATGTCCCAGGCCAGGCCAGAGCTGCTCCAGGAGCTGGGAGCACTTCAGAGACCCCCACGAGCCTGGGACAGCCCCCAGCCCACCCCAGCCCCTGGGTGCAGGCAGTGCTGGGTGCTCAGTGGGGCAGCCCTTGGAGGGGTTTGCAGGTGGTAAGAAGGTGTAAGATTCTGTGATCTTGCTGAAGCACATCCATGTGCTCAAGAGGACTGAGACAATGTTATAGAGAATAATTCCCCAGTTCTGGCATTTTCTGAGCACTGTGTGCTGGAATGAGCTATGTCAGCATTCCTTGAAGGTGACATTTTGATATAAAACAAGTTGCTTTTGGCTTGAAAGGACTATTATGGTATTTAAACTGATTTTATGAATTGAGAGATTTTTCCCTGGTAGCTGTGGAATGAGCCTGAGAACTTATGTTTAACCAAAGCATCTATGGAACAGCATCCAGATTTTATTTGATGTGGTGGGGTCTGCACTTCTGGCCCATCAGGAGGCTCTTCCAGTTGTTAATACTTCTATTTCTAAGTTAAATTTGTGCTTCTCTACCATCAGGCTGATGGTCACTTCCTCTGGTACTTTGCAGAGCATGTTTCCATTTCCTTCCCTCCCAGGCTGTTTACAGATCACAGAAAAAGTCGTTTTTCAGCCTTGTCTATTTTTTTTTTTGATAGTCAGAATGTATTGAATTCCTTCTGTGTTTCATAAAAAACTCATTTCCCAGCCTTCAAATAATTGTATTGCTGTTCACTGTTCTATCCTCAATTTTTCACTTGACTAAATGCACTATTCCAACATTAATCCCACCATTGCCTTGTAAGATGTAAAATAACCAACTAATGCTGTGTTTATCTCTTTGTGGATAACACACCAATCTTTTTGACATTGCACTGGGTAGATCACATTGAAATCTTGTATTTTGAGTGGGAAAGAGGTCATTTTTGGGTAGAGAGCTAGCAGAGAGTGTTATACCCTTTGCCAAGGGCCACCTCACAAAACAGTTTCTGGTGGAGGAATAGTGGGTCTGTCCTGATGTTGTAGAGGGTTGTCACAGGTCCCTGTCTTCTCTTCATGCTTGCCAAAATATTCACTGTATCTCTCTGTATCTGTCCCTACTTCATCCTGCTGAGCTCCTGAATATGAAATCAAACAGACCTGCCCCTGGGAGAGCCTTTGGAGGCAGCAATTCCAGAAGTGTCTCGGTGTCACCAGGGCAGTCCCAGCCCAGATCACCAGGTCGTGTGCAGGGCTTTAATGGACAGTTTGTGTTGCACATTTCTCTCTTGATTTAGAAGTTCTCCCTCACTGGGAATTCTTGTGGGAGATAAAAGGACCAAATGATCAGCAGATACTGAACTTCTTTAATGCCCCCATAATTCAGCATAAGAGCTTCCACTGATCTGCTCCTTGGTTCTGTCAGGCTGAAACCAGAATTTGGCTCAAAGGGCCAAATCCTCTTGTCTCAGGTAACCACTGTAGTGGTTGAGAAGGTCCTTGATGTTCTCCTTTCACACCATGTGTCCTTCACACACCACATGACATTGTCCAGTACTCCAAAACAAGGGAAAAAAAGCCACTGCTAGTTTGGACTCCAGGAGGAGATGAGGGAAGGTGAGAGCACTGATTAAACTGGTGAACTCTTGTGAGTATTTTCTTATGATCCTTAGTTGAGAACTACATCCTACAGATCAGGAGAAAAGGGAAAAGGCAACCCAAGAGTGCCCAGAGTTATTATTTCAGGAAAGATTCCAACAAAGCAGATTCTTACCCTGAGCCTCAGCAACAAATGCTGAGCTTCTATTTCAAAGTTGTTATTGCTGCTCTAAGTGCAGTCTCAGAGGAGGTTTAACTGCCAAACTTAGCACATGCCTCTCTTTGCTCAACCTCCAGTACATCAGAGGAAGGAAAGGACCCAGGTTATGAAAGAAGACAAGAACTTGGCAGGAAACTTGAAGCAGAAGATTCAAACAATAAAGGTTAGTCCATCACAGCTGGTGGAGATCCTTTCTCTGTAGTGAGGAATCCCATTATTCTCTGTGGAATCCCAGCTGCTCCTGAAGGAGATGAGAGCATCCCAAATAGATTGGACTCAAATGCCTTGATCTAAAGCTTTTTCAACTCCATGTTATGAAAACCACTGAAGGCAGTTTGCAGGCTGTTGTATCCTCTTGGAGGACGTGTCTCCAAGCAGATTTTTCCCTCAAGGGATCTATCTGTGAAGGACCTGCTGGAGATCCCCAAAGCTTTGCTGTCAGTGAAGTGTGATCAGCAAGACATTTTCCTGGGTGTTTTGCCCCCTGTTTTCATGCAGACAAATCCCCTTCCTGCTGGGCACAGCTCTGGTTAAACTAAACTCCTCAGCTGGTTGGATTACAGGCATTTTGTTCAGCAAAACGGGGTGTTCTTGGTGCCAACCCTTGGTTCTCGTAGACTTGGTTTGGACAGTGCAGACAAGTAAACCTGCTCTGAAGAGCATCATCTGCTGTCAGCAATCACCCCCCACAAGGAGCTGAGTGTTTCTGAAGGGTCTGACAGGGAGGGCTCTCTGTGCCAGTGGGGGTTTGGTGGATGCTGAGGAACAGGGAGAACAGAAGAAGATCACAGAATATGTCGAGCTGGAAGGGACCCACAAGGATCATCGAGTCCAGCCCCTGCCCCTGCCCAGGACACCCCAAGAGTCACACCCTGTGCCCCAGAGGATCATCCAAACACTTCTTGAACTCTGGCAGAGGCCCTTGGTTACCTGCAGCTCTGGAACTGCCGAGATGAAGGTGGGATTCCAAGGCCTCAGTGGAGCCTGAACCTGCCCCAGTTCATTTTGAACCCAAGAAGGGTTTCCATCAGGCACAGCTGCTGTGGTAAAATTCATAGAGCATTTCCTGGAGAACCTCCTCCCCCCTTTGTGGTTTGGACCTGTCATTCTGCCTGAGTGTAACTGGCTGTGGAAGAGAAAATGAACAGTAATTCCAATTATTCCTTAGTTCATCCTTCATCTCATGGTCTTTTAGATTCACCCCTTCCCCTTCCTCCATCCAGACACTTTCCCTCAGGATGGAGAATCACAGTGTATGTGGCTTTTTCTTGACTAGAAATCCCTTTCACAGACCTCTGAATCAATCCAATCCCATCTGCTGCCCTTTTCCCTTTTTTTTCCAAGTTCTGGTCCACCCTTTTTGAGTTGAGGACCAGAACCACACCAGGTGGGCAGCAGGTGCCTGCATTTTACATATATTTGCTGCCACATTGTCTTTTGTTGTGCCAATAATTTCTAACATTTTTTTTCACTAGTTTAATTCACTAAGCTAATTTTAGTTAATTCAACTCCGTGAATGTTGATAATTTAATTACCACCCTGTGTTTTCTATGTTTTAAACAATTATTTATTCATGTGAGGACCTTCCCTCTCATTCCATTCCTTATCTTCTTGAAGTTGTTTTTTTTTTTGTTTTGTTTTGGGGTTTTTTTGTTTGGTGTTTTTTTTTGGTGAAGGACTTTCTAAATTCCTTTAGAAATGGAACTACAATATCAGCTGGATTTCCCTTACCCTCATGTCTATTGGCTCCTTCAAAGAACTACACCAGGCTGTAAATCCTGATTTCCCTTTCCAGAACTGCATGGACTCTTCCCCATTATACTTTATTTATCCACAGATCCTCTTATATTACAATTTCTGTCAATTAACCCGGTACAGATGTGCTGCCACTCTGGATTTTCCTGAACTTTACATTGGATCTTCTTTAAAAATTGAGGCCACACTGATGATTCCATATTGAAGTGTCTTGACATTGAGACATTTTTACATTCCACTTGCACACCAGATTTTAATTCAGCAATTTCGCAGTGGAGTTCCCTGGGTACCCTGGGAAGAACATCCTTTGGTCTGGGGGATTTGTTAATACCTCTCGACACGCTCCATGATCTCCTCCAATATGGGAATGATCCTTTGATGTGGCCCCTTATAAAGACAAAAATTGCTGTGCAGGAGCTCCTTGACCCTGTCATGGAAAAACCAGCTGCAAACATGGGATTAGTTCTCTGCTGTGCACTTATTTATTAAATTTTGATTGCCCTTTTGCATTTCCAGTACCCCTTTTACCTCTGTATAGTCCTGCTCATTTCTCTCAGTCTTCCTAAAGTCCTTTTGGAAATAGGAATTTGCCCACAGTCCCAGGGTGATCTCTCTGATTTCTCCACCATAGACAAGGACTTAACTCTTCCAACCATTCCTTTTATTTTATTTTATTTTATTTTTATTTTTATTTTTATTTTTATTCCTTTTCATTTTATTCTCTTTTTTAAACAAAATACAAAACAAGAAATAATTTTCATTCAGTGATTTAGTGCCCATTTTTGAAGTTAAACACACCACAACGATTTTCTTTATTTTTTTATTCCACAGGTGCTGAATATCAGCACTTTTTGATGACTATTGTAGCAGGTTCCTACAGAACCTTTCAGCTGGGTGCTGTGCATTGGCTGCACTGGATGCAGCCAAGCTGAGAATTCATTTTCCTCTTGCAGTTCCTCTGACTGATTTTTCCATTTTTTGGGGCATTGTGAATGTGCTTTTCATCCCACACACCTTAGTAAATAAAGCTGGGAGAGAGGGTTACCAATATAGTGGTTTCTTGGTTTCTGTGAGTCTGATTCCCCTTCCTGTAAGGCTGAATTGGAACACCAAGAAAATGACCTCATGTTTCCCACGGTAAGACAAGCTTGTGGCTGGGAAAGAATCAGGACCTGGGACATGTGGGAATTGTCACTGGCAAATAGGTCCTTCTTTTCCATGACCTAGGAAAGCTCAAACCAGCAGCCCTGGCCAAAGAAAAGTGCAGGAAGGAGGTACAAGTCCACAAGTCCTTGTCTGACTCCATTTCTGACATCAAATCCTTCTCATATAAATCCTTTTTCCATTACATGAGCTTTACTGTTACAACCAGGGCCACAGAAATATTTGTCAGCACAGCTCAGTTTGCCACGTTCAGCACAGAATATACAGGGAACAAGAAATGCAATCACCAGGGAACAACCCAACCCTTCCAGCTCCCCCTCCCCAGTGCAGTGCCAAGGTGGGTCACAGCAACTCCTATTGCCTGGTTCATTTATTACTCCAGCCTGACCCATATTCTGCTTTACAAGCTTTCCTAAATTTTTTTCACCTTAAAATAATTTAAGTTTCTTGCCTCTACTGCACTATTTGGAAAGTCATACCAGGATATAATTCCATAATAGTTTTTTGGGGTTTTTTTTCTGCCTTACAGTCTAAATTTATTCATGACCAAGTTGATCTTATTCCAGCATCATCCTCTAACTTACATATTCTTTTTTTGTACTTGTTATTTACTCACCCAGTGTATTTTAAGGAGCCATCATATTGACTCTGAGACATTATTTTGCTGGTTTAAATAGGTCTGGGAGCTTCTGAAGTCATTGCAGCCTGAGCCAGGCCAGTGTGAGAGCTCCTTCCTCAGCACTGGGATTATCCTGTGCCTGTGTTAGGGCAGTGAACACACACCAGCCACAGGACCAACAGTCTGAGGAACAGCAAATCCATACCAGGTCTCCATTATCCTCCAGCATCCTCCAGCTCTGCATTAATGTGACCCACTCTGGCTGACCCTCTGTTTTATAATTCTATCAAAAAAGGACTTGATGGCACTTAATTGATCTGTTTTCTTGTGCAAATGAAGTGTCATTATGTGTGATGTGATTTCCAGTGAGAGAGGCAGAGCCCCACTGACACTGAGCATCCCCACACAGTCCTTTAGCCATTGGGTGCTAAAGGGACATAAGAGGAGTTGTTACCTCTGTCAGGGTGTTTTCAGGTGACACATCCCCACAGGAGCCTTAAAGTTGGAAAAAACCTTTAAGATCATCGAGTGAGAGCAACTGTTCCCAGCACTGCCAAGGCCACCACTAACACGTGTCCCCAAGGGCCACACCCACATGTGTGACCCCACCACCCCCCTGGGCAGCTTTGCCAGTGCCTGACCACCCTTTCCATGAAGAAATTTTCCCCAATATCCAACCTGACCCTCCCCTGGCACAGCTGGAGGCCGTTCCCTCTCCTCCTGTCCCTTGTTCCCTGGGAGCAGAGCCCGACCCCCCCCGGCTCCCCCCTCCTGTCAGGGGGTTGCAGAGCCAGAAGGTCCCCCCTGAGCCTCCTTTGCTCCAGGCTGAGCCCCCCCAGCTCCCTCAGCTCCTCATCAGAGGATGAGGGATGTGCTCCAGCACATTTTGTGCAGCACTGACCATCTCCCACATGGCACCTTCAGCTGTCGTTCTTCCAGATGGAAAATTTACTTTCCATCATCCCCCTTCCCTTGGTGGAGGAGGTTTTGTCTGTCTGGTTTTTGGGGTATTCATTTTAAGTTCTGCTCAAAACTCTGTGAACCAACGCTGGGAGAGCTGGAGGGACCACATGGAACAAACCCACATTCTCTCTTTCCCACTTTCTCAGCCATTCCCAGCTCTGTGGCTGCACTGACACCTCTTGAGCCCTGACCCTGGCACAAAACACTCGATGCCTTGAAGGTGGTTGGCAGGTGAGTTTGTCTTGCACAGATACCAGCACTGACCCATCCAGTGAATTCCTGGATTTTAGTTCCATGAACACCAAACCCACCTTAAGCCAGCCTGGAATCTGCTCCTGAATCACAGCGTGGCCTTCACCCTCTCTCCTCCCAGGAACTGCCAAGCAGGGGGACAAAAGGAGTCACCAGCTCCCTCCCCAAGCAGCCCAAGTCCATTCTGGGGAGTTTTCCCAGTGTTTAAAATACCAAGGACAGATTTCTACCCTCCCCTTGATCTCGTCCCTCACTGCATGGTGACCCCCATGCCCTTCCCTGCTGCAGGATCCTAAACCTGAGACATGGCTCTGCTGCCCTTGTACTTGAGCCCAAACAGCTCACGGAGCTGTAAGTCCCTCTAACATTTCATTTATTGCTCTAAAGCTACCAGGGAGCTGAGTGCATCTCTGAGTGCTCAGGAATCCTCTGTGTCCTGGGAGACAGCGTTTCCAGTGAATGCCTTTGTGCCTCTGCAGGGCTGGGAATGAGCTCAGCCTGCAGCCTGAGCTGTGCTTACACTTCAGGCTCAAAGCACCGCACAAATTAAGCAGGAAAATGGGATTTTGATACCACCTGCAAGAAGAGGTTCTCTGAATTCCTAATTTGTGTGAAGCCTTAATGGCCTTTCTTTTTCCATTCCTATCATCTCTCCCCTCCTCTCCTTCCCCCCCTTCCCTGCACACCAGTGTGGATGGGAGGCCATCCGTGGGGTGGAATTATTTATGAGAGCTCTGCAAATGTAGATGTACTGTTTCCAGCTAATAGAGCTCAAATCACTTGCACTGCACCATTAGAGAGGAAACCTACCCGAGTAAATTATATACAGGCCATAAATGGAAGCAGTTGTAGTGTTTTTATGGCTCTATAAAACTCTGGAAGTTTATTGCTATTGAACAAACATGTAATCTGATTCTCAAAGCTGAATATGAGACCCCAGTAGGGTCCAAAACCTGCATTTACCTTCAGACCTCTCACCATGTTGGTCACATCGTGGAAATTGTGTTTCAGTGGCAGGTTTTGAGAACCACTGAATCCATTTGAGAACCATTAAACCCAGGACTCCTGTCTAGAAGATATCCCAGCTGGGCCAAACATAGGGAAATACAAGAATTCAGTGGAACAAAGCAGTGGCTTCAGTTTAATATTCTCTTTGTCTACAAAGAGGCCCTAGGAGGACTTCAATAAAGAGCTGAAAAGCAAAGATGTTTTGGACTTCTTAAACTCAGTGTTCTGCTGCCTGTGGAAAATGAATGTATAATGTTTTTTCTATTTAATGAAGAAGATTCAGATAAAATATTGCAAAAACAAACAAACCCTGGTCAAGATGGAATATTTAACACTGGGTTGCTGACCTGATTTGCCAGGATTTGTAAGCCATGGGCCATACAAGGGATTTTTCTAAGGGCTGGTGAGATCCCTCTGAACAAACACATGTGCTCAGATGAGCTCTGAGCTGAGCTCTGCCCTGCAGGGATTAGTGGGACAGCACTTCTGTGGGGGCAGGACACGGGTGTGATCAAAGCTCTGATCCAGGATTCCTTTCTTCCTTGCCTCTGCCCCTTATTGTTATTTTTACTCTCCCTGTTTCCATTTGAAGCCAGCCCGGCCTTTCAGGGCTTGAGTGAGCACAGAAATGTTTGAACTGCTCCAGGTCTGTGTTCTTTCCCTCTTTTTCAGGGACATTCAGGGCCTGTGACACGGGGTTTGTCCTCATGGCCTGTGGTTTCCTGGCAGCAACACTGTCCCTTGGAGCAGAGGGAGCATGGACAACTCCCAGGGAGCACCTCCCAAGGGTCACAGGGACCCCTGGGCTGCACAGGCTCCCTGTCCCCTCGGGGAGACCCTTTGGCACTGGGACATTTTACTTCACCCATTTCTCTGGGCTCAGTGGGCCTGGGGTTTGCAGATGTTTGGGCAGGTCAAGGCACACAGAGCCAGGGGATGAAAGTTTATCCTGCAGAAATGATCTCAAAGCCTTGGTAGGGAAGGATGGAGAATGGAAGGGGTAGAAACAGCCCTCTGGTGAGGAGCTGCACTTCTCCAGTGTCAGGGATGGAGGGGGGGGTGGAACATCTGAACCCTTCACCTCATTAGTTACTTCTGCCAGTTGGGAAGGGTAGGGATGGCTTGAATTCAGTCTTGGGATGGCAGGAATATTCCAGAGCTTCTCTAGGTGAGTACTTGGCAAAGCTGAAGGTCTGCACAAAGTGTGGGAGTGCACAGGGTGGTGTGGGTGCTGGAAGGGCCTGGAGTGGGAAGCTCTAAGGGTTGTGGTGTAGCTCTTGCACCTCCATGTGCTGCACATGAAGTGCAGTGAACCTCCTTGAGACCACAGGTGGCTCTGATCAGTCCTGACATGGCTGAAATTAGGTGTCATTTCCTCTGGCCAGTGTTTTTCCTGGCTAAATGCTCAGGTGGATGATATGGAGAGGAAACTTGAAGTGGTTTTGAGATAATTTTATAGATGTGTGATGGTTCCTTGCGCTCAGTAAGAGCAAGAGCAGACTCAGGGAGGCCACTTGTGTCTTGATGTGTCTTGATCATTAGATGTGTCTTGAGGGAACTTCCAAGTTCCTGCAAAGCCAGCACTGCTGAGTCAGCAGCTGGAGGGTTAAAATCTCTCCCAAATGAGAAAATTCCAACTCATCAATAGTGACAACAATGTGTCATAATTTAGTAGTAAAAACAGCAATAAAATATTGTGATGTTGGTGGTAAAAGAGAATCAAGAGCAAGAAATGCTGTATTTTTAGCTTGGGGAAATGTGGTTATCAGTGACCACTGATCAGCTCTCCACTATTAGCTGAGGTGCAAAATCATTTCAAGTGTAGCTGTCACCAATAATTAGCCTCAGATGTATCACTGAAGAGAAAGTCCATGTAATGAATAAGAAAATGGAAAATTCATCCCAGCAAGGCCCCCGTTTCCTTCAGTGAGTGTGGTTTGGCAGAGGGCACGAGGGACTCCTTGGACACCAACGTCCTCCCTCACCCCCCCAGCCACGTGTGGGCCACGTGGGTGTGATCCCAGCTGCACATCCAGCTGCATTTGGGCAGCAGCTGGAGGACCTTTGAAAGGCTGAGAGAGTTGGGATTGTTCAGCCTGGAGAAGAAAAGCTTTGGGGTGACCTAATCATGACCTTGCAGTGCCTGAAGGGGCCAACAGGAAAGATGGAGAGAGACTGGGGACAAGGGATGGAGGGACAGGACACAGGGAATGGCTTCAGACTGTCAGGGTTGAGAAGGAATTGTTGGCAGTGAGGGTGGTCAGCCCCTGGCCCAGGTTGCCCAGAGAAGCTGTGGCTGTCCCTGGATCCCTGGAAGTGTCCAAGGCCAGGTTGGACGGGGCTTGGAGCAACCTGGGCTGGTGGAAGGTGTCCCTGCCCATGGCAGGGGGTGGAACTGGATGGGTTTTAAAATCCTTCCAACCCAAACCCTTCCCTGATTCCATGACCTGGGTGCTGCAGTCACTCTGCACGTGGCCAGTTCTACCTGTCAGCTCCCAGTCACACTTTCGTAGTTACATTATTTCCTCACTGAAAACCAAGTTTAATTTTAGGAACATGAGGTATTTTTTTCTGTTTCCACCACATTATGAGCTGCACGTGGTGGCAGCTGTTAAACCTAATGAAACCCACAGCAGGGGAGAAAACAGAGTACCCCACAGAAGGAGAGAGCAGGAGCACAGATGTAAGGGGCTGAGAGCTCTGGGCCCAGACAATGCAGCCTTTTTTTATCATTTCACTGTGGGGGAGATGAGAGAGGACTGGGATGAACGAGGCCATGTGACTCCTAATTACAAGAGGGATTTTTTTTAGAGGAGCAGATCTTTCCCTAAGGAAATACCTCCAAATAGCAAGGACAGATGATGTGTCCTTGTGCAGGATTAGCAGCAAGGGGAGCATGGGGAGGTCCCTCTATGCACCCCTGGGAGCTGAACCATGGCACAGGCTCAGGCTCAGGGATGCAGGAACCAAAGGCACAGATGGATCAGGGAGAATGAAGCCACTGTGATTCAGGCAGTTTGTGTGGAAAGCAATAAATACAAAAGGTAGAAAGAACAAATGTTTGTTCTCCTGAAAGTAGGACAAGAGGAAGGGAGAGCTGTAGATTGGACGTGGAGCTGAACAAAACCTTCCTAAAGAATGAAACCCATCAGTGCAGGCGGGGACTGAAGGTGCCCACAGATGTCCAGGGAAGAGCCCAAAGTGGGAATTCAGCTGATCCAGGCTGTCAGGCAGGAGAAAAGGCAGCTGCCAGACATTTGCCTTCTGTCAGCAGCTCTGGTACTATGGGGTTGCTGATCACATGGAATTACAAACTCAGGAATGCTGATAAGCAGCGCTGTTGGACTGGAGAAAGGCAGCCCCTCTTTGAGGACAGACTGGACACCACTGGGCATCACTGGGCTGCTGAAAATGAGCTCAGAACACCAAGGTTGTGGGTTTGATCCCTGTATGGGCTGCTCAAGTAAGAGCTGGACTTGATAGTCCTTGTGGGTGCCTTCAAACCCAGACTATTCTGTGAGGAGGAATCTGTGACACAGAAGGTGTCATCACCTGGGGAGGGCAGGAGCTGGCACAGCAGGGCCTGGAGGAGCAGGGCAGTGCAGGACTGGGGGGTTCCTCACAGAAATGGGGAGAGACAACAGGGTTGTTGGGATGTGGGGAGCAGGGAGATGGAATCCAGAACTACATTGTGCAGATGGGTTTAGAAATGAACCCTATTGCAGCCTGTGGGGCAGCTGGGCACTGGGGAAGGGGACTGGGGGTGAGTCTTCGATTGAAGTCCTTGTTCCACCTGTGGAAATGGTGCAGAGAGAGCAGCAGCCAAGCAGCAGTGAGAGGACATGGGGTGAACCGGGGGGATTGGGAAAAAAATCTTATTAGGAAAAAAATCCTCCCTGTGAGGATGGTGAGGCCC
>NW_021940840.1:883319-888450 GCF_001715985.3 Manacus vitellinus
TTGGAGCAACCTGGGCTAGTGGAAGGTGTCCCTGCCCATGGCAGGAGGTGGGAATGGATGAGCTTTAATGTCCTTTCCAACCCAAACCATTCCATGATTCTGTGATCAACACAACTACTGAACCTTTAAGAAACCTGCTGTTCATTTGCTGTGCCAGGGGACCTCTGTGTGGGTAAAGAGAGAGCACAGACTCTCTTCTGGAGAGCAAAGACTCGTGGGAAGGGTGAGATGTCCTGTCAGCTGAGGTTTGACCATGTGTACCAAGGTTAAACCAGGAGACCAGCCCTTGGTTCTGAAGGAGCTCCTCAGCACCAGAGCCAGGTGTCCTGGTGTTCTCAGGTGCCCAGGCTGCCAGGGTGAGATTCCTGTTGCTGGAGAAGCAAATGACAAGAAAGAGGGTCCCCAGCTCAATCAGCAGTAGGAAGGAGACCAAGCAATGGCTGCAGGTGATGCAGGAGTCCTGCAGGTGATCCCAGCAGTGATCCCTGAGTGCCTGTGTGTGGCAGGAAGGTGTCTCTGGATGCTGGGATTGTAGCCTGGCTGCCTGGGGAGCAGTGGGACTGTCCCAGGGTGCTCTCAGGGGCTGGCAGCACTGTGGAAGGAAGAGGGTGGGAACTGCTTTCAAACCAGGAATGAGGTGAGGGCCAGACCTGTCCACACCACCAGATTTCTCCTCACAGCTGGCAGGGTGATGTCTTCCCGTGGTCATTCCTTCTGCAGAATGGTCTGAAAGAGGTGATGGTGCAGGACACCACCACATTCAGGAGCTGGACCTAATCCTTGTGGGTCATTTCCAACCCAGAATATTCTGTGATAACCTGCAGTGTCCTTCATCACTGTACCTTGAGGACACAGCCAATCTGTCCCATCCATGACAATCTCAGGGGGTGTGGGGGTGGCAGCTCATGGCCCCACTTTTGCTTTGCTGATGGTGCAGTTTTTATGCTGCTCTTTGGCTCTTTTATCAAAGAGCTCCAGGACAGAAGGCCAGGACTGATGAGAATCATGGTGACCTTCTGTGGGATACCTGCACTGGCCAGGGGGTCGTGCCATTGTGTGCTCCAGAGGGCTGGAACTATCCATGGTAGTGGCAGCAGGTGGTCCTTGCTTGGTGAAATCCTCCTGTAAAACTGAAATGCTGTCTCACAGGGGGCTTTGCCTCAGCCTCACTGAACATCAGAAGGTCCTGATTCCATGTTCCACTGGGAAAGGGTTCCAGGCCTACCTATACTTTGGGTGGTTGCTGTTGTAGCCAGAATCTCTCAAATACAGGATTCATTTTACGTCCTTTATGAAGAACTCCCTTGGTATCATGGGCTTTGTCCAGGCATTTGTGTTGGAGGGACAGATTAATGAGCACAACACTCATTAAAGGAGCCTCTCTTAATTTTCTGAAGCTCAAAATCCCCCTGGCAGTGACTGGATGGGGCAATGACCCTCGACAGAGAAGGAAATGGAGCTTCCTTTCCTTAAGTCTCACTTTCCTCCCTCAATGTTTACAAGGAGTCACTGGCGTGGAATGAACGTTGTGACATGGATTTGTTAAACATGAAAGGCACATGCAAAGCTGCAAGGCCAGGGAACAGTGGCATAATCTTTGGGGGACCTTGGGGATCAATAACATCCCAAGTTTAAATCTCCCAGGAGGAGATCAAACCATCCTTTCCTGGAGCAACAACCTCCAAGTACTGGTTTCACTCCAGTGAAAGCTTTCAGCAGGGAGAGCTTTTCTTCTCCAGAACAGCCCTGTGGACTGGAATTCCTTGGATGTCCTTGGCCCACAGCATCCTTGGACAGTGGAGGGGGTGGTAGAGGACTGGAACAGGTTTTCCTCCATCCTCCAGAGGAGCTGGACACAAAGCCTGGACCATCAAGGGGGAGGATGCAGAGCAGAGCTGAGCCCTGGGAGGGGGTGGAGGAGCTCAGTGTGTCTGTGCCACCTGAGCAAGGCTCCATTGCTGAGGGAACTTCAGAGCACAGAGCACTTCACAGATGATACTTTAGGGGCTGTGAGGGGTATGATTTACCTGCCCAACACTCTGCTTTAAAATCAAGCTCTGCATCATATCATTAGAGCTCTTCTGACAGTTTAACAGGCAGCTGCTGACAGGCTCTGCTGGCACTCTCAGTGTCAGCAGAGAATAATCAGGGAATAATCAGGTAATGATACTTTTTCCTGGGGGTCCTGTTCCTGAGCAGTTTGTCTTATCCAGCACTGATTTAGCAAAAGAGACATAAAATCATTGTTAAAAAAATTTAGAATCAACACAAA
This sequence comes from Manacus vitellinus, assembly GCF_001715985.3. Classification (NCBI taxonomy): domain Eukaryota; kingdom Metazoa; phylum Chordata; class Aves; order Passeriformes; family Pipridae; genus Manacus; species Manacus vitellinus. Next base: position 885,592 of record NW_021940840.1, read on the forward strand.
GGTTGGCATAAAAGTGCATAATGAGGATGAGAGATCACAGACCAGCTGGCTTTGCTTTGAGGGTCAGATAGAAAGCATGAACAAAAAAACAAGGGAAGCATCACAAGTGTCTCCTAAGAGGCACTAAAATATGGTACAAACACTCCCTGGAGTCCAGGATCAGCCAGACAGATTTCCTGAGGGGGCCTTTCCATGTGCCACCAGCCCCAGCAGTGGAAGGTGGGGAGGTGTCTCCCTGACGGTCTGTGGCCATGGCTGTGCCTGTGAGGGGAGGCAGAACCTCTGGGAAGTTTGCTTTCCATCTTCTGGTGCTGCAGGTTTCCAACCTGAGAGCTCCCAGCTCCTCAGGGTCCCAAAGCCCCCCCAGACTGCAGGTATGGAAAGGGTTTTTTTGTCTGAACCGTTTCCAGAGGAACAGTATTCTCCTGCTCATAGCAGTTATCCATCATTTCTGCACCAGCCAAGCTAAATGAGCCAAATTTATCCCAGTGAGGAGTTCAGTTCATGATTATAAAATTGGAAACACAGTGGGATTCATATGGTGCTGGGACCTAAAATGTGGGCGGGCTCCTCAGTTGGGGCTCTGGGCTCCTTTGCTGCCTCAGAGAGCAAAGAGACCCCCCAGAAACCATCCTGGGCACCCTGCAGCACCCAGCTGAGGTGGGAAGGGCTGCTGTGGGAACAGCTCTCCCTGCACTGAGGGAATGCAGGCAGTCCAGAGGAGACATGCAGCTCTTTGGTGGTGGAAATGGCTCCAGTTCAAACGGTGAAATCAATCTCCCTCCTGACTGGGGAGGTGAAATGGAGCATGAGTTTGCTCACCCATGGCTGCTGCGGATGATTTAGGGGGGGATGAGGTGATCTCTGAGCCCTCTGTCTCCCCCTGTGCCTCTGGGTGATGGAGTCATCCTTCTTTCAGCTCTCTCCCTATTTATTGCATTTCCCATACTTTATAAAGCAGTGTTCAATCCTGCATGTCCCTCCACCCTCTGATCTCTGGGTTACAGGGCTTCCTCCTCGTTTCATGGAGCTCACTTAGGAAACATAAATATGACAAATGAGCATTATCCTCTTCTCAGTCCTTGGTGGGTTTGCTGCTCTTACTCTGCTACACCATTAATGCTCTGCCTCCCTTCTGCATTAACCAGCCTTTCCTGAGCCTCAGACCATTGCCAGGGCTGTCAAAAATCTTTGGAAGTTGTACAGAATGAAAAGCTCAAACTGCTCATCAGCTCTTCCACGGGTTACACATGAAAAAACATTAATTTTGGGACATCACAGCAGATCCAACAGGCTGAGAGGTGATGCTCCAACCACAGCAAGGCTCAGCATGGACTCAGAGGAGGCACCTGCACACAAACACACGTATGTACACATATGTGCACACACATGGAGAGCTGAGCCCCTGGATCTCAGTCTCACCAGTTGCTGGTAGCTGGACACATGAAACCCTGAGGCCACAAGAATCTTCTAGTTGTGGATATACCCCCCCAACCCCTCAAAATAAAGTCCCTCCCCCAGGTAAAGGGCCAGGAATGGATTTTACTACAAAGACAGGACAAGGCCAGGCAAACCCACACACCAGCCATCCATTGACACATAACTTTATCCCCTTATTCTTCTGTTTTCCCAGACTTGTTCCTCCCCAGATCACTTGGATACCTCCTTTCCCCACCTGTATTTGCTCCCTAAACACCCCATAAAAAGTTGCCTGCCCAAAAGGCCTTTCCCTGCATCCCATGGTGTGTCCCACATCCCCTGGCATCCCTAAAGTGCTTTGGCAGTGACACCTCCTCGTGGGTTCACCCCTGGCCCATAGGACTGGGACAGCCCTGGGAGGGGCTCCCTTCCCTGAGTCCATAATTTGGGTTTCCTGCCTGCCTTTGTACCCCTGTGCTGCTCTAGGACTGTGGAGATGAGCCTTGGATGGGCTGGTGGCTCCTGGGCTGGGCTGGGAGCAGCTGGGCCAGGGGGTTATTTGGGCTCCCCCACTCCTGTGTCTCTGGGCCCCTTTGTGGGGCTGCAGAAGAGTTTTTACCACCTAAGCCAGCAATTAGCACAAAGTGTAAGCTTGGCATAAAAGCACATTTTCCCTTCCACCCTCAGCTACCTTCTGTCAGTTTTGGAGCCCCTGGCACTGCAGAGACATTTTCTGTATTTTAATGATACTCTTTTTAGATGCCCCTCCACCCCCCCCTTTACCCTGCTGGAGAAGTTTAATTTTCCCTTTGCTCCTCACAGAATCACAATCCCTTCTGCCCCACTCTCTCATCAAACACCTTAAACCAGGCTTTGTGTTGTTTGTCACCTGCTTAACCTCTAATTCCTCCTTTCAAATCCTCTTGCCTTGTTCCCAGCTCGGACAGAGCTGTGAGGGAAGGTGGGAAGTGGGCCCTCTGTGCCCCCTGTGCCCTCCAAATCCCCCTCCCTGTTCTGCAGAGGGAAGGTGGAGGCAAAGCTGCCCGGGGGGGGCGTTTCTTCTGGGATTTGTTATTGTTGCTCAGCTGGAAACAATGAGGAAGCTGAAGCAATTCCTGTGGAAGGAGGGAATCTATTTTTATACAGAAATATCTATTACTCTGTGCTTAAACCAGCCCTTCTCATTTCTGTTCTCTTAAGTGAAGGAGATCAGTCCTGGGAGGAAGAGACAGGAGGAGGCACTGGAAGGGTTGAGGTGTGAAAGGGCAAATCTTGTTCTGGTGGAGATTTCTGAGATGAGCCTGTGCAGGGCAGGGGCTGGGACAGGAGGGGGGCTGATAAAAACCACCTGGTGCAGCCTTTTGGCTCTGCTGCATGGGGGGAAAACACAAAAGGCTTCAAGACCTCACAACAAGAGAGACACTGAGGGGCTGGAGCGTG
>NW_021940840.1:888683-894765 GCF_001715985.3 Manacus vitellinus
GTTGTGCCAGGGGAGGGTCAGGTTGGATACTGGGGAAAATTCTGCACAGAAATGTTTGTAAAGCATCTGAACAGTGTGTCCAGGGCAGTGGGGGGCTCACCAAACTGGGAGGTGTTAAAAAAAAAGTGGATGTGACATCTGGGAGCGGGGTTTAGTGTCCCCGTGGTCACTGGGGTGGTGCTGGGTGGACAGTTGGACTTGATGATATTAAAGGTCTTTTCTAACCTTCACCATCCTGTGATGTTGTGAGCCCACAAGCCTGCCCGGCCTCCTGCAGCTCATCCCAGGGAAGGCATTTGGGAAGTGTCCTCCCAGCCTGAGGTCTGGAGGGCACCCCTGGGGCAGGGCACCGGGTGAGGGAGCACAGCCAGGGGTGTCACAGCTCAAAACAACTCTTCTCTCCACTGCTTGCAGGTTTTTCTCCCTGGTGAAGGATCCAGCATCTCCTGCCCTGTCCTGGGTCTGCCTCCAGTGGGCTGGTCCTCTCCAGCTGAAGGTCTGGGGGTGCCTCTGACCCTTAAACACCTTTAACACCCCCTGCTCCTCCTCCGCCCACCCTTGTCGTGTCCTTTTCACTTGTGCTCAATTTTTACCTTTATCTACCTCTCCCTTGACCTTTCTACTTTCAGTTCTGCAGTAGCTGCTGATAAATGTTAATAATTCCAAGTGACAAACAGCCACTGGGCCACATCCAAGAAAATGGTGCTTATTTAACATCTCAGGGCAAAACAGTCCCAGGGAAATCAGATGGTGATCTGATCCCATCCTTAACAATTCCACAACTTGCTACCTTCCCAAGGAGGCCTCTTTCCACAGCATTTGGCTGAAATGGAAGCAGCCCAGCATATAATAATGTAACCCCCTGAATTATGTGTTTAATAGGAAGCATTCAGTCAGGAGAAGAAAACCCCAAGCATTGAATCTATAAATTATTGAATTTAAAAAGGGAACAAGACATCTTTGGCCAGAAATAAGCAAAATGCCTTCTCATAAGCTTTCTGCTGAAAATTCCTGGTGTGCTCCCAAGCTCACTGACACCCTGCCTTGAATTGTTGCTTCAATTCCTGTTTTGGTTGTCACCACTCTCAATTATTTTAAAAAAGGACCTAAAATAGATTTATATTTCTCTGATTTTATTAGACAGTAAAAAAAGAGAAGCCTGAGCTGCAGCAGTTAAATAATTTATGACCTTTGCTAGAGGGGCAAGAAGACCTAAAATAAAAATAAAATGTGTGTATTGGAAAGGAAAGGTTTGGATCTTATTATTTTTCTTGCCCACTGGTTTTGCTGGGTGCAATTTGAAGATATATATATATATATTCAATGAAGAAGTTTCATCCCCATCACACAGCTCCTTATTATCATCAAATTCTAACCACCAGTTCAGAGCAGCCCCATCTCACTGGAGCTGAGATTCTCTTTGATTTCATGGTGCTGGAGCAGAGCTGCAGGAGGAGGTGAGGGCAGTTTCTCGCCTGAAAAGGTATTTACTGGAGGGCCTGTACTTGAGCATTAAGCAATGATGTTTCTCTTTCATGCAGCTTTGAAAATCAATATGTTCCCCTACAGTTCCTCTAATTCTGTCATTAACTCTCCTGCACAAAAAGCACCGTGAAACAGCCCCTGAGCATTGCTGGGCTTCACCAGCCCAGGATCTGCCTCCTCTGCCTTCAGAGAACCACAGAACCACTGAGGCTGGGAAAGACCTCTGAGACCATTGAGTCCAACCCATGGCACTGCTGCCACATCCAGTCTGTCCTTTAACACCTGCAGGGCAGTGACTCCACCCCATTCCAATGGCTGAGCACTCTTTCCATTAAGAATTTCTTCCTGATGTCCAGCCTAAACCTCCCTTGGCACAGCTTAAGGCTGTGCCCTCTTGCCCTACTCTGGGAGCAGAGCCCGACCTCCTCCAGCTCCCCCCTCCTGTCAGGGAGTTGCAGAGAGTCAGGAGGTCTCCCCTGAGCCTCCTCCTCTCCAGGCTGAGCCCCCCCAGCCCCCTCAGCCTCTCCTCACAGCACTTGTGCTCCAGTCCCTTCCCCAGCCTCATTGCCCTCCTCTGGACACTCTCCAACACTTTGTCTCCTCCTGCTCAACCACAGAGGCTTTCCCTGAGCCACTGGGTTGTTTTGGACATCTGCTATTACAGGGGAACTCTTCAGCCTGGCCCAACATTCCTCCAGGGCTGGATTCCCAAATGTAACACAAGTTCAGCACTTGGCTGGTGTTCGTAAGATCTGAAGGTATTTTCTTTTCAGTGCCCACAAATGCCAGTGTCAAACTCCAGCCTGCAGAGATATAGTCCTGCTGCAGCCGTGAAGACAAAAATACAATGGCTTTAAGCTGAAAAAGGGTAGGTTTAGGTGGAATATTGGGAAGAAATCCTTCCCTGTGAGGGTAGTGAGGTCCTGGCCCAGGTTGCCCAGAGCAGCTGTGGCTGCCCCTGGATCCCTGGAAGTGCCCAAGGCCAGGTTGGACAGGGCTTGGAGCAACCTGGGCTAGTGGGAGGTGTCCCTGCCCATGGCAGGGGGTGAGACTGGATGGGCTTTAAGGTCCCTTCCCACCCAAATCACTCCATGATTCCATCATTCCATGACATAGATCTGCTGCTGACTCACTGTGCCGGACGTGGTGGATGGCACCATATGGAATAAACATCCATAATAGGCAAATATTCCACACTGTGCTTCAAAACTACATCTTGCCTGTCCATAGGGCTTAGTGGCTGATTTAATTTGCCAGCAGGAATAATTTATTCCTCCTAAATACATATTCTATCTCTCATTCTTGTTGACACCTCTCCTGTTCTATCTCTCCTTGATAAGTTCCCAGTCTTTGACATGTCTTAGAGCAATGAGTTCTACAGTTAATTATCTATTGTGAAAACCAATTACAATAAAACAAACAAAATCCAGTCCCTGCTTCTGCCCAATCTTCTTCATTAGTCTTCAATCTGATATGTGTCAATAAAGTATAATTCTGTGCAAGGCAGAGTCAAGATTCCGAGCACACCCACTTGTCCTCAGTTTGCTCAATGTGATGTTCCCAGATTTCATCTCCTTCCAGACATGAAAAGCTTGTTGCTGTTTCCCAAGTCTCTAATCATTATGTTTGCTGTTCCTACCCCAGCTTTTATCAGTTCCCTTTCTAGCAGAGTTCAAGATGAGGTCACCTTGCTTGGAGATGCCTTGTCATTGTTAAAGTACTATCTTCCTTTGGTTGTTGTTTTTTTAGGCCACAGCTTCCTATGCCACTAAAAAATGGCACAGATCATGGGACACAAGGCTTAAAGGAGCCTCAGGAGATCATTTAATCTCCCACTTGAATTGAAGCACAGCCAGGGATCAACCCTTAATAGATGTATTAATAAGGTTCTCCCCTGCAGTTGTGCAGATATAATTGTCCCTGCTCTGTTCCTGCACTTCTCTCTCTGGATGGGCAGAAGGCTTTTTATTATTATATTACTGAACTATCTTTTATGCAAAACCAGCTGTTCATTTTTTGCCCTTTCACCCTGTACAAGATGGACATCAAGTTGCTGTTCCTCTCTAACTGCATTTATGTTGTTGGCACTGGATTGCCTTCCCTCGCTTCTCCTCTTTTCTAGAAGGGAAAATTTACCAATTCCTCACTGATTTCTCCACGTGGAACCTCTTTTTCTGGTTTCCCTCCAAGGTACCAGCATGAATATGAAGGTGCCTTGACAGGAAAGGCCCCAGCAGGAAGCTGATGACCTCCCATTCTAAATGCCTCCTGCTGCTGTATTCCAAGGTCAGGTTTAGGCTCCTGGCTGCTGTTCATCTGCTTGTCATCAGGAACTGGAGTGACAGGATAAGGGGGAATGGCTTCAAACTGACAGAGACTAGGTTTAAATGGGATTTTGGGAAGGAATTCTTCCCTGTGAGGGTGGTGAGGCCCTGGTACAGGTTGCCCAGAGAAGCTGTGGCTGCCCCTGGATCCCTGGAAGTGTCCAAGACCAGGCTGGACAGGGCTTGGAGCAACCTGGGCTGGTGGAAGGTGTCCCTGTGGATGGCAGAGGGTGGAACAAGATGAGCTTTTTGATCTCTTCAAACACAAACCATCCTGTGATTCCTGATTCCAGGATTATTCTTTGCAAAGGCTCCACATGGAGTTTGTGGCAGACTCTGACTCTGAGCTTGGGCTGTGCTGTGCTGCTCTAACTACTCCCCATATTGTATTTGTACATCTGATTTCTCCTTCATCCAAATGTATGTGCCTGAAACTTGGCTCCAGCAGTGGAGTTTCTGCTCCCATGTTCCTGGCAGCCCATTTGTTTCTCCCTCCTTCAGATTGCTTCCCCTACAGATAGACTGTGCTGTGAACCAGAGCAGGAGCTGAACCACCATCCATGTCACACTTTACAAATAAAGAAGAGGTATTTTTATTCAGAGTTGTCTCAGGGAGCTGTTTTGTCATGCAGCCCCACCAAGAGTTGATCATCACACCTAAAAGGGCAGCAAATTTATACCAAGGCAGAAATGAGCAGATTGGAGGTGGGGGAGGGATAGAAAATTCTCACCCCAGCTTTGATGGTAGGGGTGAGCTCACCTGCCTGAACTCCAGCAGAATGAGCTGTTTGCATTTGTCTCTGTTGAATTTGATTGCATATATTTTGGGTCATGCCTCCAATTCACCAAGATCATGTTCAAATCTGATCCCACCCTCCAGAGCACTTTGAAATCTCCCCAGTGTTTGTGTCTCAGAACCTCCAGAACAATTCCTGTCTGTTATCTCCCCTCTGAACTGTGAGAGAGGCTGTGAGTGAGCTCTGCAGAAAGCTGAGAAGACACCAGAGGTGACAGCATTGAAAGAGTTGTGCAATTCCCATTTTTATCCTGTGAAGGGTTTGGCATTTACAGAGCTCCCGGGGTGCTGAGGTCACCAATCATCTGCCAAAGCAGACAGGGAACACTTCAGGATGAGTTGTAAGGGCTTCCTGCCAGGAACATGGGGACAGGTGGCCCCTCAGTGTGACGAGGGTGTCCCCAGAAGTTGTTGGGCACAAGGTCTGAGGCAATTCCATCACTGGAGGGCTGGAGGGAATGTGCCCAAAGCAGGAGGACCCACAACTCCTCCAGCTCCTTCCCAGGCCTGTTTTTCTAGGAAATACATTTGCTTAAAAGTAGAGGAAGAAAATTTGATGGATTATCTAAGTGTTATCTGGGGATGGGCCAGTTGGAGACATTTGCCACATAACAGTTCTCTACAGTGTTAAACTCCTTGTGAATGAGCTTTATGGGATGAAAATACACATTTCCTACGTAGCTCAATACAAATTCAATTGTGTTTTGTGTTTTATTTCTAATCATCTTTTCTGTTTCCACATGTGGCAAATATTGCTCTGAACCTTCCCCTGACATTTGTGATGTTTCCTGTGCTCAAAGCCCATCATTGTGACACTGCTGCTGCAGCCTGGAATGCTCCAAAAGGCACAGGCATTCCACAGGGAATCCCATAGAGTCCACGGGGACCCCATGGAAGGCTCAGAGAGCTGTGGGCTGAGGAGCTGGATTTTCATACTTCTGAAAGTCAGGGCAAGGTCTGAGTTGATCATTGTAAGGTTTGGGAAGGGCACAAACATAAATCTACTCTGTTTTCAACCAGCAGGAATCAGGTGTCCATCTCAGTGTGAAGACACTGCCTGAGTTGCCAGAACATGTTGTGCCACTTTTCACAGAATCCCAGAATCATTTTGGTTGGGAAAGACCTCCCAGCCCATGGAGTCCAACCTGTGCCTGATCCCCACCCTGTCCCCCAGCCCAGAGCACTCAGTGCCACCTCCAGTTGTGCCTTGGACACTTCCAGGGGTGGGGACTCCAACCCCTCCCTGGGCAGCCCCTGCCAAAATTTATGGCCATAGTGAACAAGGGGCAAAGATGTTTTGAGAGAAAAGTCTCCTGAGCCACATTCTAATCACAGATCACTTCAGACTTCACACATTTACAGCAATCAACCAACATGCTGCACTAGTATCCTTCTGAGTTTTTTAGACTTTAGTTAAGAAGCAAATTCAGTCTTTCAGCTGAGGGCTCATAAAGCTGCCACAGAGAACATGGAATAA
>NW_021940840.1:895273-902255 GCF_001715985.3 Manacus vitellinus
ATGCTGAGCTGGGAGGGACCCCCAAGGATCATCCAGTCCAACCCCTGGCCCTGCACAGCCCCAGCCCCAAGAGTCACCCCCTGTGCCCCAGAGCATCATCCAAAGCCTCCTGCAGCTCTGGCAGCCTTGGGGCTGTGCCCACTGCCCTGGGGAGCCTGGGCAGTGCCCAACCAGCCTCTGGGGGAAGAACCTTTGCCTGAGATCCAGCCTTCTCAGGGTGATTTCTCCCCAGTTTCCTGCAGCTCCTTTTCCCCAAGCACACTTCCCATTCCGCCGTGTGGGGCCGTGTCAGAGCCAGGATGTATCACACCCACCTCCTTCCTCAGCCCCTGCACAGGTTATCCTGCCAAGGGGAAGAAATTACGTTGTTGCAACATGAATAGTTTCATGTCAAATCCATGTAGGTTCTATCTTATTACCTTATATATCCTCCAGGTGATTATAAACTCCTGCTTAACTGCTTATTCCAGGATTTTTCCAGGTATGAGGTTACACTGACCTGTCTGGATTCCCCCAGGTTACTCAATTACTCCTCTTTAATAGCAGGTGTTGTATTTATTCCCTCCAGGTCTCCTGGGATGTCATTCTCCCTCTCTGTGCTCTCACAAGTGAAGGCTGAGGATCCAGCATTTCAATAAACTCCTATTTCCTTCCTCCCTTCAAACCAATTGCATCAATAATTGGTAAAAAGATAACATTTTCTGACTCCTTAAGCTCTCTCCATATAATGTATTATTTACTCTGTGTGGGATTATCCAAGGATTTATTTCATTTTCCATCTCCATTTCATACCTTCTGCTAATTTATTTTCACATTTAGTTTCCGCTCGTGATAAGTTTCCTTTCTTGTTTGCAAATCCCTGAAAATCACCCAATGAAGCCACAAGTTTCTTCTATTACAATTATTTTGGTTTTTTCCCCCTGCATTAAGGCTTTCTGTCAGTCCTTTTATTTTTGTAAGTACCTGGTCTCCTTCAGTCCTTTTTTGTTTGTGTTTTTTTTCCCATGAAATCACCAAATTTCTTGAGTTTTCTTTCCTCAGAGTTTCCATTCCCAAGTGTCTTTTAAAGGGTTAAACTTTATTAATCCATGCTAAAATTTTCTGTGGTGAGATCCTAAATCACCCAGAAGAACCTAAAATTTCAGATCCTCTCAACCACCCCCTTCTGCCAGTGTGTACAAGCCAGGTTGCAGGATTCTCCCAAGGCCATTCCAAACATTCTGGCAAAGACTCAATGGCCAATTGCTTTCTTTAGGCTATTTTTGTTTAAAGTTTTTAGCATATTTTCCATTTATCCATTGGATGCAGTGTGAGCTACACAAAAAGGGCTGCAAATGACCAATTATTGCATCTGTTTGCACTCCAGCTCTGGAAAGCTTGGAGATCTTGGAAAACCAACTCCCTCTTCCCTTATGTTTCTTTGCTGCATGTTTTGGGATCTGCACGAGCAGAACATCAGCAGAACAATATCTGTGCAAAGCCCATCCTTCTCCTCAATTTAGAGCCTTCCTGCCTGCAGGGGAACTGTTTCTTTTCAACACCCTTGCAAATGTGTTCAGCAACCCCTCAGTCTTTGGGCATCCCATTTATTACTGATTATCAATCATATTTATTTCTGATTATCAATCATATTTATTACTGATTATCAATAGACTTGTCCTACTCTGCTTGAGTGGTCTCCTGCTTGTCCCAGATCTGCCTGGGCTCAGTCCTTTTGTGCCATCAGCCCATTTTTGGTGGTCACTTCAAGTCCCCCAAGCAGCAAAGCTCTTCATTATCTAATTAATTATGAAGACAACAAAATCCTGCCTCATATGGAAGAAGCAGATGAATGATCTGCAGCCTGGTGTTCCCAGAGGCTCTTCCTCCTGGATGTGTGGTTTGCTCTGGACAGGGTAGGGCAGGTGGATCCTTCCAAAATCATGTGTTTGTGTTTGCTCTGAGCTCCTACACACAGGGGTGCCCTTCCCAGCACCATCGAGGGCACTTTTCATGGGGACAGCTCTGTTCCATCACAGTCATCCCCACTTGGCAGAGGGGATGAGGGGATGAGAGGATGAGAGGATGCAGGAGATGAGAGGAGGCAGAGGATGAGAGGATATAGGGGATGTAGAAGATAAGAGGGTGCTGCCACTGGAGAAATCACAGGGAAAGCAGTGGAATCTGGTGACTAGATATGGAGAAGCAGCAAATTCAGCTCCCCAGAATGAGGGTTCCTCAGCTCTTTCCCTAATTTGAGCCCCAGCAGTCTGAACACATCTTCTACACCCCCAATTTCTGCCCAAACCCATGAGGAAGAGCCCTGTAATCCAAGAGCAGTGCTGTAACTTTGTATTTCTGCTTGTTTTTCTGATATCCTGGGCCTGATATCTTGGTCCAGTTTTCTGATGGCAGTAAAGGGATCAAAGGAAGGCACAAACTGTGCTGTTCAGCAAGTCCCAGCCTGTCTCTCTCAGCAGCTCATAGTTCCTCCCAGATACCCTTTGAAAATCAAATCTTCCTTTTGTGTTCATGGGGTAAGTTGGTGGCAGAAAAGCAGGGAGAAAACACAGTGGAAACTTGAATGTGACAGATTTCAGTGGATCTGCTGTCCCTGGGGAAAGAGATGTGTGTGGAGCAAAGCGAGGGAAGATCCTGGAGGGATATCAGCCAAATAAATCCAGGCAACTTCCCATATGAACGGTGTGCACTCCATGAAAACATGAGTTTGATCTCTGGCTGTGACACTTCTTCACTGGGATATTCATCCCCCCAGGCATTTTTGTGATTATATAGGATTAAAAGCAAACCACACCCTGAACCTGATATGACTCTGGGGTAGAGGAAGAGTGGTTGTGTGGGAAGTGGATCCTACCTTCACTTGGAGTTGATACAAAAGCAGAAGGTGCAGCATCAATTCTTAATAAATGCAACAAAGGGACAACAGTTCAATCATCTGTGAACATTTCATAAAATTATTCCCTGGAAAATATTTGTAGGAGCAAATTTTGTCATGAGAATTTGTGATCTGGGCAAACAAAGAACTGACATTCCAGGACTATCCATCTAAAATCCATGAGTGTGGATCATGATTAGCAGGCAGGCAGGAGCAGGGGGAGGACAAATGGGGAACATGGAAAATACTAATTCTGAGCAGGCCTGAGGAACCTGATGGAAACAAACTGAATGTGAAATCCCAGAGCCGTCCAAAGGCAGCAGCTGGCCAGGAGCTGGATTTTATTTCCAAGATAAGTTTCTATCTCAGCGAGTAATTGGAGAAATAGTTGCTGAAAGGTGGATTCCATCTCCTGCACGAGCTCCTGCCTGGAGCTATTTCTGTCCAGGCATCTCTCAATGACCTCTAGGCTCAAACGCTACATCTTCAGGTCCATACCCAATAATTTCTCTTGCTTATGCACACCCAGACAGTAAATGATATTCCAGCATTAAAAACCAGCTTTCCTCTCATTTTTATCTCTGCAATAAATAACTGTAAAGTCAGTCTAGTAGCCACTTTTAGTAGTAAAAGAGATAAAATATCTACAAAATAGTTTAATACAACAAGTCCTTTTGAAAGGAAAAAAAACATCTATGTGACTCTTGCTGGTGATGGATTCAGCTCCTGGGAAATGATGGGATTTGCAATTATTTTTGCTCACTACCTGCAGCAGCCTCAGAGTTTTACTTTGTGTTTGAATGGGTTTCCTGGAGGTAAGGCCCGACCACAGGACGCTCCTGCCCAGAGCAGCAGCTACTGCAGGTGCAAAGGAGGACAAAAGCTAAGGAAGAACAGGGATGCTGGAGCAGGATCTCTGCCTGGAATGGGGTCAAACAGCTCCAGCAATGCCAACTCCTGTCTGCAAACTCTCAGGGTGGGCTGAGGGGGGTCAGGCTGCTTTTGGGGGTGAACTGGGCTAAAATCAGGCTGATCATCAACCCCAAAAGTTCAACACCCTGAGCCGGAGGGGAAGATGTGGCAGAGCTGGAAAAGTGTCCTTGTCTAAAAATGCTGAGCTGGCACAGCTGCCCTGGGGACACCTGCTGGTTGTGAGGCTGGGGAGGCCCTGGCACAGGTTGCCCAGAGCAGCTGTGGCTGCCCCTGGATCCCTGGGAGTGTCCAAGGGCAGGTTGGATGGGGCTTGGAGCAACCTGGGCTAGTGGAAGGTGTCCCTGCCCATGTCGGTCTTCTGACTTTCCAGTACCTGACATCATCCTGTGGCACCTTTTCTACACAACCATTTAATTCCTGGATTCAAAACTGTTGAAATTACAATATTTTATAAAGTATTAAATCTTCCTACACTTCATTTGGGCTCCCATTACCTGTTAAGATGGCAAGGGTACAATATATGGCAAATATTACTTTCACATATGAGACTCAGTGGTTTAGCATTTGTAATGCAGAACTTTTGGCAGGTATAAGCCCAGCCTATAGCATCCTTCCTTCCTTTCTTTCTTTCTTCCATCCTTCCTTCCAAGTTCCTTCCTTCCAGGTTCCTTTCGAGTTCTTTCCCAGTTCCTTCCAAGTTCCTTCTCAGTTCCTTCCTTCCAAGTTCTTTCCGTCTGAGTTCCATCTGAGTTCCTTCTGAGTTCCTTCTGAGTTCCTTCCAAGTTCCTTCCGAGTTCCTTCCAAATTCCTTCCTTCCTTCCTTCCAAGTTCCTTCCATCTGAGTTCCTTCTGAGTTCCTTCCAAGTTCCTTCCAAGTTCCTTCCAAATTCCTTCCTTCCTTCCTTCTGAGTTCCTTCCTTCCTAGTTCCTTCCAAGTTCTGAGTTCCTTCCTTCCGAGTTCCTTCCTTCCTTCCAGTTCCTTCTTTCCTGCTTTCCTTCCTTCCAGGTTTCTTCTCTCAAAGTTCCTTCCGAGTTCCTTCCGAGGTCCTTCCGTTCTTCCAACTTCCTTCCTGCCTTTCAAGTCCCTTCATTCGTACCTTCCAAGCTCCTTCCGAGTTCTGAGTTCCTTCCAAGTTCCAGGTTCCTTCCTTCCGAGTTCCTTACTTCCGAGTGCCAAGTTTCGAATTCCGAGTTCCTTCTGAGTTTTGATTTACTTCCTTCCTTCATTCCTTCCTTCCTTCCTTCCTTCCAAGTCCTGAGTTCTGAGTTCCTTCTGAGTTCTGATTTCCTTCCTTCCTTCCTTCCTTCCTTCCGAGTTCCTTCTGAGTTCCTTCCAAGTTCCTTCCGAGTTCCTTCCTTCCAACTGAGTTCCTTCCTTCCGAGGTCCTTCCTTCCGAGTTCCTTCCTTCCAAGTTCCTTCCAAATCCCTTCCGAGTTCCTTCCTTCCGTCTTGAGTTCCTTCTGAGTTCCTTCCTTCCTTGCTTCTGAGTTCCTTCCTTCCTTCCGAGTTCTGAGTTACGAGTTCTTTCCGAGTTCCAATTTCCTTCCTTCCTTCCTTCCTTCCTTCCTTCCTTCCAAGTTCCTTCCTTCCAAGTTCCTTCTGAGTTCCTTCCAAGTTCCTTCCCTCCTTCCTTCCGAGTCCTGAGTTCTTTCCTTCCGAGTTCCGAGTTCCAAGTTCCTTCCTAGTTCCTTCCTTCCGAGTTCCTTCCGAGTTCCTTCTGAGTTCCGAGTTCCTTCCGAGTTTTTCCGAGTTCCAAGTTCCTTCCGGGTTCCTTCCTTCGAAGTTCCTTCCAAATTCCCTCCGAGTTCCTTCCTTGCTTCCTTCCAAGTCCCTTCTGAGTTCTGATTTCCGTCCTTCCTTCCAAGTGCCTTCCGAGTTCCTTCCGAGTTCCTTCCTACCGAGTTCCTTCTGAGTTCCGTCCAAGTTCCTTCTGAGTTCCTTCTTTCCGAGTTCCTTCCCTCTATCCAAGTTCCTTTTGAGTTCCTTCCTTCCTTTGGAGTTCCTTCTTTCCTTCCAAGTTCCGAGTTCCTTCTGAGTTCCAAGTTCCTTCTGAGTTCCGATTTCCTTCCCTCATTCCTTCCGAATTCCTTCTGAGTTCCTTCCTTCCTTCCGAGTTCCTCCCTTCCTTCCTTTCGAGTTCCTTCTAAGTTCCTTTATTCCTTCCGAGTTTCTTCTGAGTTCCGATTTCCTTCCTTCCTTCCAAGTTCCTTCCTTCCAAGTTCCTTCCGAGTTCCTTCCAAGTTCCATTCTCCCTTCCTTCCGAGTTCCTTCCATTCGTCTGAGTTCCTTCCTTCCTTCCAACTTCCTTCCTTCATTACTTCCGAGTTCCTTCCTTCCTTCCAAGTTCCTTCTGAGTTCCTTCCAAGTTCCTTCCAAGTTCCTTCCTTCCTACCAAGTTCTTTCCGAGTTCCGAGTTCCTTCCAAGTTCCTTCCTTCCAAGTCCCTTCTGCATTCCGATTTCCTTCCTCCCTTCCTTCCGAGTTCCTTCCGAGTTCCTTCCTTCCGTGCTTCCCAGTTCTGAGTTACGAGTTCCTTCTGAGTTCCGAATTCCTTCTTTCCTTCCTTCCTTCCATCCTTCCTTCCTTCCAAGTTCCTTCCAAGTTCCTTCCAAGTTCCTTCCGAGCTCCATGCTTCCTTCCTTCCGAATTCCTTCCATTCGTCCGAGTTCATTCCTTTCTTCCAACTTCCTTCCTTCATTCCTTCCTACATTCCTTCTGAGTTCCTTCCGAGTTCCATCCTTCCAAGTTCCTTCCTTCCTTCCTTCCAAGTTCCGAGTTCCTTCTTTCCGAGTTCCTTCCTTCCAAGTTCCTTCCTAATTCCTTCCAATTTCCGAGTTCCTTCCTTCCTTCCAAGTTCCGAGTTCCTTCCAAGTTCCTTCCAAGTTCCTTCCTTCCTTTTGAGTTCTTTCTTTCCTTCTGAGTTCCGAGTTCCTTCCTTCCTTCCTTCCAAGTTCCTTCTGAGTACTGACTTACTTCCAAGTTCCGATTTCCTTCCCTCATTCCTTCCAAGTTCCTTCCTTCCAAGTGCCGAGTTCTGAGTTCCTTCTGAGTTCCAATTTACTTCCTTTGTTCCTTCCTTCCTTCCTTCCGAGTTCTGAGTTCCTTCCTTCCAAGTTCCTTCCTAATTCCTTCCAAGTTCCTTCCGAGTTCCGAATTCCTTCCTTCCTTCCAAGT
>NW_021940840.1:905940-911198 GCF_001715985.3 Manacus vitellinus
AGTTCCTTCCGAGTTCCTTCCAAGTTCCAAATTCCTTCCTTCCTTCCTTCCGAGTTACTTCCTTCCTTCCTTCCCGATTCCTTCCTTCCTTCCTTCCCAGTTCTTTCTGAGTTATGAGTTCCTTCCTTTGCAGTTCCTTCCGAGTTCCTTCCCAGTTCCATCCTTCCTTCTTTCCAAGTTCCTTCCATTCATCCGAGTTCCTTCCTTCTGAGTTCCCATTTCCTTCCTGCCTTCCAAGTTCCTTCCGAGTTCCTTCCAAGTTCCTTCCTAGTTCCTTCCTTCCCTCCAAGTTCCTTCCGAGTTCCTTCCTTCCTTCCAAGTTCCTTCCAATTTCTCTCCAAGTTCCTTCCTTCCTTCCAAGTTCCTTCCAATTTCCCTCCGAGTTCCTTCCTTCCTTCCTTCCGAGTTCCTTCCTTCCGAGTTCCTTCTGAGTTCCTTCCAAGTTTCTTCTGAGTTCCTTCTTTCCGAGTTCCTTCCTTCCAAGTTCTTTCCTAATTCCTTCCAGTTTCCGAGTTCCTTCCTTCCTTCCGAGTTCCTTTTGAGTTCCTTCCTTCCTTCCAAGTTCTGAGTTCCTTCCAAGTTCCTTCCAAGTTCCTTCCTTCCTTTTGAGTTCTTTCTTTCCTTCCGAGTTCCGAGTTCCTTCCTTCTGAGCTTTGAGTTCCTTCCTTCTGAGTTCTGAGTTCCTTCCTTCCTTCCTTCCAAGTTCCTTCCGAGTACCGACTTACTTCCGAGTTCCGATTTCCTTCCCTCATTCCTTCCGAGTTCCTTCCTTCCAAGCGTCGAGTTCTGAGTTCCTTCTGAGTTCCAATTTACTTCCTTTGTTCCTTCCTTCCAAGTTCCTTCCTAATTCCTTCCGAGTTCCTTCCTTCCTTCCGAGTTCCGAGTTCCTTTCTGCCTTTCATGTTCCTTTCTTCCTTCCAAGTTCCAAGTTCTTTCCAAGTTCCTTCCCTGTTCCTTTCGAGTTCCTTCCTTCCTTCCGAGTTCCTTTCGAGTTCCTTCCAAGTTCCTTCCAAGTTCCTTCCAAATTCCTTCCTTTCTTCTGAGTTCCGAGTTCCTTCCTTCCGAGTTCCTTCCTTCCTTCCTTCCCAGTTCCTTCCTTCCTTCCTTCCCAGTTCCTTCTGAGTTATGAGTTCCTTCCTTCCGAGTTCCTTCCGAGTTCCTTCCGAATTCATTCCTTCCTTCCGAGTTCCTTCCTTCCCTCCAAGTTCCGAGTTCCTTCCGAGTTTCTTCCGAGTTCCTTCCAAGTTCCTTCCAAATTCCTTCCGAGTTCCTTCCTTCCAAGTGCCAAGTTCCGAGTTCCTTCTGAGTTTTAATTTACTTCATTTATTCTTTCCTTCCTTCCGAGTTCCGAGTTCATTCCTGCCTTCCAAATTCCTTTCAAGTTCCTTTCTTCCTTCCAAGTTCCAAGTTCTTTCCAAGTTCCTTCCGAGTTCCTTCCGAGTTCCATCCTTCCTTCCTTCCAAGTTCCTTCCATTTGTCCGAGTTCCTTCCTTCCTTCCAACTTCCTTCCTTCCGTCCTTCATTCCTTCCAAGTTCCCTCCTTCCAAGTTCCTTCCGAGTTCCTTCCGAGTTCCAAGTTCCAAGTTCCGAGTTCTAAGTTCCTTCCAAGTTCCTTCCTTCCTTCCGAGTTCCTTCCGAATTTCTTCCGAGTTCCTTCTTTCCTTCCTTCCAAGTCCCTTTTGAGTTCTGATTCCCTTCCTCCCTTCCTTCCGAGTTCCTTCTGAGTTACGAGTTCTTTCCTTCCGAGTTCCTTCCGAGTTCCAAGTTCCTTCAGAGTTCCAATTGCTTCCTTCCTTCCTTCTGAGTTCCTTCCTACCGAGTTCCTTCCTTCCTTCCTTCCGAGGTGCTTCCATTCTTCCGACTTACTTCATTCCTTTCAAGTGCTTCCTTCATTTCTTTTGAGTTCCTTCCAATTTCCTTCCTTCCGAGTTCCAAGTTCCGAGTTCCTTCTGAATTCCAATTTACTTCCTTCATTCCTTCCTTCCTTCCTTCCTTCCTTCCGAGTTCCTTCCAAGTTCCTTCCGAGTTCCTTCCTTCCGAGTTCCTTTCTTCCTTCCTTCCGAGTTCCTTTTGAGTTCTGAGTTCTTTCCTTTCTTCCGAGTTCCTTCTGAGTTCCAATTTCCTTCCCTCCTTCCTTCTGAGTTCTGAGTTCTTTCATTCCTTCCTTCCGAGTTCCAAGTTCCAAGTTCCTTCCTAGTTCCTTCCTTCCTTCCGAGTTCCGAGTTCCTTCCCTCCTTCCTTCCGAGTTCCTTCCAAGTTCCTTCCTTTCTTTCCGAGTTCCTTCCTTCCTTCTGGGTTCCGAGTTCCAAGTTCCTTCCTTCCAAGTCCTTTCTGAGTTTCAATTTCCTTCCTTCATTCCTTCCAAGTTCCTTCCCAGTTCCTTCCAAGTTCCTTCCGAGTTCTGTCCGAGTTCCTTCAGAGTTCTTTCCTTCCAGGCTCCTTCTGAATTCCTTCCGTGTTCCTTCCTTCTGAGTTTCAAGTTTCTTCCTTCCTTCCTTCCGAGTTCCTTCCTTCCAGTTCCTTGTTTCTTTCCTTCCCTTCCTTCGTTCATTCCTTCCTTCCTTCCTAATTCCTTCCGAGTTCCTTCCAAGTTCCTTAGGAGTTCCTTCCTTCCTTCCGAGTTCCTCTCTTCCTTCCTTCCAAGTTCCTTTATTCCTGCTGAGTTCCTTCCAAGTTCCAAGTTCCTTCCGAGTTCCGAGTTCCTTCTGAGTTCCGATCTTCTATCCTTCCTTCCGACTTCCTTCCTTCCTTTTGAGTTCCTTCCTTCCTTCTGAGTTCTGAGTTCCTTCCTTCCTTCCTTCCTTCCGAGTTCCTTCCTTCCTTCCGAGTTCTGAGTTACGAATTTGTTCTGAGTTCCAATTTCCTTCCTTCCCTTCTTCCTTCCTTCCAAGTTCCTTCCGAGTTCCTTCCGAGTTCCTTCCGAGTTCCATCCTCCCTTCCTTCCGAGTTCCTTCCATTTGTCTGAGTTCCTTCCTTCCTTCCTTCCTTAATTCCTTCCTAGTTCCTTCCTTCCAAGGTCCTTCTGAGTTCCTTCCAAGTTCCTTCCCTTCTTCCTTCCGAGTTCTTTCCTTCCGAGTTCCGAATTCCTTCCCTCCTTTCTTCCAAGTTCCTTCCAAGTTCTTTCCTTCCTTCTGAGTTCCGAGTTCCGAGTTCCGAGTTCCTAGTTCCTTCTTAGTTCCTTCCTTCCAAGTTCCTTCCGAGTTCCTTCCTTCCTTCCAAGTTCCGAGTTCCTTCCAAGTTCTTTCTGAGTTCCTTCCTTCCTTTTGAGTTCCTTCTTTCCTTCCGAGTTCTGAGTTCTTTCCTCCTGAGTTTCCAGTTCCTTCCTTCTGATTTCCGAGTTCCTTCCTTCCTTCCTTCCGAGTTCTGAGTTCTTTCCTTCCGAGTTCTGAGTTCCAAGTTCCTTCCTAGTTCCTTCCTTCCCTCCGAGTTCTGAGTTCCTTCCCTCCTTCCTTCCAAGTTCCTTCCAAGTTCCTTCCTTTCTTTCCGAGTTCCTTCCTTCCTTCCGAGTTCCTAGTTCCAAGTTCCAAGTTCCTTCCTAGTTCCTTCCTTCCCTCCGAGTTCTGAGTTCCTTCCTTCCCTCCTTCCAAGTTCCTTCCAAGTTCCTTCCTTTCTTTCCGAGTTCCTTCCTTCCTTCCGAGTTCCNTCCTTCAGAGTTTCTTCCGAGTTCCTTCCAATTTCCTTCCGAGTTCCTTCCAAGTTCCTTCCTTCCAAGTCCTTTCTGAGTTTCAATTTCCTTCCTTCCTTCCTTCATTCTTTCCGAGTTCCTTCCAAGTTCCTTCCGAGTTCCTTCCGAATTCCTTCCAAGTTCCTACCTAGTCCCTTCCTTCCTTCCAAGTTCTGAGTTCCAAGTTCATTCCAAGTTCCTTCCTAGTTCCTTCCTTCTTTCCGAGTTCCTTCCTAGTTCCAAGTTCATTCCAAGTTCCTTCCTAGTTTCTTCCTTCCCTCCGAATTCCTTCCGAGTTCCTTTATTCCTTCCAAGTTTCTTCCGAGTTCTGATTTCCTTCCTTCTAGTTCCTTCCTTCCTTCCTGCCTTCCTTCCGAATTCCTTCTTTCCTTCTGGGTTCCAAGATCCTTCCTTATTTCTGAGTTCCTTCCTTCTGAGTTCTGAGTTCCTTCTGAGTTCCTTCCCTGTTCCTTCTTGCTTGCTTGCTTTCTCTCTTTCTCTCTCTCTCTTTCCAATTGACAGTTCTCCCTGTGTGTGTTCTTTGTCTTTCAGACAGCTGTGGTTTGTTGTTTGCTTTCATTTTGGTTTTTTTTTTCACTTATTATTTCTACACTTCCATTTACTTCTGTTTTCTCTTTATTTCAAGGGATACTCGCCCTCCTAAATCAAGATCTAGTGCTTTCATTGTTTTCCAACATGTAAAGGGAAAAAAACCTCCAAATATTTTCTCCTCCAGGTGCCTCCCAGCCATGTGTGGTAGGAATGATGTATCATCTGAGTTATGATGTTTAATAGACAACTTTTTCTCTAAAACCTGAGCCTGTACCTTGGGTGTCACATGGCTGTGCACCCATGGGTCTGGCTGGGTTGAAGATGATGTGACAGTCACGATAAGCAGCTGATTTTTGGTACTATCAAGAAATATATATATTTTTACTGTGCAGACCATCTCTACTTAGTGCTTTTCCAGTCAGTCACCAGCTGATAAACAGCTTTCTCTTTTTCATTAATGTTTCCCTTCCAAACAAATCTTGTGCTTTTGATCTCACAAAATAAAAAGTGGTTTATCTTCACTTTTGTGGCTCAGTTGACTGCTAAACCCCAAACTTTGTGACTGTCTCCTCAGTTCTGGAATGTTCCAGCCCTTGATCCTTGAGCTGCTCCCTCTCCCCTCATGGTCCTGTACTTCCCCTCTTCTCCTTCAGGATACAGTCACCTCTTGCAGCATCACCTCTGCCCCTGGGCAGGGATTAATGAGCACTCTGAGTTTGAGCTGATAATGAGGGTGAACAAGTTGTAACCTAATGAGCATTGCTGGGGAGGAGTAGGGAGGGGAGGGTCTGCCCAGCTCATAAACCGAGTTGCTACATCAGTTTATTGAGAGTGGGCATTTCCAGAGTGTGAAAAGAGCGTTTCTGTGCCTGGCTTCCCTCACACTGCTCACCCTTCACATCTGCCTGCAAACACAGAGGGGGCAAGGGGGAAGGGGAGGAGGTGTCAAATTGTGGAGAAAATCCAGCTGAGTTCATGAGAAGATTGGCTGGTTTATAGAAGAGGTTTTGTGATGTTTTTCACAGAATCCCAGAATCCCAGA
>NW_021940840.1:912278-925410 GCF_001715985.3 Manacus vitellinus
CAGGAGGGTTTGGACAATGCTCTGAGGGACAGGGTGGGATTGTTGGGGTGTCTGTGCAGGGCCAGGAGTTGGACTGATGGTCCTTGTGGGTCCCTTGCAGCTTAGGAGATCCTGTGCATCTGTAAGTGTAGTTTAAAAAGCCTTTGAGGGTTCCTCCCTGCTGGAAGGACAGACCTGGCAGAGTCCTGGTACCACCCAGCTCCTGACCACCAGTGAGCATGTGGGAGTTCAGAGAAAGGCACCCTGGGTGGGCCATCCGTGAGTGCCACCAGCCTTTCCCAGGTCACCCTGAGGAGGTTAAGAATTGCTCATCACTGTGACAAAATGCAAGAGCTGGCAGTTCAATATAGGACAGTGCAATTATGTGCCCTAATTGGAATGAATTAATATTCAGAATGCCTGGTAGGTGCAGAGCTGAGTGGCTTTCAAATGCAGGATCAAACTTTGATGGTGATTGTTCTGCCATGATTATGTGGAATATGGTTAAAAGAGAAACTTTCCTCCTTCAGGCTTTAGCTGTTCTTGACCTGGAAAGTGGTTGTGGAGGATCTTCCCTTCTGGAGGAACTTCCCCCCAATAGTCCTGCATTCCACCCTGGGCCTGAGGGGCTCAGCCTGCCCCCCTTTCCCCTGGGGGGCTCTGGGGGAGGTGTTAGAAGGACATAGCAGGTTGATGTTCTCTGTTCCCAAAGACACTGGAAGGAATCGTTTGAAGGAATCATTTCCTTTTTAGCCACAGGATTTATTTTTGGTTAAGACTCCTGGATAAATGGACAGAGAAAAGCCTACATGGTATTAACAAGACTCTAAATGGAGGGAGCAATTCCTTTCATTATTGATAACAAAGTCATCTTGCCCAGAATAGCAAATGAGGCAAGATTGGCACTTTGAGATAAGGCCTTGATTATTGTCTGTGGAATTTATTACATTCTATTATTTCTCCAGATAAAACTTTAAACCATCTTTCTTAAATGCAGACAGTTGGTTACTCCTTCCACAGAACAATCATGTGTTATTTTATTAACTTTTCCATTCTTGTTTATTTTCCAATTTTGTTTTAATTAATACAGCACAGAACATTCAAGGAGTCTGAAGCTCTTTAGCTGAGCATTGGCCTCCAACAAACTGCTGGAAGAACTCAAAGTAATGAGTAAATTATTAAATAGCACTAAGCCAATTCATAATTCATCATTATTGAAATTTATACCAATGGTTGCTGGTGAGGAAGGAGATGGAAGAGGATGGTATTGGTCAGCCAGTTGGAAAAGTCCCTGCAGGACTGGGGAGGTGGGAGGAGTGAGTGGACCCAGCAGGAGAACTGGAATGTGCTTTGGGATGACTGCAAATTCTCTGCTCCTGAAAGATTTAGAGGAAGGTGGACTTCACTGGGAGAGAAAAATGAAGGGTAGATAAAGTTACAGCTGCTGGAACAGAAATTAGAGTGAGTCAGGAACAGAGTTTATGGGGAGGAGCTGGAATGAAGAGAGAATCCAGGGAAACCTGTAGAGCTGAGGAAAGGAAAAATGGGTGAAGAGAAGACACCCTAGGAAATCCTGGCAACTCCAACTTACAATACTTCAGAGAACATCAGGAAACTGAGAGGCCGGGGGGAAAGAGCTGACAGTGGTGGGGTGCAGAGCTGAGGGGCAGTGGGAGAGAGTTTGGGCTTTGGGGCAGGAAAGGGTGGAATGGGCAGCACTGATGGGCCAAATCCAGCTCCCTGTGCTGGTGTGTGAACTGTAAAGCCCCTGAACAAAACCTGTGAAGGTGGAGTCAGCAGTGCCCTGGCAGCCAGGAGGGACATCCCTGTCCTGGGGCACCAGGGAGGGGATTGTCCCGCTCTGCTCTGCCCTGGGGCGGCCTCACCTCAACATTGGGGCAGTTTGGGGGGACACAATGGAAGGAAGGGATTGAGCCATTGGAGAGTGTCCAAAGGAGGCAGCGAGGATGGGGAAGGGGGTCCCAAAGAGAAGCCTGAGGACACTTGGTGTGTTCAGCTGGAGCAGAGGAGACTGAGGTCAGACCTCCTCAGGGTCTGCAGCTTCTCACAAGGGGGGACCAGGGACAGCAGCCAGAGAATGGCTGGAACTGTGTCAGGGCAGGCTCAGGTTGGATCTCAGGCAAAGGTTCTTCCCCCAGAGGCTGGTTGGGCACTGCCCAGGCTCCCCAGGGCAGTGGGCACAGCCCCAAGGCTGCCAGAGCTGCAGGAGGGTTTGGATGATGCTCTGGGGCACAGGGGGTGACTCTTGGGGCTGGGGCTGTGCAGGGTCAGAGGTTGGACTGGATGATCCTTGTGGGTCCCTTCCAGCTTGGGATATTCTATAATTCCATGAATGACAGCAGTCTATCCCCCCCAAGTACCAGCTCCTTCCAATGTCACAGCAGGAATGTTTTCCTGCCTGGGGGACAAACTGGGTTAGTGTTTGACACAGGAACAGCTCCAGCTGCTCATGTGCCTCCTTCATACCTTGCACAAGGTTTAGTTTGCACCAAACCCCACATGGACACAGCTGTCCAGGTGAACACCTCCTGGATGCAGTTCTCTAGATGACTTTAATGCCAATACCTCAATATTTGTGTCCCTCCCAGTGGTGGAACAGAGCCATGGGATCCCTGGCGTCCTTTCTGTCCATCAGATTGTCCTTCCTTGTTCACCCAGGCTGCATGAGGACACTTTCCGTATGGTGCCACTTCTAATATCCTTCCAGCCAGGATTTCCAAGAAAGTCAATTAAATTATTTTTATAAAAGTACATAAAGATCTCCCCTTAGCAAGTTTGGTTTCAATTAGCTGCTTAATAAAGTTTTTCTCTTGGACAAATCCCCTTTTTGCTCATCCTACACCTCTATGAAATTCTATGACCAACCCATTCAGCCCTTGATCCATTACAAAGACTTTTAGCACTTTCTGCAAATAATTAATCCAATTTGGATCAGAGGGATTATGGTGGTCTCAGTCCTCACTGGATAACACTTAATCCTTACTCAGCACTTCCAATTTTACCCAGTCTATGAGATACAGGAGGCAAATCAGGGCAGGCTCATAGTAAATGCTCATGTATCATGATTTAGGAGGAGAATGGCTGCTCTTGATGCAGAATTAGGGACAATGAGAAATTCTGCTTCTTGCACGGCATTTATTACAAAAAATTGTGCCCACCAAAGGAGTAAATGGTTGAATTATATGTTCAGAGGCCGCAGAAAAAAATAAGAAATAAGTAAAAAGAAGAAAGATGTGAACTTTAAGGAAAGCTTTATGGGTCACATTATCAAAAGTTACGTTTCAGAACAGCTGAATGGATGTTTCAGAGCTCTGATCCCAAATATGCACTTTAACTCTGAACTACTGCTTCTCTTAAATCATAACCTATTTAATAACATTTGTGTAACTTCCCTCTCCTGCTCCAGGGCCTGTGCAAACATCCCCAACACGGAGGAACTGTGCCAGGGGAGGCTTTGCTGGTTGGGCTCTGCTCTCACTCCCCTTTCCTCAGCAAGTCATTGCTCCCCAGTCCTTCCAGTGACTCCCATGAGCCAGTACTGGGGTCACTGGTCGGCCCTGCAGCTGCTGTGGTGCAGTGGGAGGAAAAGATTCCCTGGGGATCTTGTCAAGAGGGAGCAGCCCAGATGAAACTGGGCTCCCTGGGCTCACCAGCTGGACTCACTGTGCTGCCTGAGCTCCTGGGGATATTGCCTGAGGAACTTGGTGGAGAAGGAGCAAATAGGTGAGTGAACAAGGTTTTCCACTGCCCTGCCCTTCCTCCTCCCCAGCTGAGCTCAGGGGAGCATCTTTCTCATGGATTTGCCCTGGAATTTCCTACAGTGGCAACTTTGGAATTACAAGAGGCCTCCCAGCCCAGAAAAACTAAATCACAGGTCAACTTGCAGCACCTCCAAGCAAACCAGGTCCAAAAAGAGTTCATTCCAATCTTTGAGAAAGCCCTACAGTGCTCTGAGGAGTGGTTTGATCTGGGAGTCAGATGACTCCCCAGAAGGGTGCTCAGGCTGTCCAGGGCAGTGGTGGAGTCCCCATCCCTGGAAGGGCACAAAAAATGTGTGGATGTGGTAAATGGTGAACATGGTGGTGCTGGGTTGATGGTTGGACTCGATGATCTCACAGAGCTTTTCCAACCTTAACAATTCTGTGATTCCAAGGTATAACTGATAAAACACCTTATTCTTCCTAACACTCCCCCTGGAGTGAGGTGGGTGAAGCCCAGCCCTGGCTGTGTCCCTGCACCTCCCTGGGAACTGTCTCAGCTCCTGCCCTGCCATGCTGAGAGTGTCACAAAACCATCCAAGGAAATAAAACCATGAAACCCATGAAACTTGGTTCATTTATTTCATTCTTCACTTCTGGAGAACTGAAGCTCTGCTCTGAATCAATTAGAACAAGCCCCAGGCAAATCTGAAGGTTGATTAATGAGGGACCAGCTTTGTCTGCTTGGATCATTGCAGTTGATTGGGAGTGGATGGGAAGTTTGTTTCCAAAGCAGGAGCAAGGCAAATGTAGCACTGGGGCTTCATCATTCCCTTTCCCTGACAAACAGAAGTGATCCATCCTGGATGTTATTTCCATTGCAGGGGGGAGGCTGCAAAGGTTTTGCAGTGCATAAGCACAGACACAAACAGGGGAAGCTTCTGCCTGCACCAAACATCCATTTTTTGCTCCAGGAGTCTGGAAAAAAAGGACACACTCTTTTGACTGCTTTTCCATTCACACTTGGTGTGGGACATCTCTCGTCACTGGAGTTAAAAACCATGGAAAACTTGTATATTCTTGCCCAAACTGTTCTGTTGTCCTTTCTAAAAATGTCGCATTAATTGCTCTACCTCCTCCAATTATTCAGGATGATCCATATTGATAAGGCAGTTCCCAAACAGCCCATTGCCAAGTGCCAACAGGGATCTGAGTGTGGCTGCCCAGGGGACAAATGGACCAGATGGCAGCACCTTCTGCACTGCCAGGATGGTGGAAAGGAGACCTGTCAGATGGCAAATGGGTCACTGATGGGAGCCCCTTCCAAGCTCATGGTGCCTCAGCCTGGCTGAAAATGTTGGAGGACAAGTGAAGTTGTGGCTGTGGAGGAGCCACCAAAGGCCCATCACCTCACTCGGCCCTTCATGACACAGCACATTTTATTCCCACATTTCCTCTGAGCCCTCCCCAGCCATAAATCATGCAGCACATTTGTAGCACCATATTCTTGGAGTCCATCCTGAATTAATGTGTGCTGGCACCAACAGTGTGTTCACAACATTATTAAACTACTCCAGCAGGGTCTGGGATGTCAGGACAGCCCAGAGCAGACTCAGCTGAGCAAAATGTCCTCATTGCAAGGTCGAGTCACATCCACCCCTGGAAATTAAAACACTTCAGTGTCTGAGTTACTCAATTAACCAAACCCAAAGCCTTCAAATATGTTGGTGCAAAATAACCACCAACCAAGTTACAAGGCTCCCCCAGTAGAGGACTTTGCATAAAACATTCCCTGTCTGCTTTTTGCCATTTCCACAGAGCTTTATTCCTGTCAACAGGCTTTAACTTGACCAAAAAGGGTGTATTTTTCCATGGATTCTGCAGAGTGTCTGCTAGAGACCAGAATTACCCCTTTGCAAATAACTGGTTTGGGCTGAAAATCAGAAGGGGTGTAGAGATGTTCAAAGGAAAGCTGTAATTTTCATCTTTTTAGCCATGAGAAAGCAAAATATTCAGCCTGAGAAAAGGGTGAATGATATTTTTATGTAAGAAGAAACAGGAAAATTGCAAGGAATTTAAAGAAAAGGTTTTAGAACAAGAGTTAAGCACCTTAACCTGTATCTGTGCCTAGAATCAGGATGAAAATAACTTTTTATTTTCCTGTGCTTCTAGAAGAATATTCTTTTGACACATTTTTCCAGTGGGAAATGGCTTTGCAACTAGTAGTAAAGCATAAGAATGTCTCATTTTCTTCCATTTGCTTTTTCTTTCTTTTACCTTTAAGAACTGTGTTTTTTAAGGTGGGGTGGGGAGCAGAATAAAAATCCCTCAGTTTTTGAATAGTTGAACCATTACTTTAAATAATATATACAGAAACCACATTTCTGATGAAAATTAATATGTCAATAAATTCAGCCCAGCCCGACAGAGCAAATTCAGGCTGTTTTCATGGTAATCTTGGTACTTTTTGCTTTTCCTTTTTCAGCTTGTAGCCTTTTGCCAGGACTTGGCTGATACACACTGACCCCCCTCCAAGGTGGGAGAAGCAGCAGCTCTTCCCAAGGTCCTCCCAACCTGCCTGGAGCTGGCGTGGAGCACTGGAAAAAGGTGCTGAAGGCAAATCTGAAAGGGCAGAGTGGCAGGAGACAAAGGTATTTACAGCCCCTTTTTACTCTAATTCTGCCTCATTTTGTCTGTGGTTTCAGAAGATGCTTTTCCCATTTTCTAGTTCTGTGGAACCCACCTTTATTTCTAAACTCCCTCACTCCTCTCAGGGGGTGCCCTTGATAGGAAGAGGTGAATAAGAAACTTTCCCAAGCAAGAAAAGCCAGCAGGTCTGCTCTGGATGTTCGTCAGGACTTTCCTTCACCTGCTGCACCCCAGCCAAGTTGTCCTGCTGGGAAATCCTCCACTGACCTCCCTGGGGAGCTGCTCCAACCCCCCTGTCACCCCACACCCCACTGGAAATGTGGAAGAGGTTTGGAAGGACCGTGACTGAAGTGTTCTGACCAGGAGATCTTATTTTCTACCTTCCAGAAGAGGAGCAGGTTCTGAATGTTTCTGCAGGATACCTGTGTGGATCTGCTGGGGGTGGGGTAACCCTGCTGGCCCATTTTTGTCCCACCCAAGGGCCATTTCTGTTCCCTGCACATCTCAGCACCTCCCAGTTCCTGTGTGCAGGGCACTTCACATCAGACATCCCAAGACATCCCATCCCTATTCCCAACCCTGTCAGTCACCAGTGACTGCCTCCGGAGGTGTAAGCCAAGAGGTTGGGGATTCCTGGTGAGAACTGTGTCAGACATAAGCCCAGAACTGAATCTGGCAAAGCCTGATGGTCTGTGGTTCCTCTGCCCTACTTTTTTGGCACTTGGAAAAGCAAGAAGAGTTGGTGAGGAAGTGCAAGGATGTTTCTGGCTGGCTCGGAAGAAAAACTTTTCCTGTGTCTTGGATGGAAGAAGGAAACCAGGGAGTCCATCAGTCCCTCTTGCTCTCAGTCCCTGATTGTCCCTGGGAGCCCCTCCAGCTTTTACTCTCCAACCCTTGCAGCCTGGCACCCCCAGATCCATGGCAGTGCCATTCCCTTACTCCTGCACATCACATGGCACTGCCCAGGGCAGTGGTGGAGTCACCATCCCTGGAAGGGTTCAAAAAACCTGTGAATGTTTGGGTACATGGGTTAATGGTGGCATTGGCAGTGCTGGGGAATGTTGGACTTGATGATCTCAGAGGTCCTTTCCAACCCAGCTGATTCTATGATTCTGTGATCTCAGAGGGTTTTCCCAACCTTATGAATTCCATAATTCTATAATTCTAGGACCACTCTTCCACCCACCACTTAAAACTCTCTGCCCAACTGTGCCACCACTCTCACCTCTACAGGACTCTTGAGGTGTCCTGTGCAGGGCCAGGACTCAATGACCCTTGTGGGTCCTTCCAACTCAGCATGTTCTGGGATTCTGGGACTGTTCTCACGTGTCTGAACTGGTTCTGCCCTGCTCTGTCCCCTCTCACCACACCTGAGCAGTCTTTGCAACTCCCTCCCTGCCCAGTGGCTCCTGTAGATATATGACCACGTTGTACAGACCCATGGAATCCCAGAATGGTTTGGAAGGGACCTTAAAGCCCATCCAGTGCCACCCCCTGCCTTGGGCAGGGACACCTTCCACCAGCCCAGGTTGCTCCAAGCCACGTCCAACCTGGCCTTGGACACTTCCAGGGATCCAGGGGCAGCCACAGCTTCTCTGGGCAACCTGGGCCAGGGCCTCCCCACCCTCACAGGGCACAATTTCTTCCCAATATCTAAACTAAATTTACCCTCCTTCAGCTTAAAGCCATTGCCCATGTCCCATGTGTGCCTGTGCATCTCCCCACACCGACCACTGACATTTGCTCAACACGAGACTCCATTTCCCGTGCGACACTTTGTTTGTCAAGGCAAGAAACCAGAAGATAAAGACTTTCCAGCAACAGCCTGGATTTCTTCTGAGGTTGCCTCTGGAGCAAGTTTTCCCTCCCTCCCCCCGTGCCACATCCAGTCAATATTTGAGTTGATAATAAAAATCTATTTTCTTTTCAGCTTCCCTGACTCTGCTCCGCTCAAGAACAACATGTGCCTTGTGTTTCCTTAGCTTTGCTTATCAGATCTCCAGCCAGAATGAATGGCCAAATCTCTTACAAACAGAGAAATTAAATGAAAACAACACCAGTGCCAAGTTCTTTGCAAACAGAGAAGTGAAATGAAAAATGCCAGTCGCTGTAGATTCACCCAGCACGTTGAATTATTATCTGTCATGGCCTGTTCTTACATTTGTCCTTTCCCTAGGGTTGATAAATAAGACTTCCCACAAGTTCTGAAGCTGTATCAGGAGTTGAGTAGCAGATACTGTTAATAAATCTTGGGGGTTATCTCTCTGCCTTGCCTGGCAGCCCAATAGCTCAAAAGTCTTGCAGTTTCTAATGTCTTGCTTTTTTTAACACACAACTTTGAAATCTTTCTTTCCTCCTCCACAGGCCCAAAGGCCAGGCAGGTGCAGCTGTGGCTCCAAGTCCTGATTTTCAAGGGGAGACCTTTGGGCTGATGCACTGCTGTCATTGTCCCGGATTTTGTGCCTTCCTGTGGATAACGGGGCTGTTGTGGTGTTGATGTTTCATGGTTGGGCAGGGTTTGGTACAGCAGACAAAGCTGTGTCAGCAGATGGGCTCACTGCTGCCAAAACACCCCAAAATCCAGTCTCTCATGAAGGCCAGGCTTTAGAAGCCCCATTTCTGGCCTGCTCTTCGAAGGTAGAAGAGAATCATCCAGCCAGAGGGGAGGTGGGTCCCAGGGGTTACCCCGTTGAAGGGGCCTGAGGTGATGAAATCGGACTTGGACCATTAATTTATAGACACTTGAGGTGAAATGAAATCCAGACATGGGACAAAGGAAAAAAAAAAGAAAAATACAGTCTAAATCAGGTTTATTAAGATTCCTCTTAGGCCACCTCCAGTCTTTTGCTTGGAAGCAGAGCCCTGCAGGACATGGCTCAGGGCCCAGGCCTGGAGGTGAAGAGCACCTTTTTCAGCAGTGTCCAGTCCGTCATCCCCTCCCTTCCCCTGCCATTCCCCCTCAGCCTGGCTCTGCTCCTCTGCCCAATTCCCACAGGAGCAAGGAGGGCTCTGCCTGGACATTCCCCAGGTCCTGATGGTGCTCATGGAGCGATGTGTCCCAGCTGTCCCATGGCTGGGGCTGTTTCCAGACCTTCTGCTGCTCTGCTGGGCACCCACTGCCCAATCCTGCCCTACACTTGGTGTGCAACTTGCCAGATCCCTTCTCTGTCACATCTCTGTGTCCCAGTGTTCCCTGGGAGCACTGACCACCTTCTGCTCAAGGCTGACTTTTCCCAAGACGTCTTGGGTGACAGCACATCATGTTTTGTGGCCTCCTTGTGGAAAAATTGTTTTATGCACAGATTCAGTTTTTAAAACTGTGCTTGAACTAATTCATATTTCTCTCATTGTGCTGGTGTTGTGGGAATCATAGAATTATCACAGGATCATGGAATGCTTTGGGTTGGAAGGGACCTTAAACCTCATCTCTTTCCACCCCCTGCCATGGGCAGGGACACCTCCCACCAGCCCAGGATGCTCCAAGCCCCGTCCAACCTGGCCTTGGACACTTCCAGGGATCCAGGGGCAGCCACAGCTGCTCTGGTCCTGTTCCAGTGATGGCCTGGCTGGTTCCTCAGCCCAGTGGGTGATGGAGCAGCCATCAGTGTGACAGCAGGGCTGAGCAGGGCATGGTTGGCAGGTGCCTTCTGCAAACTGGATCTGCTGAACTTGCTCAGAAAATCTCTTCCCCCAGAAGCCCCAATACCTGTCCTGCTGTGTCTGTGTCAGCTGGAAAAGAAGTGGCATCAAGCAGAATGGGCATTTTTCTTCCTTTTGTAATGTTTTTTGCAATATCCTCTGTGGGCTCAGATGTCTGCAGGGAGGATTTGTCTGTGAGTGTCTCCTGTGCTGTGCCAGGCTGTGCCTCTGTCACAGTCCTGCCCTGGAGGACAAAGAGGACACTGAGGACACTTGTCCTCTCTTGCCATGGTGGGATTTGTTTCCCAGGGCAGTTCAGCTCTCTGGGCAGCCAGAAATATTTACCTGGAGTTAGACTGCCTTCTCTAAACCACTTTTACATTCAAGGTGAAATTACATGCCCAACAATTCTCTTTAAATAAGGAAATTTTCCACTTCCAAAGCTACATGTGGATGCCAGAGTTATGCACTCCAACCTAACTATTTATTCCCCTATTTCTGCTTTTTTTTTGTTTTGAATTGAAAGTAGTATCCATCTCCTGTCTCCTCCTTGCTGGAGCTACATTGTTCATCAGACATTTATTAGCTTGTCTAGAGGCTTTGCTATTATTCCTCTCAGAGTTTTCTCACTTCCTCTACTTTTTGTTCCTTGACAAAATAACAAAAGCCTTACTTTCGCTGTCTCATTTTTATCCCTTCTCAGCTCTTCCTTATCACACTCTTTTCTTGTTTCTATTATCAACAGGCTTTGGCAAGGCCTTCTGTCTGCAAACTCTGAGTCTGTCTGCACACCATGTCTGGGGCTTTCCAGGTGCAATTTCATTTTCTTCTCATTTCTTGACGCTGGACTCTGGTGCCCACATCCATTTGCTGCTGCTGCTGCTCCTGCTGCTCCCTAAGTTTATGAACAGTCTCCATATTCCAAATACTGGATCTGTGCATTAAGCACAATGGTCCCGTGCAGTGAACAGCCCAGCTCTGGGGAAACCTGCATGCTGAGGTTATTTGCTCTTTTCCTTCAGCTACATTTATTTTAGAATCATTGAATCTGTTGAGTTGGAAGGGACCCACAAGGATCATCCAGTCCAACCCTGGCCTCCAGGAGCAGCCCCCAGGAGCAGGACAGGCCAACAATTGGGATTCTTTCCCCTGTACCTGCCACTCCAGGTGTCCCTGCCACTCCTTGCTCCAAGCTGAGTGTCTCTGTCTGGGCTGAAGGTGGCACCAGTTGCCACCCTGCATCTCAGTATAACAAGACACACACTCATGCACTCACACATCCACATTTATAACCCAAATGTTCATGTTCCAGGTTCTCTTGTTGGTATTTTCCCTTATTCTAAAATTAGGGAGACAATGACACCTTGCTCTATTTTATTTTATGGGAAGCATTACCCAGTTTTGCTCCTAAAATAGTGTGTTCTGTATTCCCACACATACCAAGAACACCTGATGAAGAAGTTTGGAGGTGCTGGAGATCCCTGTTCTTTAATTAAATAGTCATAGCAATGGGCACATGGGAGCACATTGGGTTCTGGCAGGTAACTAAGCTCCCCTCAGAGGCAGCAGAGGGTTCCTGCTTTCCAGATTCCTGGCAGCTGATTCTGAAGCCACCAGAGCAGAGTGAAGGGTGATGCATCAGCCAGGCACAGAGACACCTCTAAGGGACAATCCACCCTCAGTCCCAATGCCCAAGGACTGGGGGGCTGGGGATGGACAGGACCCCCCAGTGGGCTGGCTGAGGGTGACCAAAAACCTGATGGCTTTGCAGTGTCTCCAGAGGGAATTGTCTCACAGGGGGAATGGTTTTGCCCCCATTTGGGCACTAAAGTTGGATCCCTCTCTACACAGAACTTGGATCCCTGCTCTTATCTTAACATCCAAGTTTTATTTTGATCTTCCTCCCCATTCCACTGGTGGGGGGGAGAGAAGGAGGGTTGAGGGAGCAGCTGTGTGGGGCTGAGTTTTCATCTGGGCTTAAACCACAGCAGCCCGTGGCACATCCATATTCCTGATGCTGGGTGGGAGAACAAGGATGTCTTATGGCTCAGGGAAACACAGTTTGCTACACAGGAAGGCTCTTCCAAACCAAATTAGGACATGACTATAGAAGAGCTGTAGCATTCCTCCCTGATCCATTGAGAGCTGGATAACAGGGACACCATGGGGGGAATGTGTATCTCCTGGACAGGGAGGCAGCTCTTCAAAAGCAGGGCTGAAATCAAGAGCTCTTGAAGGTCTCCCCAGCAGAGCTGCCTGGAGGATTTTGTGCTGCAAACAAGAGGCTGAAAAGGGGGTGCTGGGAGCCAAAGTGGACAAGGAAAGAGATGAGGTGACAAAGCAGCAGCCAGACCTCAAACAGGTGCTAGAAGTGACAGAACATGGGAAAGGGCTTCAGAAAGGGCAAGAACCAAACAAAGGAACCATAAAAGGGAAGAGAGAAGATTGCAAAAAAGGCAGCACCTGTGTCTGTGACTCCCACGGATCAGAGATGGTCCTAGAGATCCAGGGGGATCTGTGGATGGGCTTTGATTCCTCCAGGGATGAAAGCTGGAGCTACGGGAACACACATGGACAGTTGGCAACACACCCTGTTGTATCTGGGAAAGGTGCTTGGACAGCAAATAGTGCAGACAGTGACAATGACCCCTGATCAGGGAGGACTGTTGAATGAAGCCATATTGGCAGACTCATCTATTTTTGGATCAGAATGGGAACAATCAGAGTAAAAGCTGAAACGAAGCTGTTGGTGGCTATACCAAGAACAGTTTTTTATGAGCAAAAGCATCAGGATCAACTGTTTTCTAAACAACCTGAGAGTGATATTTTTATTCCAATTGACCACCACAGAATAAAAAGTAGTTTATTACCTTTTCTTTGGTACCACAGGCACTGAAGTAGGTTAATTGTAGCTCCAGATGCATGGTTTGATATCACAGCAGGGCAGAATTTAGGTCATTTAAGTGTCCTCTGGACAGGTTCATTTTAGCACACAGAAATTGGACTTATCTCTGGAACAGAGTGATGGAAACAGAGAATCACACAATCAGGGAATGGTTTGGGTTGGAAGGGACCTTAAATCCATCTCGTTCCACCCCCTGCCATGGGCAGGGACACCTTCCACTAGCCCAGGTTGCTCCAAGCCC
>NW_021940840.1:927082-932090 GCF_001715985.3 Manacus vitellinus
TAGTGTCATCAGAGAGCTCGGCTCAGGGCTCTGCCAGCGAAATGCAATTGAAAATTCACATGCTAATCCAGAGGGCTCATCCAAAGAACACATTTACATTCCTCTCCCACCTTTCATCCCGCAGGATCCCCCCAGAGCCTGGTGTTATGTTCCCGTACACAAAGGGCTTTTATTCCCTGCTGGATTTCACTGTACAGAGGGGGAAAAAACGCCAAAAGGTTTCATCCACGCACACACACGAAGTTTTTTGGGCAAAAGCACAACATGGACATGACATGCAGTGGTAGAGCCAAAATACTTGTGACCCTGCAGAGGGTGAGCTGTTGTATCTTCCCTTTGCTAAGGGTGAGGGAAGCTGAACACCATTTCCAGGGAATTGCCCCTTCTCTGGATCCCTCTGCCAAGGGAAAAGCAGCCAAACCTCTCTGCACTGAGGGGCACCAGGAGTGGGGTGATGCAGATGCCTCCTCTGATGAGCAGTTCCACAGAGATGCTTCTGGAAACAAGGTGACTCCAGGGTGTCATTTTTGGGTTAAATACCCCCAGGAATGACCATTTGCAAGGCACTTGGGAGCAAGGGAATGCCTTTATTCAGTTATCACAGTCTTCTGTAGAGGGATGAGGTGAAGGGCTGCAAAGGGGTGATGTGTGTGTGTGTTTTGTCACCTCTGGTTGTCCTGGCCTTGCCTCTGGCCCACACTGCCTAATTTGTAGTTGTCACTTGCTGGATGATCATTCCAAGAGTCCAGGCTCCTTCCACTTGTCTGGTTTCACCTCTGCTCCTTGAAATGCACTTTTTATACACGTCCCTCTTTTTACATGAGAAGAGGGTAATTAGCTGATTATTTCCGGTGCCCTCCATGGTTCCTACCTGGATTGTACAATAGGACTGTAAGAGTGCTAAATCAGGGGCTTGGGGCACAAAGGTTTGCCCAGAGAAACACAGACTCTTGGGGTGTCCTGTGCAGGGCCAGGGGTTGGACTGGATGATCCTTGTGGGTCCCTTCCAGCTCAGCACATCCTGGGATTCTGATGATCGATTTTGTGGCAAAGCAAGGAAATGAATTCCCAGATAAGACCAAGCCAGTGGGCTGCTCCCCAAGCCAGGGGAAACAAAGAAGAGTGAGATTTGAATGTGGTTTGTGACTCAAAATACAACTGGAGGCCTCACAAAAGAACAGTGTCATTCCAGTGAAATGACTGGAATGGGGGTGAAATGCCCATTTTTGCCATGTTCATTCAATGGATCTGAATATGCAGAAAGGAAATGTCCTGCTCCAGATAAAAAGACCAGGAAATATAGTGGTGGAAGGGGACTAAATAGGAACTGTCTAATATTAAGAAGGATAACATAAATGTAGATCCTAGAGAAAGCTCTTGGTGTTGAGATTCGATGCTGGGAAAAGGCTGGAATGTGCCTTCCTTGGGACTGTGCAGCCAGAGTTTCTCATGGGGAGCCTTTGGCAGCACATACACTAAAATTGGAATGATACAGAGAACTGCTAGAAATGCAAATAACCCTCCAATAAAAGGTGCAAAGGGAAGAACTCTCTGTGGATTTAATAAGGGGTTTTTTTCATAGAAGCATCTTTTGGCTCCCAGAACTGGGAGAACTGAGTTTGAGAAGCCAGGAGGGTTTTTTACACTGCCCCTGTAAGACATGGGAGGATAATTCCCACAGAGCAGCTGTATCATGGTGTCCCTGATGGAATTTAAGAGTTCTCTTGGGGAACCCTCCAAGACATGAGTTTTCTCACCTTTCTCCCATACAGCAGCACGTGCTCCTCACCTCCCAGCCCACGTGGCTGTGGCTGGAAGAAAAAATCCCTGCATATACTGGCTGTGGTGTTTTATGATCCCAGGCTCACCCCACGAGCTCACTGAAAGAGTTTTACACCAAAAAGATGTAAGGCCTCAAAACCCACCTGATAGTTCTTTTATACCCACAGGAAAAAACACGACGGCGCTTTTCAGGAGGTCAAAATAGCACACTTTCACTGGTAAATTTTGGAAAATAAGGGAACTTGGCACAAGTTGAAAGCAAACATTCAACGGACAGAAAGCATTTCACAAAGCAGTGACTTAGCAAATCCCACCCAGCCAGGTTTAATTTACCCAAATATCAAGAAAAGGAAATTAGGAGGAGAAGTAAAGAAAGAGATGGTGAGAGGAAGAAAGAAAGAGGAAAAGAGAGAGGAAGAGAAGGAGAGAAAGAGAAGGAAAGAGAGAATTATAGGTACCACCTTGGATCCAGCATAGAACCAGCCACCAGATGTCCAAAGAACAATGTTGAGGCCTCATGGTGTTGGTTTTTATTTGCTCTGGACTCCAGGTGGGACTGCTGGTGTCCCAACCATCTGGGCTCTGGGTGTGCTGGGGGGCACAGTGACTGCCAGGGGCACTCCGGGCTCCCAAGGAGGTGGGTATGGGGTGCAGAGCACCATCCCACCTTGGCAGGACCTGACCTGCCCCCTCCCGCACACACAGGGCTGTTTCCAGCCCTGGAATTCCTTGCAGGCTCTCCCAGGTGTCCCCCCAACCCCAGGGCTGTGCGGGAGGGTCAGGGCTGGCTGGGAACTGCAGGGCAGGGCCACGAACACCTCCAGGGGAGAGGCCCTGAACGAGGGGATGTACTGGGAGTACAGCAAGGGGGGCTGCTCCAAAACAGCCCCCAGATAAAAGCAGACAAGGCCTGGACATGACCTTTGTTGGGAGCTGAGAGCTCTGATCGATCCGTGTGAGAGGAGCTGAGGTGGGGAAGGGAAGGGCACAGGGAGGATTGACTGGGATTGATGAGAAGAATGTTCCCTCCAGCCCACCCCACAGGAGGGGCTCTGTGGTGGGTTTTGGGGGCAGGAAGGTCTGTGCCCAGGCAGTGTCTGTGAGAGGGAGGGAATTCACCCCCCAGGACAGGTTTAGCCTTGGCTGCTCATTCTGGCCTTACTGAACTGAGGGGGAGTTCAGTGTGAGGGGATTGTTCACTGAACAAGGGAAGAATTGCTTTTATTCAGGGTGGGGAGATCAAACCAAAGGACACAGAGAGGGTGAACCTGCTGCTTGTGCAGGGCAAATGTTTCATAGAATCATGGAATCCCAAATTGGTTTGGGTGAGAAGGGACATTAAACCCCATCCAGTCCCACCCCCTGCCATGGGCAGGGACACCTCCCACTAGCCCAGGTTGCTCCAAGTCACGTCCAACCTGGCCTTGGACACTTCCAGGGATGCTTTGGGTTGGAAGAGACCTTAAAGATCATCTCACTCCACCCCCTGCCATGGGCAGGGACACCTCCCACTAGCCCAGGTTGCTCCAAGTCACGTCCAACCTGGCCTTGGACACTTCCAGGGATCCAGGGGCAGCCACAGCTTCTCTGGGCAACCTGTGCCAGGGCCTCCCCACCCTCACAGGGCACAATTCCTTCCCAATATCCCATCTAAACCCAGCTCAAAGCCACTCCCCCTTGTCCTGTCCCTCCATCCCTTGTCCCCAGTCCCTCTCCAGCTCTCCTGGAGCCCCTTTAGGCCCTGGAAGGAGCTCTCAGGTGTCCCCAGAGCCTTCTCTTCTCCAGGTGAACCCTCCCAGCTCTCCCAGCCTGGCTCCAGAGCAGAGGGGCTCCAGCCCTGGGAGCAGGGGGACTTTGTGCCCACAGGCACATTTCTCCATTGCAGTTTTGTCATCTGCCCCTGGAACACCCTCATGGAACCCCCCCCCTGCCCCATCCACATCTCCCCTCCCAGCCCTGCACTCACACCCCTGCAAATTCTCTTTGCATCAACCCCCTGCCCAGTCTGGTTTGCTCCAACACCTGGGACACCTGGGGTTTCTCTACACAAACCAAGTGGGAATTTTGTGTTGAAATTGGGCAAGCAGCTCACTTGGCTCACATAAATCAGGAGATCTTGATTTATAGCCCTGGTTTCTACTGGTTTTACCCCCACTGGGCACAGAAATACCTCCTTTAAGGAGCTGGCCTAGAAAACCCACATCCAAGCACAGCACATCCTGCTGCTGAAGGGAGGAAAGGCTGCAATAGTTTGTAACAGGAGGGAAAATAAACCTATTTTCTTCTTTTTTTTTTTTTTTTAATCTCTGCAAAAGTCTGGCTTCAGGTGAGTGGCCACAACACTGGAAAACCACGGGCTGAGCAGGAAAGCAGGAGGAATGTGTTCCCATCACAGCCCTCAGTGCTGGTCTGTGTGAGCTGTGAGATACTTCTAGGCTGTGATATGTCAGCTGTGCCTCAGTGGTGATCCTGTAATGGGGGATTGCCTTTCACTGACTCTCCCTGACCATTTTCCTACCAAGATCCTGACAAAAGGCTTTCCTGGGACACTCAGCACATGCTCAGTTGCAGCATCCACCCAGTCCCAGCTCGTATTTCCTGTATTTATTGATAACAGCACTTGGCAGAGATCAAAGGAGATGGTGTTTTCCCAAAGAGGCTGCTCCACTGCTGCCAGCACCTCGAATTCAGAGAGAAGAATCCCATGTTTATTTCATGATTTATTCTTTTTAATAACACTTTTCAGTTTCATTTTCCTTGCCTGCTATTTTCTGTACCTTTAAGATATACTTGGGTCACTATTTCAGTTTTTTCCCCCAACAAACAAATCCCAAAACACCCTCTCTGAGAGTCTCCTCCTCCTTACTTTCTCTGTGTGCCTTGATGGAAGTTACAAACATGAAACCAGGATTTGGGTCTTGTGGAAAGAGAAAACAATTATAGGAAGAAAATGAAAAATCAAACTAAAACAGGAAACTACAGCAATAGGAGGGATGACAAGCAAGCAAATAAGCAGCATAATGATTCCAAATTAACTTCTTGTTAGCTGTCCATCAGGGATACAGGGTTTTACAGCAGCTTGTGCTGTTCCAGCAGGGATACAGGGTTTCATTTTCCATACACTGAGCCCACAGCTATTCCCTCTGAGCAGAACTCCAGGATTTGATTAGGTTCTCTCAGCCCAGAGACAGAAAGAAAGAGATCTTTTATTAAAAAAAAAAAAAAA
>NW_021940840.1:932554-950792 GCF_001715985.3 Manacus vitellinus
GGGTTGGACTGGATGATCCTTGTGGGTCCCTTCCAGCTCAGCACATCCTGGGATTCTGGGATTCTGGGATCTTCCTGAGTGCTGCATCTCAGAGCAGTTTCTAAACACCAAAGGGAGACATTGGGTAGGAATAAATC
Organism: Manacus vitellinus; assembly: GCF_001715985.3. Taxonomy (NCBI): domain Eukaryota; kingdom Metazoa; phylum Chordata; class Aves; order Passeriformes; family Pipridae; genus Manacus; species Manacus vitellinus. The sequence goes on from NW_021940840.1 coordinate 932,692, forward strand.
AACTTCAGATGTCCAGGGTGTGGAGGTGTCAACTGAGCTCATCATTTCAGCTCCCATAAGGGATGGGGGAGAGCAAGAATCATCATGGAATCATGGAATCGTGGAATAGTTTGGGTTGGAAGGGACCATAAAGCTCATCCAGTCCCACCCCCTGCCACGGGCAGGAACACCTTCCACAAGCCCAGGTTGCTCCACGCCCTGTCCAACCTGGCCTTGGACACTTGCAGGATGTTCAAGAGCAATTGCTCTCAGTTTTTCTGGAGTTCTAACCATGCCCTAGAAAATGCCAGTTTATCAGCAATTAAGAGTCTGATATTTCTTTCCTTCTACACCTTTAACCACAGTTGGTGGGACTGGGCTCCCTCCACAGGAAGCACCTCATGAACATGCAGGAACTCCTGAGATGTGGCCAACTGACAAATCACGAGAAATAATGCCAGGGCTGTAATACACCCACTAAATTAATGAAATCCATGAGGATCCTGTTACCCAGTTCAATTAATAGCCCCCAGAAGAAATGCTGATCACTGTGTTGGTGTTGAGGATGATCCCAGTGTGGAAATCAGGAGAGAAAGGCATCCAAGAGATTCATAAGAGCTGCTTAGAAGAAAACATGAATTCCGCCAAGAAACAGGGTTATGCTGCTTTGAATTTTGGAGTTGGAAGTGGCTGCAGAGCTTCCACAGGAAAGAGAATGCTGGACCTGGATGGAGAAGTACCAGGTGCTACACTGAGGCTGAATAATCATTCCTAAATTTGTATCTCCAATGTGAGCAAAGGCAGGTAATGAAAAACTGTACCTGCACCTCTTTCTCTCTCCCATTCCTCCCCTCTCTCTCTATTTCTCTCTCTCTCCATGTGCACAGTCCTGCACATGTGAAAAACTCCCTTTACCAGAAACTAATCTCCCTTCCTGTTGGGAAAAAAAGGAAACCTTTGCTTAGCCCAGGGAGGCAACCACTTCTGCAAGGAAAAGCTCTTTAAGGAAAGGCTATTCTCATGTCCCATGAATCCTCCATTTGGAATTTGCATGGCCAAGAACCTGGTTTTGGCCTGTAAGGCACAAAAGCAATTTCCATGTAATGGGAAGTGCAGAAAGGGTGGTGGGAGGGGATATTGCACTCCCTGGAGGGCAGGAGAAGGTGTGGGCAGTTCACCAGGCACAGCTTTGGTGCAGGAGAGGAGCTGCAGAGGCTCAGTCTCACCCTGTACCAGCAGCTCACCCCACCAAGTTTGGTGGAATGACTGATTAACACCAAGAGCAGGTTTTAGTGTCAGATCAATGATTCTGGATCACCTTTGAATTCAGCCCCTTCATCTGGCCAAGGCCTTTAAATGTTATGTTTTAACAGCTACATTTCAGCAAGAAGCCATTAGAACCTCAGCCAAAACCTTGTTAAACTGCTATGACCCCCTAAAGACATAAATTCCCCTTTCTGTGATTCATGGAGCCTATTAATGGTCCCTTAAATATCTCTTCTCCAAATCCATCCCTGCAGCACAGCAGGATGCCCAGTTCATGCTGATGGATCGCTCCATGGGACAGATCCTGCTCTCCCTTCCCCATCCCCTCTTCCTGCACCGTGGAGCATGTCCAGCCAGCTGCAGTTCTGGCTCTGCAGGTTCTAAGAGCAGGAACTGAGGCAGAACTCAGTTGTTTCTGGGCCATCTCCTCACCCAGCAACATGGTGTGGCTGCTTTGGCCTCAGGGAGACTCTGGGCACTGCAACTGCCCCAGCCAGGAGCACAGCGGGGAACTGGGCTGTGTTATCCCAGCCCAGGAAAACTGGGCTGTGTTATTCCCCCCAGGGAAACTGGGCTGTGTTATCCCAGCCAGGGAAATTGGGCTGTGTTATCCCACCCCAGGAAAACTGGGCTGTGTTATCCCAGCCAGGGAAACTGGGCTGTATTATCCCACCCCAGGAAAACTGGGCTGTGTTATCCCAGCCAGGGAAATTGGGCTGTGTTATCCCAGCCAGAGAAACTGGGCTGTGTTATCCCAGCCAGGGAAACTGGGCTGTGTTATCCCACCCCAGGAAAACTGGGCTGTGTTATCCCAGCCCAGGGAAACTGGGCTGTGTTATCCCACCCCAGGAAAACTGGGCTGTGTTATCCCACCCCAGGAAAACTGGGCTGTGTTATCCCAGCCAGGGAAATTGGGCTGTGTTATCCCACCCCAGGAAAACTGGGCTGTGTTATCCCACCCCAGGAAAACTGGGTTGTGTTATCCCACCCCAGGAAAACTGGGCTGTTTTATCCCAGTCAGAGAAACTGGGCTGTGTTATCCCACCCCAGGGAAACTGGGCTGTGTTATTCCCCCCAGGAAAACTGGGCTGTGTTATCCCAGCCAGGGAACTGGGCTGTGTTATTCCCCCCTCCAGGGAAACTGGGCTGTGTTATCCCACCCCAGGAAAACTGGGCTGTGTTATTCCCCCCTCCAGGGAAACTGGGCTGTGTTATCCCACCCCAGGGAACTGGGCTGTGTTATCCCCACCCCAGGCAAACAAACTGCCCCCAACATCCTGCCTGTCTTTATTTGTGCTCAAACACCTCCCCCTCTCCCATCCATATGCATGGCTGTGGATGTATGGATATAGATATATGTGTGCACACTTTCAGGGCACTACTCCTACTCTGAGCACACAAATCCTTTGGCTTTCATTCAGATCCAAGGAGTTTTTACCCCTTTCCCCATCCAAAGAGTCCAGTTTGATTCCTGTCTCCTCCCCCCACCACAGACTCATAGACTTGTTTAGGTTGGAAAAGACCTTTAAGACCATTGAACCCAATCCTCACCCCAGCACTGCCAAGGCCACCACTGCCCCATGTCCCCAGGTGCAACATCCACACAGCTTTTAAATCCCTCCAGGGATGGGGACTCAACCAGATGACACCAGTTTGAACAGCCTGCAGCAGCACATCACACTGGAATCCTGCATTTTCCTCCCTAAATCACACCCCGTAACCTTCCAGCGCTCACTGCCCCATTTCAATCCCTCCACCTCCCCTGGACCCCTATTTAAACCCTTCCCCTGGGAGTCAGGGTTCCCAGCACCCACTGCTTCCTTACAGAGCATTGTGTCTGATTTCCCAGCTCTTCCAGGGTCCTGAGGAGTCACATATTCCCTATTGCTGCTCACCTCCCAGAACTGGAGCCAGAGGCACTCTCACCATCCCTTAAATCTGTACCTTTTTATGAGGAAAACATCGATCCTGGGCCAGTTCCCTGCAGTAAATGGCACAGGTTAGATAGTTTTCAGCAGCTTGGACTCAGATTTGTTCATGGAATAACTTACAGCTACTTAATCTGGGCACAGCTGAACCCTGGAGTTGGTGAGCTCCAAGAAACTGTTATTTAAAGCTTCACATGGAGCTGGGAGCCAAGGGGGGGCAAGGCAGGCAGGGCCAGCGGCCTCACTCAGGTGATGCACTCCCACAGCACCCGAGCAAGGAGAGCAGGGCACATCTGGTGACAGTAAGAGGATCACCCAAAAGCCCAGTGATGGCCAAAAAAGTGACAGGACATGTCCGTGGTCAACACAGGAATTCACACCAGCAAGGTCAGGAGCATTGAGCACAGGCATGACCATAACACAGCTTCAGTGAGGGCAGGACACCAACAGGCTTCTCCAAGGTCTCATCTCACCTTCAGCAAGGACAGTGAGTCCCCAGGGAGGGTGGAAGGGGCTGCAGAGCCCATGGGTGCCCTCAGGACCCCACAGTCATTCTGCTCAGGTGAAAGAAGCTCCCAGCTCAGGTCTCGGCCAGGAGAGCTCCAACCCTCATGTCTCCACCAGGGGCCTGCTCAGAAAGGTTATTATGTAAAACTGATGCTTTGCCAACATCAAACCTTTAAATATCGTGGTATTAGAGACCACACACCTTACCTGGCCTGCAAGCAGGTGACCCCAGCAGCCTCTGGGCTGTGTTTGAACCCTGACTACACTGGTTAAGCTCACACAGTTTTGTATCTTATTGTGATGACAGACACAGGGCACTCCATTCCAACCACAGCTTTAAGCGCTTGATTCCACCACAGCCTTAGAAGTGCCATAAATACTTGGGCACAGTACCCTGACCCTTAAGCAGTTCAGCAGGTAAAACCATCACCCAGATATAGTGAGGGTGGGGAGGCCCTGGCACAGGTTTTCCAGGGAGGTTGTGGCTGCCCCATCCCTGGAAGTGGACAGGGTTGGACAGGGCTTGGAGCAACCTGGGCTAGTGGAAGGTGTCCCTACCCATGGCAGGGGGTGGGATGAGATGGTCCCTTTAGGGTCCCTTCCAACCCAAACCATTCCATGATTCTGTGATAGTCAACACCTCCTTCAAGGTGTCTGGACAAAGACCACAGTGCCTTCAGGAAATGCAGCCTTAAACCTTGAATCTTGTTCATTTATATTTTTAAAAGATTCCCAGGTTTCATATAGTAAAGGAGGAGACTGAAAGTTGCTGTAAGCCATGGGATTTGTCAAATAAATTTACCTTGGGTATATAAAAGCAACTCTTCCAAGCACTACTTCCAGGTTTTAGGAATTTTCATGATCCATCTGATATAGCTGAAAATGCATCTGCAAACTCTTAATGAGCTTCTTAGGCTTCAATGCTTTGCTGAGGAAAGATTGTCCCCAAATGTGTTCTAAGCCTCTCCTTGTGCCCTTGCTGAAATAGTAGGATCTGGCACCAGAGGAGATCCCAGGGACTGCCGTGACCTGGGAGGGTTTTAGTTTTAGCTGTGCTGATGTCTTGGGGTCACAGTGACTGTTACAGAACTCATGGGAATGTCATATCCCATGAAACTCGTAACAAACCCAGGTGTTCAGGCAGGAGGGAACAGAGTCCTTAAAGTTGAGTGGGGCTGTTGTGCAGCTGGTGAATTTTAGCTGTGATTGGATACTGAGGAAGCAGAGTGTGATCAGAGGTGTATTGAAATAACCCACGTGAAGGAGAAAGAAACCCCACCATGAACATCAGACTCGTCCCAGCAAAGGGTCACAACATTGGGCTCGGGGAAGGCAGAGCTCCAACACAGAGGGATGTTTATATACAGTGATTTTGACCATACTATTAATGAGGTTATTCAGTAATTATCCCATAATTTGGACTATTAGGTTGTCAAAACATTCATTACAGTAGCATTTTCTCAGGCCCATATGTGTTGCACGTTCCCTTTTGCCTCCAACAGGGTGTTGGAGGCAAAAGAGATGGAAGTTAAATTTCTCCTTGCTTTTATCACCTACAAATCATGCTCTGACTTCTGGGTCCCTCTTCCTGCCAACACCCTCCACAGAGTAATTTAAAGAATGAAAGCCCATAAAGTGACTCTGGGACCAAGAGATGAGTGCAGGGTTCTGCAAATAAAAACGATGGCAGCAGCTTGTTGCAGTTGGACTATTTCTTATTTCAGAGGTGCCAATGGGAGCCTTCTGTTACATGAATAAACTGTGAGCTCTGATCTGCAATAATCCCTTTGAGATGCTCCTGAGGGTGTCTTCAGGCTTCTGTTCTGACACACTCAGATGGACAGGTACCAGAGGAGAGAGGACTGGAAGATCCTCAGGGACAGTCCCTGGTGTTGGAGGCAGGAGGCACAGTCATGTTTGCTACATTGTGAAATTCCTGACCAAAACTGGGGTTATTTTCTGTCTTTTTTTCCCCCCAACTCTGACCATGTCATGTCATGTGACATCTGTAAGACCAAGTTTGGCACTGAGAAATTTAATGCTGAGTTTCCAGGTTCTGGTCACTGTAATTTTGGGCACATCCTGTATGCTGCACTTACAGCCCATCCAAGAGCCTGGACAGTTCCTGCTCCAAAGTCCTGTTTTATCCCACTTCCAGGACAGATCCAACAGCAACTACCTTCCCAGGGAGTGCTTTTCTAGCAGATCCCTGTCCTAAAGTGATGTATGAAAATGGTATCTTGCACAAAGTCCATTTACATGCTTCATAAAACTCAGAAACCTGCAGAAAGTCCCCGGAGTGATGATGTACAGCTGGGCCTTCAGACACCACCACATCTGCTCGGAGAAGAATTAGCAAGACCTCACGAGCTGGAGATGATTTTCAGTGCATAAGACACTCTCCCAGGGAATCCATCACATTTATGTACAAGTTACCGAGACACTTCAGAGAAACTTATTACAATAAAAAGGGAGCTCCCACCCCTCCAGTGCACATCCCTCTCTCACTCACACAGCCCTGAGCTGGAGTCTCTGATGAAAAACAATGGTCTGAGGTAGATGTATATGGCTGGAAACAGTTACAGCTCAGACCAAGAGAAGATTATGCCACAATATCATTTCTCCCAGACTTTCTTCCCATGTCTCAAACAAATCCTCCCTTCTGCCTGGGAGCAAATTTTCTACAGAGCAAGAAATAGCAAGTGGCACCAAGTTTGTTAATGCAGCAAATGTAAAAATACATGAGATCTGTCAGGATCTCTCCACAGCTGTGACCCAGGAGTGCAAAGATGAAATCCCAAGGACCTGCCAATGCCAAAAGTGATGGGCAGAGTCTTGCACAGCAGATGCTCTCCCATAAGCTCTAAGGCTGAGCTCAACCAGTGCTGCCAGAATGAACTCACCCAAACAATCTGTAAAGTCCAGGTAAAAACAGTTATTACTGAGAGAACATTTTTTCACAAAATGACTCCTTCACCCCGACCTCTCTGTCCCAGACTTCAGAAGAGACTGAAACCTTCACAAGGAGGATGTGGGAACTGAAATTTCCTAGCTCTGCTGATGATTGAAAATCAGGGTCGCTGTGGAGACACTGCATTTCCAGCTTGCTCCTATTGACCCTTCCCTGTAATACAAATGCCAGGGGCTCTCTCCTCTCTCTGCTCTGCAGACACCAACATTCTGTGACATTTTTCCCTGCCAACCTCCTTTGCTCTCTGAAGGGTTACCAACCCTTTCATTTCAGCGCTTTCAGAACTTTTTCCTGCCCCACATCCTTGGGACAACTGGTTTCCTGAGCTCCTCTCATGTCCCACCTGTGTCTGAATGCCCACTCCACCCTCCCCTTGAGTGCTGGGGGCCGTTTTAGGCACCACAACTACAAAGGGTGTAAAGCTGTTGGGAGGGCCACAGAGAGGGGGAAGGATCCAGAGGGGAAGCTGAGGCTGAGGGCACTTGGTGTGTTCAGCTGCAGAAGAGGAGACTGAGGGGACACTCCTCAGGGGCTGCAGCTCCTCCCGAGGGGCAGCTCCGACCTCTGCTCGGTGTGAGCAGGGACAGCAGCCAGGGAATGGCTGGAGCTGTGTCAGGGCAGGCTCAGGTTGGATCTCAGGCAAAGGTTCTTCCCCCACAGGCTGGTTGGGCACTGCCCAGGCTCCCCAGGGCAGTGGGCACAGCCCCAAGGCTGCCAGAGCTCCAGGAGGGTTTGGACAATGCTCTGAGGGACAGGGTGGGATTGTTGGGTGTCTGTGCAGGGCCAGGGGTTGGACTGGATGATCCTTGTGGGTCCCTTCCAGCTCAGGAGATTCCATGATTCTGTGATTCCATCCTCTCTGCACATACTGACATCACCTCCCTCCCACCCTCTGCACAACCTGCCTTGCACGATGATTATTTTCCAAGTTCAGCATTAACCCCCTGCCACAATTTGCTTATTTCTCCCCCATATCAAACCATTGCTGTTCATTGCCCACCCTGGGCTCACTCAGCACCTCTTTGCTCTCACCTGGAACACAGGTGATGCCTTTTGCACAACTTCATCAGAAACCCACAAGATGTTTTTTCCTTCCTCTTTGTATCCCAGTTTATCCTGTGACCGAGTTGTTCCCTCCCTCCTCATCTTTATATAAAAAGCCTCATCATTTTCAGGAATAATGAGGTTATGTCTTTCCAGGCTGCTACAGAAATGTTTACATTGAAGCTCACATGGAACTACTTTTGAGGGGCTGGGATGGCAATAACTTTTTTTTTCTCCTGGAAAATAAAACATTTCATGTTTTGTCGGTGCCATTTCTCAGGCCAACCATGAAATTTCTTTTTGAACAGAAAGCAAAAAGGGTCGACTTTCAGGTGGCCACTGCTCAGGGTCCTCACTGGCCCTCTGGGAATACTGGGACAATTTTTCACAGTTCCTGTCACAGAAGTGGGATTTTTAGCTGCATTTCTTCCACTCCAGGTCCATGTGCTGCAATGCACTCACTCAGCCAGTCTCCTGGTCTGGGTAATGACACTTATTCCAGCTGAGCAATTCCAGGAGGAGAAAATGATGGACTTAAATTGAGGTCATATTTTGCAGATCCCCGTGTCCTAAATTTTCTGGAGTGACAGAAATCCGATTCAGCTGCTTTATCATGTTGTTTATCATCATTAACAAAACTTAGGGATAGAAAGGCTAAATTAGTTCTGAGATAACAGCCAAGATCTCTGTCAGAATCCCATGTGGTGAATGGGAGGTGTGTCTTTCCCAGATCCCTCAGTGTGAGTCTGGTCCTTGTGTGAGACTGTGTCAGCAGGCTCAGTGGTTACTGGGGCTCTCAAACCTCCCCTGCTCAGGTAAAGTTCAAGCTCAACAAGCAGAGTCAAAGCCCCACTCAAAGCCTTGAAAAATAAGAATCTGAGTCTTGTGTGGTGGAGTCTGTGAAAATGTTCCCAAAAAATAGTCAAGTCCAAGCAACTTCTCCCTGAGACACATCCTGGACTTCTGTCTTCTTAAGTAGAGCAAATTCCCAGAAGAAAACTGGATTAAATTGGGCCACGATAGAAATTAACCTCTTTTGGAGAGGAGGAGCCATTTCTGTGTCAGAGTGTGACAGCGGGTCAGGTCCAAATTGTCACTATTGTGTTTCAAAACATTCAAGCGTGACACTCATTTGCATAAATACAGGATGTTAATCTCTAAACAGATCAGGGTAAGAGAGCCAGTGACAGCTTTTCAGGCCACTTCAGCACAACAGGGCACAGTTATCCCAATCCCATGTCCAATGGACCTAATTAGCCATTACAAGGACAGTTACTCAATTTGCATGCATGACCGTGAATATTAAACAGCCACTTTGCACCCGGATTTACACATTTGGGGCTGGCTTTTCCAAGAGCTGAGCCCTCAGCTACCAAGGTGGAATTACCTACATAAATTGATCAATTTTGCAGAGAAAATGGATCAGCTTTGTAGAACTCCTGTAGTGTTATGCCTCTTGTCCCTAAATTTTTCCACTGCACTGCAGAGAAGAAGCTGGGGATGATCTGAGGCTGTGGCAGATGTCACCAGATGGCACTCTTACATTGATTCTTCCTCATTCTTTTTTTTTTTTTTGTTTATTTTGGGTTTCTGTAGGAGCAAATGTTCAGTAGTGAAGAGACATGCTCTGTATGCAGCTTTGGTTTAGAGGGATTTGGTGTTGGAGGCTCTTGGGTGGCTGAAGACCTTGAGGAAGATTCAGATGTTACTCAGGAGCTACCACGGCTCTTCCTGGACAAAGTGGTCATAGAACCCCCAGAATTTCTTTGTGTGGAGTTCTCTGCTCATTCAATAACGCCCTGGTGGCACCCAGAATACAACTACCTACATTTGTGATCTCTCCCTGAAAGCTGGCAGCAAGGGCTCACTTTGGGGATGTGTGACACTGCTGGCAAAATGGGCCAATTGTACTAGAAGGGTGTGTAAAATTGTCATTAACCCTCATCCAGTGTGAAAACCAAGAGACAGAGACACTGGAAGTGCAATTTTCTATCCTGGTGTATGAAAATACAAATATTGGGGATTCAATGAATTAAATATTAGCCCCAAATTCTCGTGATGGTTCTTCTTCACCCAAGAAAGTTTGGTTTGTTTTTTCTCTTGTCTCAAAAGAGAATAGTTAGACAGAGATGTGATTCATCTTCTAAATATGCCAGGAGGACCTCTAAAATATCAAAAGAGGATTGTTCTGAAATAAAATATGCCTTAGAGAAGGTGAAAACAATAGATCAAAAAATATTACTCATAACATTCAGCAGAATGTACCCAACATGCTGCCAGGATTTAAAAATGAATCCCCACAAGAGAAGGTAAATCCCCCTGTTTGTTTTCTGATTGCTTCTATATTCTTCTTGCTCCAAGCAAGCAAAATCCATACTCCCCACTCAGGGATATTGAGTCAATAAAATATGGGACACCCTCGCCCCAGAGAAACAGGAGATTGAAAGGTAAAAAAAATAGGTAATTGTGTTCTCTTCAGGCACCATTTATGATCATCACATTCTAATGTGGCTGCTGTGGGAGGAGCAGCCCCGTGACCTCTGTAGGGAGGATGCCCCCTTGACATAGAGAAATGAATTTATTTTGCTTTTCAGATCTTTGATTCCTGTTGCTCGTTCCTTCCAGGGGAACTGGAACTGCTGGAGCCACGGCCAGCTCTGAGCATCCAACACTCGCACCTACTGATTCCTGACTATCCAAATTTTCTTCAGTGGACATTATTTTTTGGTTTTACTTTGTCCCTGGAAAAGCCTGTGATGCAGAGCTTTAGTGTTACTACTATTCTGTCAGTACATTCCTGCTGCAACACAAGTGTCCAACAGCCCCTGTGCAGTCAGTGATGGTCTCACACACCACAGTGCCAGCCCTGACCTTCCACAGGCTGCACAAAGACAGGGAAGGTGGAAGGCAACCCAGTGATCCAAGGACTAAAGAAAATGCCTTACATGGAGTGATTTCAGAGCTCAGTCTGGCTCATTAGGGGGAGGACAGGGAGCTGATGTGATTGTGGAAGACAGACGACCTTGGGTGGATTTTTTTCCCCATCTAGTGAGGAAAGACATCACCTGGGAGCTGCTTGGAGAGCAGGAGCTGCAGAGGATGTGGCAGGGCTGTAAAAGCTGAGCAGGAGGCATATGCTGCAATGAAAGCAGCTCTGAGCTCAGCTGCAGGCAGCCCTGAGCACCACTCAGGTGCTCCCACAAGGGGAGGAGTGCTCCAAACCCAGGGAAAGATTCCAGGAATGAGGCAGGTCCCTGGACAGGATACAGGGAATGGCTGGAGCTGTGTCAGGGCAGGCTCAGGTTGGATCTCAGGCAAAGGTTCTTCCCCCAGAGGCTGGTTGGGCACTGCCCAGGCTCCCCAGGGCAGTGGGCACAGCCCCAAGGCTGCCAGAGCTGCAGGAGGGTTTGGATAATGCTCTGGGGCACAGGGGGTGACTCTTGGGGCTGGGCCTGTGCAGGGCCAGGGGTTGGACTGGATGATCCTTGTGGGTCCCTTCCACCTCAGCATGTTCTGTGGTTCTGTGATTCTGTGGTAAGGAATGCCCAGAGCCCAGGGGGACAGGGTGCTGTGCCCAGATGGCCAGTCCAGCTCAGTCCATCACCTGCAGCCTCGGGTGCTTTGGATTCAGCTCCTCAGAACCTGAATCCCTCGTGTTGGTCCCCACCTGGTGGGTTCAGGAGCCCTCCCAAGATCACAGGCTCAGATGTTTGAGCTGGGGGCACCCCAGTGTCATAACAGGGGGAGAACTTTGGAATAAACCACCCCTCCTCCTCTTCCTCACCTGCCTTGGAGCAGTGGGAAGAGGCTGGGGCAGTCTCATGAGCTTCAAAACTGGGATGTTTAGCCCCAAAACGTGTGGGAGCTGCACTCTGACTACTCATAGAATCCTGGAACCTTTAGGATCATCAAGTGCATCCACGAACCTAAAACCACCAAGGCCACTACTAACCCATGTTCCCAAGTGCCACATTCACACAGCTTTTACATCCCTCCAGAGATGGAGACTCCACCACAGCCCTGGGAAAACTGTTCCAATGCTTGACCACCCTTTCCACGGATCCACCCAGAGACCTGCTTACACAAAATGGCCCCTTTTCTCTCCTTTTGGCTGCATCTGTTGCGTGTTTCCATCCTAATTCGTGCAGGCACACACCAAACACTCAGCTATTGTTCTGCTGTCAGGCTGGATGTGTGCTTGGAAGCAAAGTCTTTCAAGCTTGTTATAGATTCAGACATCTCTTCATCTGGATGTTGCCTGCGGTCCTGGAAATAATCATGTCTTTCAGTAAGAACATAATTCTTAGGTGAATAAAAATCACTCAGCACTTTAATGAGACCATTACATTTAGTTGCAACTGTCTTACCCTCTTCCACAAGGTCTTTCAGGAGGAGAAACAGCTTTGATCCACCTCCTAATAGAAACATGTCATGTGCCTTGAGTAATGGATTTATTTCACTGGGTGTTCTCCCCCCCTCCCCAAAATCTGCCTCTTCACCCCCACTCTGCCCATGGCTCTCCTGAAGGAGGTTTATGCCTCTCCTTTTCTTCTGCTGGACCACTGGGACACCCCCTTCTCATGAAGGTTTGGTCCCTGAAGGACTGTAGAGCAAGAGTCCCACCAAAACACCACTCTCTCAATGCTGAATAAATTAAATTCCTAAGAAAGGGACTGATTTAAATTACACTGGCAAAGAGGGAGCCCCCCTGAACAGCTCTACCCAAGGGGATCCACCACAGAAGGACCATGAGGACCCCCTGGAAGTGCCCCACAGCCCCAGGAATGTGCTTGGAGGGAGGTGCTGCAGCTTGTAAGCACCAATTAACCCTTTGCAGACACAAGTTCATTTTCACAGCTGCAAATGATTCCTGATAATCAGATTATTTTTCCATGCATAAATTTAATCCTATTACTTCTAATTATGCCCCAGTGTGCAAAGCTAAACAAATCCCATCTTTTTGTTACACATGCCCTCCAAGAAAGTTATTATGTTCCATCTCAAGTCGTTCTGCATAAGTATCTCTTTTAATCATTCCTTGCATTCAGCCCCTCCAGACCTCAATTATTTCTGCTCCCTCTTAATGTGTTGTGATGATTTTGCTGCTGAATGGACTGCAACTCCTTCTCTGGGTGTTACAGACCCTACAGAGAGAACCAGAGGTTATTAAATATTTTTCAGGTAACCAGTTTACAGACAATATTTTTATTTTTTTACATGGCCAAATTGCAAGGTACCTGACAGGTCCTATTCATTGGAAAAGTGGAAGATTTTAATCCTCAGCAGCAAACCTCAATGTGATAACTATTGGCAAAATTATTTTTGTTGTCCTTATCAGCACTTTGTCACTGAAAACAGTCCATTTACATAATTGCTGCTTCTTTATTACAAAAGTCACATTTTTTCTGCTGAAGACTTTGGCAGTAGCGGATCATTACAAGGTTCCTCACAGAACAAAGCTCCTTAGGGGGATATAGAAGGGAAGGAAGGAAGCAGTTTCAAGCCATTTTTCCTGAACGGGATGATGGAAATGATTCCCTGGTGGAGGACACGGGTCCCTGCCCTTTAGCAGAGGATTGCAGCTTTGCTTTTACAGATGAAGTTCTGCTGAGCTGGGAGGCACTAAATCAGAGAACCATAAAATCTCAGGATGGTTTGGGTTGGAAGGGACCTTTAAGATCATCTCATCCCACCCCCTGCCATGGGCAGGGACACCTCCCACCAGCCCAGGTTGCTCCAAGCCCCGTCCAACCTGGCCTTGGACACTTCCATGAATGGAGAGCCCACAACCTTTCTCTGCAACCTGTCAGCAATGAGAGTGATGCAATTCTGCCTCCCATCCATCTGCACCTTAAGGCAGCAATTCTGAAGCAGGAGAGCAATAGGAATGTTCCCAAAGACGAGGAGACCCTAAAGCTGGACGTGAGCGAGGAGAGGAGCAAGAACTCAGGCGAGATGTGTGTGCACAGAGCACAGGCTGGGACCTGTTTGGCCAACTCACATCTTTGGTGAGAAATCCCAGGTCCTATAGGATTCCACATTTTGTAACAGAGCACCTTTTTTTTTTTACTGCAAGTTGTCTCAAGAGCCCCCCCAAATTCCTTGTCTCACTCCACAACAGTGTTTGTCTCAGCCCCTGAGAGAAACTTGTGCCAAGTGCTGGCATGGCTGAGGGAACCTGCCACCCTTGTCATCTACCACATGTGACATCACTGCCACACTTGGCACAGTAAGATGCCACCAACTTCCAACTGTGGAGCAGCTGGAAGTCATTTATAGTGGCAATTCCTGGTGATGTGACATGACATGAACTGTACAAGCCCAAGGAAAGAGGAGGTGAGGACCATGGTACAGTTCTGCTGTGTGCTCAGCAGAAAAAGCAATGGAGAAATAGCTCTGGAAATCTCCAGTATTCATGGAACCATAGAAATTCTTAGTTGAAAGGGACCTACAAGGCTCATCCAAGTCCAACTCCTGGCCCTGCACAGACACCCCAACAATCCCACCCTGTCCTTGAGAGTGTTAACCAAATGTTCCCTGAGCTCTGGCAGCCTGGGGGCTGTGCCCACTGCCCCGGTCACATCAGGGATGTTCCTCACATCAGTCTCCTTCTGTTGCCCAGGGAGAATAATGTAGTGTCAGGAAGTTACCCCAGTAAAGGAAAAAGGCAAAAATCAGCTCCCAACTAGTGGTCTGTGCTTGAGATCTGCTGTTGTGGTGGATATTTGTGTCCCTCAAAGGTGGAAGGCTGAGAGTCAGACCAACCTGTGCCCCATTACCTCCACAGCCCCCTGGGATTCTCCTGAGAAAGCTGCTCCACTTCTCAGTGCCAGAAAGCCTTTGGCATCACATCCACAGCCCAAATATGTGGGTTATTTACAGATGGGATTTACAAGGTATTCACCTGCACAGGGTTGTAGCAGGTTACACCCTGGACCTGTATTTGCTGCCCAGCTCAAACACATCCCAGAATAACAGAATATCCTGAGCTGGAAGGGACCCACAAGGATCATCCAGTCCAACCCCTGGCCCTGCACAGACACCCCAACAATCCCACCTTGTCCCTTTGAGCTCTGGCAGCCTTGGGGCTGTGCCCACTGCCCTGGGGAGCCTGGGCAGTGCCCAAGCAGCCTCTGAGGGAAGAACCTTTGCCTGAGATCCAACCTGAGCCTGCCGGCTGACACAGCTCCAGCCAATTCCCGTGGCTGCTGTCCCCTGCTCGCCCCGCAGAGCTCAGTCCCCTGCCCTCCTCTGCCCCGTGCCCAGGGCAGTTGGAACTGCACTGAGCTCTCCCCTCAGTCTCCTCTGCTCCAGCTGAACACACCAAGTGCCCTCAGTGTCCTCACACGCCTTCAAATCAAGGCCCTTCCCCATCTCTGTGTCCCTCCTTTGGACACTCTCCAATGGCTCAATCCCTTCCTTCCATTGTGTCACCCAAAATGGCCCCAATAATCCAGGTGAAGCCACACCATTCAACCTGAATTACAGGATGTTATTTTCCTGGGAAACATTGCTGCTCCCTGATTTGCACTGGTTTATCTCAAACAATGGCCTTTCTCAAGCAAGCAGCCAAAATTCCACTTGGACTTGTCTCCTGCTGTTCCTGCACAGTCAGGGCCAAGTGTCTTCCTGCAGCCTTCTGGCAATGCCCAGACAGAGCATTTTCCCCCTTATTTTATGCTGAGCTCTCTCAGGGTGTCAATGATTAGACAGAGGTGGAAGCATGGAATGCTTGGTTGGAAAGGACCGTTGTTGGTCTCCATCCCGGCTTCTCAGCATAAAGGGGACTATTTCCAAACAGCAGGTCAACCTTCAAGATGTGAGATGCTTCCACATCTTGAAGCACTGTCCCAGTGCTGCACCAGCTCCCTGGGAAAGGTTTTCCTAAAATCCAAACTGAAGATCCCAGTCTGGGGATGTCAACTCACCACCTTCCACTTCGTGGTTTAGTCACAAAATCGTTAAGGTTGGAAAAGACCTTTGAGATCATCGAGTCCAACCATCAAATATTTAGTTCTGCTGCAGCAGCTTTGTAAGTGGTTCTCAAGAATTTGCAGGCTGCAGGAACAGCAGTGCAATGGAAACCAGAGATGTTCTGAATTTCTCCCCAGGTGTGCTGAGGACTCAGCACACAGCTCACTCAGCTGGAACAGAGACAGAAAACTCCTGGTCCACTTCACTCAGAGGATTCTTGGTGAAAAAGATCCTAATTCCTAGATCAGAACAGTGGCATTTGCTTCAGACATCACCACAATGTCTATCAGCAGACACTGAGGCAGTGATTGTCACATCCCCAAGGTGTCCTCCTCCAAACATGGCACTGTGTGTTGCCAAAATTATCTCCTTCCCTGGGGATTCCTTTGTGTTTAAAGGTTTCTCTTGATGCTGCATTTCTTAAAAAAAAATAAAAGAAAGAAAAAGAAAAAAAAAAGGCTTTAAAGTCTCATTTTGACTTGTTTGAACCTAAATTAGATTCATTTCATGTTGAGATGGGCTCAGTGGAAGAGTCTATTAAAAAATTAGGAGCAAAAGGAAACATCTGAATTGCAAGTGCAGCACGAAAGGACGAAGGCTCCTGTCAGAGCCCTGATAGAAAGGACAATGCTGGGCTTCATTGTCACAGGCAGATAATTGAAAATAGCATTGAGTCATGTCACCACTGAGCTCCAGAGCTGAGAGAAAGTTCAGAAGGGCTTGATTTTCGTAGCAAATTATTTTCATTGTTGGAAAAACTGCTTGAACAGAAATTTGATCTTCCTTTAGAAATACTAAAAGCTTTAGAATGCCATACAAACCTGCTCCACAAATGGGGATTTCAGAGGCTTCCTTTCTCTTTTACACATTTCTCTCTGAGTAGAGCAGACAGAATTTGGTCTTATTAGGAAAAATCCATGTATTTAGGGAAAAAAACTCCCAACCATATTCGTTGATACTGCAACAGCAACAATGTCATTGTTGAAATGCTTCCTCTCAATAAATCTGCCATGTTCTACATGTCTCTGTCTTATTCATCATCACTGCAAGGAATTATAATAATGTCAGGTCATATTTAGTTATAAGGCTGACAAAAACCATGTGGTGGCCACCCCTGACAGGAGGGTTGTCTAATCATCCCTTCCCAAACCATCCCTTCCCAAACCATCCCTTCCCAAATCATCCCCTCCCTGCTGGTCCCTAGAGAGGCAGCAGAGCCTGTGCCCTTCTCACAGCCCATGGCATCGTCTGCTCCTTTTCCCTCAACTGCCCATGAAGGTGCAAGAAACTGGGATATTTCAATCACAGAATCCTGGGATGGTTTGGGTTGGAAGGGACATTAAAGCTCATCTTGTTCCACCCCCTGCCATGGGCAGGGACACCTCCCACTAGCCCAGGTTGCTCCCAACCCCTTCCAGCCTGGCCTTGGACACCTCCTTTGACACCCCCACATCTGTTCCAGCTGCCTTGTACCCCTGAGGAATCTCCATGGACCACAAAGGGAACCCCAGGAGCAGCTGATCAGAGGAGCTGAAGGGAGCAGACACCTCATCCTCATTCCAGGTTCTGTTATTCACCCTGAAATACCGGCCCTCGCCTCTGTGGGTGTGGGGAACCCAGCTGGGACCTGACTCAAAACCAGTGTCCCTCATCCTCCTTCCCACCTGGGAGCCTCCTCAAAGAATAACTAAGAGAAATACTTCAAAATCCGTTTCCTCTCCAGCATGAAAAATTTCCCAGAAACACAATTTTTTAAATCAATAGGGTTTTGTGAGAAACATTAAAAAATAAATTAAAACTTCATCCTGGTCACTCTGTATGAAAAGTTTCTTCTTTTAATAGTATTAGATATTAGTAATTGCTAGTAAGTTTATTACTAACATCACTTATTAGTACTTAGTATTGCTACTTATTTTGATGGCATTACTATCAGTGGGAATGAAAAAGATATTTTTCATATTTTAAAAAGTATTTTTTTTCTGCTTTAAAGTACAACCTTTTCCAGTTCAGAACTTTTACACTTCCAAATCAATTACGAGACAGTTCTTCCATCTGTTCTGTTTCTGTTCTCACCTGTCCCCACTTTTTCTGTAATTTCTAAATGAAAAAGAACACAGACAGAGAAATAAGGACTTTATTTCATTTCCTCTTTTCCAAAGGATGACTCCCAGTTTCCAGGTTCTTGGTTTATGGAGGTAAAGAGGAACCAAACGTCAACATGAAATCAGGTAGAATTTTGCTTTAATTTAAGTCTTCAGGTTTTTCTCTGATAAAAAAAAAACCAAACCCAAACCAAAACAAAATACACAAAAAGAACATGTCCTTGTGCTTTTAAAAAGCAATCCCAGATTGTTTTGTCTAAAAAAAGTTGATTTCTTATTTTTCTGACTCGTCTTACTAATAAGCATCCAGCCACAGCAAAACATGGGATA
>NW_021940840.1:951667-953078 GCF_001715985.3 Manacus vitellinus
CCCCAGAGCTGCAGAGACAAAGCCTGGCCCCTGGCTGGGCTGTGCACTCCTCCCCAGGGCTCACAGAGAAAACAACTGCAGAAATGCTGTGAGAGGTGCAGTGGCAGCTCCTCTCCTGTAGTGCTGAGCACACACCTCGCTCTCTGCATGGCCTTTGTTCAGCTGATCATTTTGCCACAGGTGTCCCCTGGAAGGGGAGTCAGGGCATCACCTGTAGAGAAGGTTCATCACCTGGAGGAAGCCCCTCCAGCCCCACGGGGGAAGCAGAGCTGTCCCTGCGGTGACCCCAGAGCCATCAGAGCTGTGCTGCAGTCGTGTCCCTCCTCTCACTCCTCACCTACTGCAAGGAGAGAACAGCTGTGTTTTCATGCCATCTCTTGGGGCTCTTCTATATCTCACGGAATATTGTCGCAGAGAGACACATTACTTTGTTTACAGCGCTCTGTTTACCGAATATGTTCTCGATTTAGGGTTTTTATTATGATATTTTATTTTTATTGCTCTCCCCATGATCTGTTTGTTTGCATTAACTTGATTCTAAGGTTTCATAATCTGATTATGGGGAGCAAGGCTCGTGAAGAAGTTATAAACCCTCACAGGGTAGCAACATACCTGCATTTCTGAGCACGGGCTGCGTTCGCTCCTTGAACCTCAACTTCTTTCTTTCCCAGGGCCTTTCCTTGAGAGAAAAGACAGCTCATGAACCCATGGACAGCTGGACACTGAAAAGGGACATAAAGGTAACACAAGAAGGACTGAGGACTTGTTCCTTATCTTTCAGGGTGTTCCATGGCCATGCCCAGTGACCCAGGACCTGACTGTCTGTGAGTGCTCATGGATAACAGGTCCATGGATTTGGTGGGTCAGAGTGGAGTGGGTGGAAATGGCTCTGCCTGGCTGTGAGTGACAGAGATTCTCCAGTCTCTTGCTGTTTGGGAATGAAATCAGTTTTATGCTCAGCAAAATCACACTGCTCTCCAACAGTCACACACTTTCACGGGCTGCCAAACTGGTTTCACCTCTGCTCAGGGATATGGGGCCAATACCCCTCATCCCATGGTCTTGTCTTTGTTTTGTACAGAACATGGAGGTAAGAGGTTTCTTTCTTTTCAATATATCCAAAGAATAGCTTTAGGTCTCCTATTTTCTTGGAGGAGGAGACTTTGATGCAGTTTCAGGTTCAGAAAATGGAGCTTCTTGTTCAGTTTTGTGCAACATAAGAGAAATCTGAAGCTACACACTCTAATGAGGGTGTTGAAAGGAGGCTACAAATATGGGGAAGGGTTTGGAGGGGAAGCTGAGAGTGAGGGCACTTGGTGTGTTCAGCTGGAGCAGAGGAGACTGAGGGGAGGCCTCAGTGCAGTTCCAACTGCCTGGGCAGGGGCAGAGGAGGGGCAGGGACTGAGCTCTG
>NW_021940840.1:953303-954619 GCF_001715985.3 Manacus vitellinus
CAGGAGGGTTTGGATGATGCTCTGGGGCACAGGGGGTGACTCTTGGGGCTGGGCCTGTGCAGGGCCAGGGGTTGGACTGGATGGTCCTTGTGAGTCCCTTCTCACTCAGGAAATCCTGTGGTTCTGTGGCTCCATGGAATCCCCAGGTGCTGATCACCAGAAGCAGGGAGGGTGTCACAGGTGAGTTTGTTCCCTACTCGTTCTGCTTTTTGTCCTCCAAGTGTTTGCTCAGGGTAATCAGGTTCTGGAGTGAGCTCAGCTCAGGCAGGTTGTCTCCCCTCATCCCAGTGCCAACACATGCCCTGAGCTGTGGCAAGAGGGAGCTGGCAGAGAGAAAGGCATTTGCATCTTTCATTAGTGCATCACATTTACCTTCAGCAACTTTTCTTTGCCTAATGGGATACAAGCAGGTAAAGAGCTCAATAATTCTCTTTTTCACTCGTGCCAGCAACTGGCAAATTGCAGGAAACATGAGCCTGGAGCCAGATGTTAGCCAGGAAATAAATTTGCCCTTGAGCAAGAGGACTTCCAGCCATTATGTTCAACTCTGAACATGCATCAGAATGATGCATGAAATAATGTCATTAGGTCTTTTTCTGGCAATTTCTCACAAAAAATCGAGGGAGGTGTTGACCGAATTCTCAAATATCCCAGAGCTTTTATTACAAATAACAAGACTTGCAAATTTGCACGTGCACCTTGTGAAATGAGCTGTCTCAGCGTCAACTGATTCAGGGCTTCATCCTCCATCTGTTGGAGAGTTTCAAAGGGATGTAGATGCCTAAAAAAGCAGATATATGATGGAGTTTCTGTAAGCTCAAAAGCCTCTGTAACCCAGAAAACTCCCTACTAGAGTTGATTGGGACAGAACTTCCTGAGTGATGGAAGTGGAGTTTTTTTACAATTTTCTGAGCTTCAGGAACTTATGTTTGAGTGTCTGCTCTGCAGCCCAGAAAATGTTTGTCTCCCAGAGATAACACTTTTCTCTCTTAGAAGACCTAAAGTGGAAGCTGCAATTCCTTTTGGATAAACAGAGCTCTCCAAAAGCATGTGGTTCATCCAGGCAGGGGAGGTGAAGGTGACTGTCCTCTGTGCTCTGCACTGGGGTGGCCTCACCTCAAGGCCTGGGGCACTTTGGGTACCACAATATAAAATGTAAAGCTGTTACAGAATGTCCAAAGGAGGGACACGAGGATGGTGAAGGGTCTGGAGGGGAAGCTGAGGGTGAGGGCACTGGGTCTGTTCAGCTGGAGAAAAGGAGACTGAGGGCAGAGCTCACCAGGGGCTGCAGCTCCTTCCTTGGGAGGGGCAGCTCC
>NW_021940840.1:955019-956755 GCF_001715985.3 Manacus vitellinus
CTTTAGTGATGCTGGTGAGTAGAGGAAAATCATGGCTTGTCCTTCTGAGATCTGTCATCTCCCCAGACTTGCTGAAATGGCTGTGCCACAAGAGACTCTGCACCTACTGCAAAACAGGGTGAGATGGAGGATGGAGGGGGTTAAACTAGAGAACAGAGGAACTGTGGGAATCACCGTCCTTGGAGTTATGACAGCATTGACTGGGCAAGACCCTGAGCAACCTGATGTGACTTTGAAGCTGACTCTGCCCTGAGAGGACAGTCAGACCAGACGGCCTCCAGAGGTCCCTTCCAACATGAATTATTTTACTTTTATGAAAAGCAAAAAGCATAATTCCCACCAGGTCTGCAGCACCAGAGGCAGAATTCTTGCTGCATTTTTCATAGGAATATCAACCTGCTTATGTGGACCTGGGGCAAAAGGCCCCAAAAGCATCAGGAAAAGAGTGAAGCAGGCACAGAAGTTCCTGTCAGAGGAGGAATGAGCTGATCAAGGCAGCCAGCTCAGAAAATCATTCCTTTTCTGTTCTTCCACCAGGGCAAAAGGACCATCCATGTAGCTGAACACTGCACATCCCTCTGAACCACAGTGTTGGATGTGCTGCTCCATTCTCATCTTCCTTTTGATTGTTGACATCTCTGGTAATTGCAGAGACATCGTTTTCAGCAGAGGATGAACAAACAAGTTTCAAAGCCCGTGTGCTTGGTGCCAGCAGCAGCTGGAGAGCTACAAGAGATCCCAAGTTCAACCCTCTGCGCTTTTCTACTGGAGAAATATTCTTAGGCATTCCCTCCTGCCCAAGCACTGGATGCTGGTGCCAAATCACTTATTTGATCCTGGGTCAGCCTTTAAATATGAACTTCTTGAGCACCCAAAAAAGCACTGCTCTGGCTTCCTTAGCTGGTGTATCCCATCCCTTTCTCACTGAGGCAGTGACAGGGGAATTCAGACCAGACTTGAGCATCCTGTCCAACTCTACCAAAAAGACAGGGCCAAACCCCAAATTTTTCTTTTTTCACTAGCAGAGACCACTAAAGTGTTGTGGGGGGAATAAAAAAGCTTTTTGTTAAAAATCATTTTCTGAAAAATGATTTTTGAGGGAATATTAAACATACTCCAAATTGTATATTTTTAAATGTTATAAATCTTTTTATTCCACCTTGGTGCCTTGTGTCAAAACCAACAATTTTTGCCTATGCACATCTTGCTTTTAAGCAAGAAAAAAGGATTTTCCCCAATTTTGTGCAGTATTCGTGGTAAGATTGTTGTAAAAATACGGTGGCAGATGTGAGGAGCACAGAAATAAGGTCTGGTTGGCAAAGTGGAAACAGAGTTATCATTTCATATTTCTGGGATGAAATGTTTTGTGATATTTATCAGGCGAGTGAGGGCAGATGGATAAGGAGCAGCTTGTGCCTCACGTGGAACGCTGAGGAAGGAAACTGAGTCTGCTAATTTTGGGATTCCTCTGGCTTGGTGGTTCCCACCGTGATGCAGATGAGCTGGGAGTGCTGCTGGAGTGTTGGGTGGGTTCAGAGGGTCAGCCCTGGGGACCAACTTGCTTCTCCAGAAGCAGAACCAGTAACCAGGAGGCATCACCAAGAACGTTCCCAGCAGAGTCAGTTCATTTTTAACCAGCACTCCCAGGAATCCCCTGGAACCACACACGGGGTCTGATCAGGGGCTTCCAGTGACTCTCAGGCCATTGCCAGGCCCGTTTCATTCCAGGGCTTTTA
>NW_021940840.1:957215-963731 GCF_001715985.3 Manacus vitellinus
CAGAGGGGGCTGTGGACAGGCAGCAAAAGGAGCTGCCAACAAGGCCCTGTGCCACAAGACCAAAGGTACCGTGTGGTTGCTGGGTCTCGGAAATGACCACTATCCTAATAATCACTTTCCAGTCCCCCTGAGGATCTTGACTTTCTTGGGTTTCTACATTTGAGGCCCCCATGTGAAATATTTCCTGTGCTCAGCCCTTCCCCCTGCTCTCCACACTGCTCTAGGGGGGGGTCTCTGCTCTGGGGGGCTGGTCTGGTGTCATCTGTGGGTCTCTGAGGGTCTCTGTCCTGTGTTATCTGTGCCAAGAGCAGAATTTGGCCCAGAACTGGCACACCCTGGGCTGTGCTTGTGGTTTCCAGTAATTCCTTTCATGCTGTGATGGGATCACACCCCACAGATTTGCATCCAGCAATTCCATCCTACTGCACATTGCAACTACTCACACAGGCAATATTTGGGTATTTGCAGCCCTTTTACTGCTGCCTGTGCTGTAATTGCTGCAAAGTCTTCCTGATAGTCTTGGAAATGAGGGAGAGATCAAAGACACACAAGTGCTTACATCACATTGTAAGATAACAACCCCCTACACTTCAGCACTGAAAGGGGCTTCAGCTCTCGTGCAATTGTGCTGTTTGCAAGCACTTTTGCTGGTTTTTTGTGGCCTTTTTGGAGGGCAGGAGGAGGAGAAAAAAGGGGTTGAGCATTGCTGGAAAGCATTTTAATCCACAGCCACAACTGGTGCTAGTGCTAGGCCCTGATGAGACTGCTCTGGCCAGTTCCTTAGGTCAGGAGTGCCTGTTGACCAGCTTTGCTTCTTGGCACACCCAAATTACATGTTTTCAGTGTTAAGTAAGAAGATTTATGGCCTTATCTGCTGCAGTTCTCTTAAATATACCTTAATACCCTCCCATAACTAAAAAAACAACCAAACCAAACAAATAAAACCCCAAACAAACCCAGCTAAAAATTAAAGGGTTTATGAACATCCCTTCTGTTAATATCTGATTAGTGAGAGACACCTCTGCCTGAGTTCAGGTGCAAATGAGACCATGTGCTGAAGTCAGTAATACAGACTTTATTGAACAGTAAATATGAGGTAGAGAGAAAGAAAGAAACAGAAAAGAGGGAGAGATCAAACAGATCATCACCACTCTTGGATCCAGCAGTGTCCCCTTGGTCCTTTTTCACCCTGGGCTTCTCGGTGGGGGGTCCCAGAGTTGTTAAAAACTTTTCACCATTTTTACAGTTTTTACAAACAAAGGAATTAATGCTCATTGGCTACACAGTTCTCTATTCTATTGGTTGAATGATTCCCTCATTTCTAATGCCAGTGACCACGCTCAGTCTTTCTTTTCTCTTGGTGCGTTTCTTGTCCTGAGCCAGCTGGTCATGAGTTGGTGGGTTGTGATCTCCCCCTGCCAGAATTCCCTTCTCCCCAGATTTCAGCACAGTTGCTGGGTTGGCTTTCCTTGTGGATTCTTTGTGTCCATTCTCAGTGACCCACTGTTCTCCCCCAGCTTTGTTAACCTCCCTGTAGGGCTGAGATAACACCCGGACAATCGCCCCACCCTGCCCTTACCTACAGTCCAAGTTCCAGGGGTACAGGGAGGAATATTTTGGGGGGCTTTCGGTGCTCGCTGGTGGTCACAGGTGCACCCGTGGCATAACTTGGGGTGGGCTTTGTTTGACTGCTATAGGAGCAGTTGCTTCGTCACACAGCTTGTCACAGTGGGAATTTTTGTGGGGATGCGTTTTCCAGAATGTGCTGACCAGATCTCAGTTTCACCAGGAGTGAGCACTGTCCTCACTCCATTCTGGGCTCATCTCACAGCAAAGTCCTTCTGTGGCCTTAGCAGTGTTTGAAACAGGCAACAGGGGAGTCCAGATCCTTTGGAGTGGTCTCTGCCTGCTGTGGTACCACAAGGCACGAGCAGAAGAAACCTACAGGTAGAACTGTCTTCTTTACTTAAACGCAGCCTAAGACAAAGCTTTGCAAACCTGTGAGATGCCAATGCTCCTGCCTGCTATCAGGCTGATTTTAATCTTGAGAACCAAAATATTGCAGACAGTAAAAAGACCCCAGTTCCTCTCCTATAGCTCCTCCTAGTTCTGAGAACCCAGAAGGAAAACACACACAGCAGGGACTATAATTAGAAAGGAGCATTACAAGAGAAGGAGTGAAAATTGCTCTGTCAGCCTCAGTTCTGATTTGGCTGAATCTACTTTCTCCATAATGTGCTTTGTCAGAAATACTCCACTGGGCCTGTAATGGCTGTGGAGCCTAATCCTGATAACAACCAACGCCCTCCCTGGGAGCTGGGCTGAAATGAGAGGTTTCAGTGTTCCCTGTAATAGGAAAACGAGCTCCCATTACCTGGGAACTGTCCTGCAATGAAGCAAACCCCACCACCAGCAGGGAAACCAAGAGACACTCAATTCTATTTTTTCTGATGAGGCCATAACATTCCTCTTCTGTCACTGGGGCTTGTTAAACAGGCACTTTTCAAAAGAACCACTCCATCTGTGATCAAAAATGCACACGGGAAAAATCCTGTTTTCCATCTTCTCCTCCAACAGAAGAATGAAAAAAACTTCCTTGCTTTTCTGCCTCACCTGGAGAATTTCCTGAGGAAAATCTGCATGGATGAGCCCCAGGGTTTGTGTTCTAATGAGGCATCAAACAGGATGTGGATGTTCCATGGAGCAAGTGGCCAGTAGAACTGTGGCCTTTCCATGGGTGTTCCTCTCAGCATGGACACCAGCCATGGATCAGGGATGTCCAGCCAGGCACACATTCTCTGCCCACTGTACTTTTTCCCCACTTTGCAGATGTTTTATGGCTGGCTATTCCCTTTTGTGTGAGTCAGAAATTCGAGGTGATTCCCTGGAGCTGTGGTGGCCAGCTGGGCCCTGGCAGCAACGCTTTCCAATGGTTGGAGCAGTGTCTACACAGTTAACTGAGTTATTCTTGAATTTTTTAACAAAAATCTCCATATCTGCTGCTGCTGCAGAGGATCCCATTGTTTACAGTGTTTTGTTCCTCCTGTACCTTCAGATATATTTCACTTAATGAAGACAATCATTGTCCTTACCTCCCAACATCATAACCTCAGGTTTCTGTTGTGAGGCTTTGTCTGTGATTGCTTTTCGGACCCACTGAGAGTGTCTTTGTTGGTTCATGGATTATATATCTTGGCTGTATTTCTCCATATTTTCATTACTGTGTCTGTTGAATTCGTGGAGTGTGGCTTCTTCCTCCAGCTCTCCAAGAACATCATTACATTCCCATGGGTGGTGCTTAATGAAAAGACTTTGCAGCTTAATTTAGTGCCAACAGTATTTGTCTTAAGGTTTTGAAGGTGGCGAGATCAAATCCAGGAGGAGTTCTATTTTTATTAAAAAATAACTCTGGTTTCTTATTCTGTGCATGTCAAATGGATCAAAACAGTAGCACTTAATTATCTTTATCTACCCCTTCACTCTTCTTAGCATTATTTAAATTCTCCCTGTTAAAGATGCAAAACCTAAACTTCAGCAGGTGTTCAATCTTTCAACCCTTATTTATGTGAAAATTTTATTGAAATCAGCATCCCTGGAATTTTTCTGGCAATGGGTTTCACTGTCACTGGGTCTGATCAACTCTTCCACGGGTGCAGTGGGGATTCTCACCCACGTGCTCTTCCCTGGTGATACCCAGAGTGATGTCAGTGGGCAGCTGGCCCTGAGTCAGCAGTGCCCTGGCAGCCAGGAGGGACATCCCTGTCCTGGGGCACCAGGGAGGGGATTGTCCCTCTCTGCTCTGCCCTGGGGCAGCCTCACCTCAACATTGGGGCAGTGTGGGGGACACAATGGAAGGAAGGGATTGAGCCTTTGGAGAGTGTCCAAAGAAGGGCACAGAGATGGGGAAGGGCCTTGATCTGAAGGCGTGTGAGGACACTGAGGGCACTTGGTGTGTTCAGCTGGAGCAGAGGAGACTGAGGGGAGAGCTCAGTGCAGTTCCAACTGCCTGGGCAGGGGCAGAGGAGGGTCAGGGACTGAGCTCTGCTCTGGGGGGACCAGGGACAGGACCAGGGAATGGCTGGAGCTGTGTCAGGGCAGGCTCAGGTTGGATCTCAGGCAAAGGTTCTTCCCCCAGAGGCTGGTTGGGCACTGCCCAGGCTCCCCAGGGCAGTGGGCACAGCCCCAAGGCTGCCAGAGCTGCAGGAGGGTTTGGATGATGCTCTGGGGCACAGGGGGTGACTCTTGGGGCTGGGCCTGTGCAGGGCCAGGGTTGGACTGGATGGTCCTTGGGGGTCCCTTCCAGCTCAGCATATCCTGGGATTCTGTGATCAGAGGAGCAAAATATTTTGCCTCCCAAAAGCCCTTGGGTTTCACTGACAATGAATACATGAGTGTTCAGAGTAGACAATCCCTTGTGTCCCATCAGACCATGCACGTTTCTGGCCAGACAATCCAAAGTCACAGCAGTGGGTGGAGTTTTCACCTGCACCCACCCATGGGTTCCCTGTGCTGCTGGGGCAGAAGGCAGTTTTTCAGCTGAGCTGTGTTTTGTCTCCTCCTGAGGTTTCCCTTGTGTCATTCCAGGCGTGTCCACCCTTCCAGGCAGAGCAACACACCCCCACAGGTGCTTATTGACTGGAGCACTATTGAGCTACCAATAAACTCCTCAGTGCTCTGACTGAGTGAGGGAGTGAATTATTGAGAGGGGCCGTGGTGTAATGAGGGAGGGAGGAGCTGGTCCCTCTGACTCATACTGGCATTCCTGCTGGAATTCCTGCTGCAGCTCCAGCACATCAAAGAGATGCAGGGAGGAGCTGCTGCTCCCACTCCAGTGCCAATGGTGGTGATGGGGCTGCAGAGGCAGAAGTGAGAAGGAGCCCTAATTACCAGACACACAATCCCAGAATCATTAAAGGGGGATGAGGTTAATCTGCTGATTGCTGGGAGCTGAACACAACCTGCCAGGGGCTCTCCCAGGTCTCTGCCCTTTTCCAGTGAAAGCAGAAGTTTTTGTGAAATGCCAGGGCTGGCGATGGGAAGCGAACTTTGCCTCCAAGTGCTCCCCAAACAGCAATGAGACTTAAAAGGATTATTGACCTGAAGGCAGGAGAGATGATTTGTAAGTGATCAGGAAAGTCAATGAGCCACAAATCATTTCAGAGTCTGTGTCCTCTGCCAGTGACTCATGGGCTGGCTCTGACACCCCAAAGTGAGAACTCCTCTTCTGGATGTGTCCCTGAAGACTGCCAGGTGGAGTGAGAGGTGACAGTGAGCACATTGATTTATTGGAATTTCTCATATAAGTCCACAAGTCTCACATGGAGCAAGGGTTGAAGAATTATTTCTCTACGAAAAGAATGTTCTGCAAAGTGTTGGTCATGAATTGCAGCCCCAGCTCTTCACTTTTTCTCCTGTCTTGGCTGGAAGGTGCATAAATTACCCAGTTGTTTCTGGGTGTTTGAGCCAGTGGGTGTTCAAACTTTATCTGGCTTTGCAGGAATATTTTGCAACCTCGTGATAAAACTCCCATCAGTTCCCTTCCCATTGGAGCTCCTCTAACTCTTTGCAGGAGTGTAACCAACTGTTTTGCACCAACTGTTTTCAGCTCGTGGCTGTGTCCAAACGTCGAGAAGCACAAAGATATTCTCCTGACATATACAGAAATACTTAAAAAATGAAATGTTTTCATTACAGCAAGAAGCAGCTTGTGTGATTCCTGCAATGCTGTCATTTTATCTTCCCCAAAACAAGAAATAACAGGAAAAAAAAATTCATCTCCTAATTAGAATCCAGTCAAAATTCTTGTAGCTGTTTCTATAGGAAAGATTCAGCTAAAATTTGTCCCCTTCAGTTATTTTTTTCTATCACCTCCCCTCCACTGATGACAACGTTCTTTGCTCAGATACCTCTCAAACAGCCTGGATGCCTTTGAAAGATTTTGAAATGGAGATGGAGGGTTAATTCCACCTAAATTTAAATCTGTTCTGATATAAAATGTAATCTCCTGTCATCAGCAGCTCCCATAAATGCTACTTTGCTAAAATGCCCAGTTTCCAAGCTGTGCTTTGATATACAGTTTATCCATTCACTGCTCCTTTTTGATTGGTAGTAAAGGCTTTTATTAAGGATGACAGAAATGTTTTATCCACCATCATAAACAGGGTTTTATTAAAAAGAAAAAAAAAAAAAACAAACCAGAAAGGGTAGGAATGAGAAAAATGCAGGTTCCCAGTCCTGTTTTCATAACTTATTGGGGAAGACTTTCTAGCTGAGTCAGCTGCTGAGTTGCCATGTTTTTATCTGAAGGATGCAAGTGTAAGTGATTCTGGGCTGGAACTGTTCAGGCTCTGGGGTGCCCACAATTCCTGTCTGAAGGCTCAGTGCTGTGGAGAGAAACAGGCAGTTTATTAATTTGTCCTACAGAGAATGAAAGAGCAGGTGCTACTGCCCTGCACCCCGACCTTCTTTGGAATTCTCTGCATTGATCCTTTTGGGTTTCTCTCTCTCTCTCAAAAA
>NW_021940840.1:964901-968501 GCF_001715985.3 Manacus vitellinus
ACACGCTCCAGCCCCTCAGTGTCTCTTGTCTGAGGGGCCCAGAAGTGCCCCCAGGGCTGGAGGTGCCCCAGCAGTGCCAGCACAGGGGGTTGTTCAGACAAACATCTCAACATCTCAACACAACAACCAAGCTCAGCACTCACAAAAAAGCAACTCATCTTCCCAAAACAACCCTTTCCTGAGGTCTCCTCCCATTTGAAGGAAGGATAGTTTGTTTTTTGACTGCAAGTATTTGGACTGAATCCCACCAAAAGCTTTAGCACAGGCCCTGCCCATCTGTCAGAGCATCACTGGGCTGAGCCCTGACACTGTGCTGTGCTTTGCATATTGATCCAGATCCAGCACATCCCTGGATCTCCTGAGGAGGTAAACGTGTGGCAGTTCCTGCCCTGCAAAGTGCTGTGGTTGGTTTAGAGCCACCAGGCCTCCAGAGCCCCTGCAAATCTCCAGTGGAGAGAAACAAAACATTGTTGGAGAGATGCATTCGTCAGCAAAAGAGAATGGTGATGTTTATTGACATCAATCGAATAAATAAACAGGACAATAAATTTGGAATTGCTGCTGAAATTACTTGCTAGTGCTGTATATTGAATTTTACCTGGTTTTATTGTTTGTGGAATGGGCTGCTGGTTTATGTATCATCATCTTTTTGATATACTGATTTTGTATGATTTGATCGTGTATCCTTGGGAAAAAAAAAAAAAAAGAGGAAAAAAATTACTACCAAGCCTTAAATGTGCAGATGAACTAAACTAAACTCCCAGAGATAAAGCTGAAATTATTCTATCCCAGTGGGACAAAGTGATGTGGAGGTCATCCTGGGAAACAGTGCTGGTTCTTCTAAGAGGAAATGCTTCAGTAGCTTCCACAGCACTACTTTCCTCCCAGATTTCTGAGTACAGAGAGTTAAGCATTAGGAAATAGAGTTATTATAAATCTTCTGGTCTCTTTGCTCTCCAATAGGCCTTTTGTGTGATGGGAGAAGCGGTCCAGGAAGGTGTCCAATCTGGAGTTTCTTCTCAATCAATTTGATTTTGCAGAACCAAGACTTGCCTAAATCCTGCCTAGACATCTTGGTTTTTCATGTGAATTTTGAAAGATTCTTTAGTTTTACCCCATTTGAAAAATTTTAATTTTCCCCCCTCTTTATAATCCCAGGAAATTTGCAGCTGTTTTGCTGAGCTCTTAGGGAAGTAACTTCCTTTGGCTTGGTGTCCATATTCACTTTTACCCGAGAAGATCTGTGGGAAGAACTTTGCCTGTTTGGTACTGGCTACCTGTTAATCTTCTCAAATTTTTGACTGAAAGCATCAGCAAGGGGCACTGTGGCACCAAGGCAGCCAGTCCTGGTTCCCTGGGGCTTAAAAGTTACTGTTGAAGTAACCTTGGAAGGTTTTCTTTGCCTCTCTTTTTCTTGGAAACCCCCTCTGCTCTATGGCTGGGACTGGCACTCCCTGATTTCCTTGGCATCCTCCACCAGAGCAGAGGAATGACCTCCCCAGGGTCCTCCCAAACACCCAGGACATCACAGGGAGGAACGTGAGCAGAGCTGAGCTGGGCAAGAACAAAGTTCAGAGCCACAGGACTGAGAGCAAAGGGTTGTTTTGGCAAGATCCAGTAACAGGCATGGAGGGGCAGGGACTGAGCTCTGCTCTGGGGGGACCAGGGACAGCAGCCAGGGAATGGCTGGAGCTGTGTCAGGGCAGGCTCAGGTTGGATCTCAGGCAAAGGTTCTTCCCCCAGAGGCTGGTTGGGCACTGCCCAGGCTCCCCAGGGCAGTGGGCACAGCCCCAAGGCTGCCAGAGCTGCAGGAGGGTTTGGATGATGCTCTGGGGCACAGGGGGTGACTCTTGGGGCTGGGCCTGTGCAGGGCCAGGGTTGGATTGATGATCCTTGTGGGTCCCTTCCAACTCAGCACATCCTGTGATTCTGGGATCTTGAACACACCAGAGATCTTGGTCCCTGCGGGCTCTGTCAGAGGCCCTGGATTTCAGTAACGTGGGTATTTTGGGATGGGCACCTGTGAAGGTTTGCCCTAACCCTTTATGATTGTGATATTACAGAGGAGGGACCAGGGACACTGGAGAGCCCTTTGGGCACACTGAGCTCCCAAAGCAATGTGTGCTGGGCTGGCTGGGATCCACAGGGGGTCCTTATCTCCGGAAGAAGGAGTTGACTCTGGGACTGATCAGAAAACATCCTCAGCAGGAACTGGACACTCCCCTGCTTTCAAGCAGTTGTGCCTAAACAGAGTTCAGGCTAAAAAAACGAAGCTTTCAACATTCAGCCACCAGTTGGATCCTGAGATTTGCCTTAAACCAGCTCATTGTCCTTCCTACTTTTCCTAAATGCTGGAATGCTGGTCCCAGCAGAGTGTGTGTGCTAATGGTGTAAGGATGTAATAGCTCTGGACTCCCCTTGGAGAGCTCCATGGCTCCTGTGCCTCTGTTCCACCCCTGTGGAGCAATATATCAAGGACTTTAATATTATTTGGAAAGCTGATCACAAGAATATATTTCTTATCCCCTGGGCCCGGGGCAGTCACACAGTGCCATCAGCTTTCCTGTCCACAGGCCCTGCCAAATGCCTGTCCCACTGCTCCAGCACTTTTTAAACTCTTCAGTTTTATGGCTTTCTTTTTATTTATAGCTCCCTGTGATACTCCCCTCCTTCTTCCTTGGCATCTGCAGCCCTGCAAAGAAGCTGGAGAACACCAGTTCCCAGAGGGGCCTCTAAAGTCTGAGCAACTTCTTCCTGTCACAAGCCCATCAATGAGGAGCTTGGAGGGGTCTCTACCTCCCAGTCAGGGGTGGGATACCACTTCCCAGGTTACCACCATGACACAGAAAGAGATTTGTTTTCAAGCCTCTCCATTAAAATTCTGCCTCTCCCAGCAGATCTGGATGTTCTTAATTTCCAAAGTTACCTTGGAATTCGTGTTTGAATAAAAAGTGGTATTAGAGACTGGAAGCCTTTTTGTTATTTTGGGTCTTCTGGCTTTAAGGAGACTATAGGGAAATTCCATTTCAAGGCTTTGGAAGACTAGAAGTCCCACCAAGGATGCATATCATTGACAAATGGGTGGGTGCTGGAGAGGAGCACCCAGAGCTCCCCCACACCCCATCTGGGCCCTTTGGGTCTATTCTGGGGACAAGCTTTGGCAGTGGCACAACCCCACACCCTCCTGTGCCAGATCCTGGAGGAAAAGGGCTCTCCAAAGCATTTTATCCCTGATTTTATTCACCCAGGACAACTAAATTCAAGAGCTCCATGTGAGCTGGAGCAACGCTGCTCTCCTGACACTCAGCCCCTGGGTCACGGACACGGCAGAGCTCAGCCAGCCCATTCCTCCCACTGCCAAACCAGCAGCTCCTAAATTCAGCTGTCCAGGGGAAATAAGAGGCTCCTAAACCCAAAATACAGCAACAAATGTGTCATAGTTCTTCCCAGAGAGGTGGGTGCTGCCAGTGAGTTCCCAGGAGAAGCACCGATCCCAAACGAGCCATCACTGGTCCTGTTCCTTTCCTCTTACACAGAGTGGAGGCAGAAAATTTGGTTCTTCTACTACTTTTATCACCCTGTTTTTGCTCAATTCCTCCA
>NW_021940840.1:968831-970008 GCF_001715985.3 Manacus vitellinus
TGTCCTGTCCCTCCATCCCTTGTCCCCAGTCCCTCTCCAGCTCTCCTGGAGCCCCTTCTGGCACTGGAAGGGGCTTTCAGGTCTCCCAGAGTCTCCTCCTCTCCAGGCTGAACCCCCCCCAGCTCCCTCAGCAGCTGCTGGTGCTCCAGACCCTTCCCCAGCTCCCTTTGCCCTGAGTTTGCAGACATAAATTTTAGTCTTAGAACAGCAATAAAATAGACTGACACAATTTAATTATGTTTTCAGCTGTGTTTAGGATTTTCTTGTGGAAAAATGTTTTTTCTGGTAAACATGCTGTCAGTGAACTCAGTCATTGGGAAGTTTATAGTGTGAGAAGTTTAACAGGACAGTGAATATTCCCAAAACTTGCTTTTTCCCGGAATCTTCCCAAACCTGCTAATGTAAGTACCTCTTCTGGGCCTCCGTGTACGTACTGCACTGTAAGAGAGTCTTGCACTTTACATCTACTGCAAAACAAATTTCTCAGAAATAGAGTTTTATTAAATCTGTGGTTTGGCTTTGTCTCAGGATTTTTTTTTCTTGTTTCAGTCTCCAAAGTAAAACATTTATTTTTTAGATTTTTGAGATTCAAATTGAAAGAGAGACATACTTAGAAAATTAATTATGATTGTGGGAGGCTTTATTTATTTCCACCATTCCAATGGTGGAAATAGTTTATCATCTGCTTATCTTCAGCTTTGTGACCCACATCATCCCACCTCTTCCATCTGAAATTCTCCTGGATTCCTGTTATTTTCCTGTATTTTCAGCCCTCCATTTTCATCTTTTATCTGTTTACTTGAAACAACACATAGGCTGTGGCCTGGGGTTTTAAGCAGATTGAAACCTGTTTCCTTGTGGAAACACCAAGGGCTGAATTTTATGGAATAAACTGCTCTGGGTTTTCCTTGAGACAGGAGGGTGGAGCCCAGGGAGGGTTGGGCTCTGCTCCCAGGGAACAGGGGACAGAATGAGAGGAAACGGCCTCAAGTTGTGCCAGGGGAGGTTTAAATTGGATATCAGGGAAAATTTCTTCAGGGAAGTGGTGGTCAGGCACTGGCACAGCTGCCCAGGGCAGTGATGGAGTCCCCATCCCTGGAGGGGTTCAAAAAACATGTGGATGTGGCACTTCATGATATGGTTTAGTGGTCAGGGGGTTATTGGCTAAAGGTTAGAT
>NW_021940840.1:970366-977049 GCF_001715985.3 Manacus vitellinus
AGAGCTCAGTCCCTGCCCCTCCTCTGCCCCTGCCCAGGCAGTTGGAACTGCACTGAGCTCTCCCCTCAGTCTCCTCTGCTCCAGCTGAACACACCAAGTGCCCTCAGTGTCCTCACACACCTTCAAATCAAGGCCCTTCCCCATCTTCATTGACTTGATGATCTTGAAAGTCTTTTCCAACCTCAGGGATTCTGGGATGAGGTCACAGCTATGTAACTGGTTCCAGCAGAGCACAAGGGCTGGAATTCTCTCTGTCATAATAAAGTTACAGTAGGACAAGCCCACTTAAAGCCATAACTGCACAATTTGGGATATGGGATCAGTCGGATCATTTCACTGGACAGCACAAACTCTGCTGAAAGTAATTAACTCATTGAATGACTAGTTTTCAATTCTTTGCTCAGCTCTGCTTATGGCCTTGAAAGAACAAGGTATAATCAGCACAGTTCCTAATTAATAAGACCTTTTCAGGCACTCCAGAACAGCAGTTAAAGTTTAGGAGGTTCATTGCTTTCACACAGTTGGGAAATGAGGTTGTGCTAGTGCTTCTAGGAGTTAGTGGTCCTTGAAAAGACACCTTTGCTGTTACTGAAGCTTTGGAAAAGGCCTGGGAAGGATTTTGCAGCAGAAGCCTTGCAGTCAGAAGGGATAATTCTGTGTTCAACTAATACAAGTGAGGTCAATCCAAGGAAAACTATTCAACAGGCTTTCCCAGGGCTGTTGGAATGGATGTATCACACAGGCACCTGAAGCCTGATGGTAAAGAAAAGCACCACAGCAGCTTCAAGGAGTGCTCAGCATCTGTCTCCCCCTCCCAACCACTTAGGACTTGCAAATTTGGTAACTTTGTAGTGACTCCCCTGGCAGATGTGCCCTGAAACTACTTTGAGAACTGCATTTGCTGGCTGATGTGGGAAGGAAGGCAGGGAAAGGACCAACTCTGCCAAAGAACCTCAGGCTACTCCAGTGCACACTGGGTTTAGTCTGACCTCATGGAGATGGAGGTGATGCTACACTTCAGTCCCACCAGACCAAAGTCCAGCCTTGGTCCAGAAAAGTATAGTAAGAGTCATTGTGCTGGGGAAACAATAGAGAAACAGGTCTGGATCATGGGAAGCCTCTGGGAAGTGGGAGCTCCTGAGTTGTTCTCCCGTCTCTCTGCATCTTATCCAATGAGCTTTGAATGTATCAGTCCAACAGAGGACTTGGCTTCCCACAAGACCCATTTTAGTTGGTTACACGAGTGCTCCCAGCTGCAGCTGTGCTGTCCAGGGCAGTTTGTAACTTCTTCACAAAGCAGAAGGGAAAAAAAAGGGACCAACTCCCCCACCCTGCCTGCCTTGTTCTACAGATGAATCCCTTCCGAGGCTTCCTGCTCTCAGTGCCCAAAATGCTGTGAGGAGCTGCTGTTTGCACTCACAGCCAGGTACAGACACAGCCAAGGGACACCATCAGCCCTTACACGGGCAGGAATTGTCTCTCCATTAAGGTGCTTCAGTACAATTCCCTTTAAGAAAGATAAAGGGAACAGATGGCAAATCTTACCTTGGGATTTCCAGTACTTCCTTTCAGTGGGAAAAGGGAAATAAATGGGAAATATGGTCAGTTATTACCAGAATCCCCTGAAGAACTCTGGCACAGTACTGGTGCTTTCCCACGTCCTTCCAGGAGTGTGAACTGGTGCCTCACAGGGGGTCAGCATGGATCTGGGCTTGCAATCTGGTATCAGCTCCACCAGGGAGGACCTGGAGGTGCCTGGAGGGATTGACAAGGCAGACTGAAAAACACTAAATGATCTGTAGCACTGGGAGAACCCACTGCTCAAAGTGGGATAGGGCAGAGCAAGGAAACTACCAGGGATGTTCCACAAGCTCCCAAAAGCTCCTCACATGCTCGTGCACGTGAGGTTATCAACACCCAAGGTCTGCAATAAGGACACAGAGTCGTCTGTGCTGCTTGAGAAGCTCTCAGGAGACCCTGACCAAGAGCAATCCCACAATTAAGCGTCAGAGGTCACATTGTGATGGGAAAGGGGTGTCCAAGCCTGTGTGATGGGGACAAGGGGCCTTGGTGCTGATGGAATTAGTGTTTGGCAGCCCTGGGCTGTGCTAATGTCAGCTGTCAATGGGACATCTGGTGAGAGCCCTGGCCAAGGAACAAGCTGGACAGGAGTTCCATGGTGCAGGGCTCATGTTGCTCAGGTTTGGCCAGTTAAAGTTACAAGGACTTGGCTCTGAGTGTGTCCTGAAAACCCACAGCCTCCTGTCTCTGGGAAGGGCCCATAAATCATCTTTCCCGACACCATACAGCCTGTTCAACTCCTCCTGCATCTCCTGGAGTGGGTGACACAGCTTCTGGCACAGCCCTGGCAGGCAGGACATGGTCCCTCCCTGCCCCAGGCTCAGTCTCAGCCAGAGGCAGCAGAGTCTCCTACACCCGAGAGATCAAACCCCTCCCAAGGATGCTGAGCAGGTCCCCACTGTCTCCACACACCCCCTTCACCTGCACAGCCAAGAGTTTGGATTTGTAAAGTCTCTTTGGCTGACAGGCTGCTGGTGGCTGGTTGGATTAGTCAAAGCAAAGGGAACTGCTTTGTCTTTTTAAGAAAAAAGATGTTAATGAGCTTAATTGTTGCCCTGAAACAACAGAGTGATTATCCCACTTAGAGAGGGAAGGGAAGGCAAAAGGGAAAGGGAAAGGGAAAGGGAAAGGGAAAGGGAAAGGGAAAGGGAAAGGGAAAGGGAAAGGGAAAGGGAAAGGGAAAGGGAAAGGGAAAGGGAAAGGGAAAGGGAAAGGGAAAGGGAAAGGGAAAGGGAAAGGGAAAGGGAAAGGGAAAGGGAAAGGGAAAGGGAAAGGGAAAGGGAAGGGAGGTGTGGATTCAGCACTTCTGCAGGAAGACTCCTGAGTTACCCAACCTCATAAAAACCTTGAGCTGGGTTTTAAAATGAGGTTTTGAGGTTTTCTCTGGTTTCTCCTTTCTTTTTTTTCCATGCATGGTTTCTATGGAATTACAGCAGGACAGAGCAGTGCCCAGCCACACATCTCTTGTTGTGTCATGTTATTCAATAACAATCAAGTGCTCACCCATTTAAAACCAAATCCCTCCAAATGAAACAGTCCTGCCTGACATGTTTGGTACAGCCCTGGGTGTGTGCACAGAAATCAAACAGATTCCCAACCTGAAAAAAATCTTTTTTATATTACTGTGATGTTTAAGTCATTTGTCTTAGGCTATAAAAAGACAGTTGGAAGAAGCATAATGTGATGAGGAAAATATTTAAACCTGTAAAGATCAAGTTTGGGGAGATGTCAGGAGCAGTTATTCTGTTTCCAAAAATCACAATTCAGTGCCACTGTCATTTGCACAGATCCAACAAGAAAGATTCTCATCTACACTGTGATAAAAGTCCAAATATCATTTCCTCTGGCTGCTCTTGCAAACCATGGAGCTGATCTGGCAAAGAGCAGCACAGATGTTTTAGCAAGAAAAGGTGGTAATGAAATGAAATTGTTGCTAATATTAAAATTATCTGTTTTCATTTCCAGTTTCTACAACCCCCAGAAAAAAATCAATCTCTGTTTGCCAGCTGAAGGGCAAATTTCCAGAAAGGAAGACAAACTCATTTCCAGGACCTGTAAGGGGGAGAAGGGACCAGTGCTTGGCCCTTCTCTTCCCCTCACATTCCAGGTCTCTCTGCTGTCAAAGAGAGCCAAGGAGCAGTATTTGAAGCATTGCTGGTGGTGCTACCAAGTGGAAAAGGAGCAGCTTTTAATTCCCTGACCTGAAGACGACTCTTGGAGGGATGAAGAGAGCAGCAACTCCCCTGCTGTGCTCAGCCCTGGTGGGCTGCACTCCACAGCACCAGCCAGGGGTAGCCAACCCCCAGGAAAAACATCTCTTTCATCAGCTCTGTGTTTGCTGCTGCCTCCACCCAGCTTTTCTCCATGGGGCTCCCTGCCCTTTCCACGCTGGGTGCAGGGAGGCAGGAGGAAGGTGGATATTTAAGAGCTTTGCAGGAAGTTAAAGGGTTTTGGTTTCCCGGTGGTGATCAGTGTTGTCTGAGGTGAGGTTTGGTGGTTCTTTGTGCTGGCTGGAA
Organism: Manacus vitellinus; assembly: GCF_001715985.3. Classification (NCBI taxonomy): domain Eukaryota; kingdom Metazoa; phylum Chordata; class Aves; order Passeriformes; family Pipridae; genus Manacus; species Manacus vitellinus. The sequence goes on from NW_021940840.1 coordinate 974,464, forward strand.
CACAACGTGCTGGTTTGGAGCTCCCTGGAGGTGGTTCCTGGTGGACTGTGGTGGGTGTTGTCATCAGTCAGTGTCCAACCCATGTCCAACAAAGCTCCCCGTGCTGTGCCAGCACCACAGGGGGCTCCGGGTTTTGTCCCTTAACAAGGTGTGGAGATGCCTGGCTCAGACCTTTGATTAATGCTGCACTGTCCTGTGGGGTGGTAGCAAGGCAGAAACCTCCTGTGATTAGCTTTTACTGCCTGTTAGGGTCACATTTGTACATGCTGATACATTTATACCAGAACAAGGAAAACAAAGGACTAGGTAATGAAACAGCCCTGTACATATTTCCAAGAGGAAGTACAGCAAGCAGTAATTTGGAAGAAAAACCACGACAACCAACACAATTCAAAGAGAAGAACATGGCCCATGGCTGGAGCAGAAACCTCAGTGGCCCAGAGCAAACTTGGACAACCTTTTGAGTCCAGGGAGACGCCTCCTGACTAGATGTTGTTCTTCCTGACACTGGGAATAGAGAAGATCTGCAACCAATTCTCCACAGGTTTTGTCCCATCATTTCTAGTGTGATTTGAACCATCTGAGTAACTTGCACAAGAACAGAAAAATAAGGAACAGGAGCAGGTCTTGACCCTGAGTCTTTGGTCTCCTCAGAGAGGAAATTACACCAGGAAAGGCAGGACTTGTGCTGGCAGGAATCTGTGCCCAGCCATGCAACCAGGAGAGACCAGGAGAGACAGGTAACCATTCCTTTCCAGGTCTGTCTGACAGATGGCACAGGGGTGTCTTCCAGCCCCATCCTCTCTGGTACCTGATGCCACAGAACACTGTGGGCAGGAAAGGATGGTGCTTTTGTTCACAGAGTAAAGAAGGGAAACATTCAGGGCCAGTTTGGACAGGGCTCTGAGCGACCTGAGGTACCTGTTCATTGCAGGGGGTTGGGACTCAATGGCCTTTAAATCTTCCTTCCAACCCAAACTATTGTGCAATTCTATGATTTTGTGCCCTCTCTGCCTCCACTCTGACACATTTACTGCTTTGGCCATTGCAGCCCCAGTTTTTGGAGGTTTCTGATCTCTGTAACTTTGGTCTTTTAGACAGCAGCATTTTGTCATCAGCGGTGAAGGCAATAATCATTCCATAAGTGCTTCTGTCTTAGAGAAAACTGAAATAATTCTGAGCTGGACTTAAAAGAAATGTCACATACCTCAGGCCAATGGGGGAAAATTGATCCTTGTGCTGACAATTGAACAGTCGTGGAGATGTACTTTTGCCAGTTGGAAAGGTCATCTCCCCTCTCCTTCCTGTTCTCACAGACACTCAGGGCTGTCTGGCACGTGCTGTGCAGGCTGTGTCTCCCTGTCTTGATGACTTCCCCAAACCCATCTTCCAATTCATTATCTTGCCTTATTAGGAACTACACCAGAATCACAAAATATCCTGAGCTGCAAGGAACCCACAAGGATCATCCAGTCCAACCCCTGGCTCTGCACAGACGCCCCAACAATGTCACCCTGTCCCTCAGAGCATCATCCAAACCCTCCTGCAGCTCTGGCAGCCTTGGGGCTGTGCCCACTGCCCTGGGGAGCCTGGGCAGTGCCCAACCAGCCTCTGGGGGAAGAACCTTTGCCTGAGATCCAACACTAGGACTGTGTCTTCTCATCTCCCACTGGGTGATACCTCTAAGTCTTGTTCAGGCGCTTCTGGGCTCCTGTCTCACAATTTCCAAGCTACACCCTTGCAGTGTACAGCTTGTGATGCTCTTCATCATGTGCAGGATGCCCAGTTTTGTGTTCCTTCCATGCCTGTCCCTCCAGCCCTGCTGTTGCCAGGAAGCAGCAGTGCTGCCAGCACAGCAATGCCTGCAGAGCAGTGGCTCTGCCTCTGATCCTGCAAGGTGTGTGTCCCAGGGAGGGGGTGCTGGCACTCTGGCAGTGCCCTGCAGAGCATCCCCATTCACACTTTAGCAGAGAAGCATTTTAATTAATTGTCAACAGTTTTTTAATATATAGATTTAGCAGCTCTGCCTGAGTAAATGCTGTTTGAGAGATTAAATTCTGTTTGGATTAATGGCCTCTGACAGCTTTTCCTACTTTGCAAACAAAGTGGGTTTGAAGTGTAATAACACAGAGCGTGGGATGCATTGAACACGGAGAGCTGCTCGAGCTGGCAGCCAAGTAAAACATCATCAACCTCCATCCAGAGGAGCCCTCAGACAAACACACCTTCCAGGCACAAAGGTGTTTATCTGATGTGCCTTGTGTTCTCCAAATGCCTCCATCTCCCTCACAGTTGCTTGTGACAATGCTCAGCAGCCTCATGTGGGGAGTTTTCCAAGGCAGGCCCTTCAGGTTATGGGACTGACCCTGCACAGGCACACTTGGGGCAGCTCCGAGCTACTGTGGTGGAGAGGAGACTAATCCACAGAAACCAGGGAGAGCTCATTCCCAGGAAAGGCCAGGGAGGACACGATGATCATCCCAGGCTAAAAAGGACTTTGGTCACCACAATATAAGGAAGGGATTGAGCCATTGGAGAGTGTCCAAAGGAGGGACACAGAGACGGGGAAGGGCCTTGATTTGAAGG
>NW_021940840.1:977544-979614 GCF_001715985.3 Manacus vitellinus
CCAACTGGATTGGGTTTTTAGATGGATCATGATAATGATTAGTGAAACCTTTCTACCAGGGCACTGTTTAGCTTTCATGTGCAGTCCACATTCCCCTTTTTTGAGACTGAGGAGCAGAGTATTCAGCAGCCAGACCACTTAGAGAGAAGAATAAATGAACAGACTCACCACAAACCTCACAGTGGACCGTGGTGTCACACATACTCACCCACTGCACCCACTGAGCCAACCCCACATGATGGACTGCAAACATCTTACAATCTCAGTCTCCAAACCTTAGCAAAAAGCCCTGATATCCTCCTTTCCATGATCCAGACAGATGTCCTCTGGGTTGCTGAGAAGAGCAGGAGGAACACTGGAGACAGTGCCCCCATGACCAAGGGGACAGTGCACAGGAAGGGATAAGGCACCTGCTCTTTTTCTGTCACGGATGGATAAACTCTCCCAAGCTGGGGAGGAGGCTCAGGAACAAGGAACTCCTCAGGTGTGTAAATAATTGTGTCATTTCCGTGGCACTCTGTGCACAAACCCTGGGGTGCCTTCACTGCACGTTCAGAAGAACATCTCAGTGATGGAGTTCTCCAGGTCAGTCTCGCCCAGGGAACTCTGCACTGTGTTGGAATTCATGCAGCTTTGGCTTTCAGCCACTGGTATCTCAACAGGGGCTTTGCTCAGAGCCCACCTATTCTGATGTTCATTTACCACCATTCAGAGTTGTGGGACCTCTTGAGCTTCCTGCTCATGGGATCTGAGGGTTGCAACCCATGAAAACATCAAGAGGAAATCCAGGAGAATCAGTAGCAGCAAAGTCACTTCAGTTGAACAGTTCCTCAGATTGTACTTTTAATGAACTTGTTGAATTTCTAAGAGTTTAAAGTATAGGCTTGAGAACTCTTAATGTGTATATGTTTTATTCATGAAAATGGAACTTCAAGACATTAAAGAACACGGTTTGTATGACAGTTTTATGAACTTTAAATGAATGATTTTAACAAAGAGCTCAAAATGTATTAGGAAGTAATTATCAAATAACTGGTTAATGATATCCAAGAGCTATATAATATGACAGACCATTGCTCTGAACTCTCAGCCCTCATGTGATTATTTTGTGCTAGGAAGGAGCAAACCTCAGCTTCAAAGGCAATGAAAATTTTCATTAGAAATAACATTCAATAACTAACAATAATCAGGATTAATGGCACTGTCAATGATGATTCAGCCAAAAGGAATTTTTGAAGTTAAAAGTGTACCAAAAATCATTTGAAGCAAGAGTTGTTTTCCCAAATCGTATTATTTCATAGCAAAATCATTTCCTTTGACATACCCAGACCTTCTCAGTCTGTCTGAACATGGATTGCCCTTTAATCCAGAACGGGGGGAATGATTAGAGGTAAGATACACATTTTCAACAGGAACTCAGTGAACCATGTGGTGGATCAATGGGAGCCTTTAAACTTCAATTGTGTGTCTCCTTTCTAAAGGTCTGCTTTAAATCAGCCCCACACTGAGATACAAAACACGGGGTGCAAACTGTACTAAGTGCTCATGTAAAACTGAAACTGCCATCTTTCAGGAAATTGCAAGATTCCAAAATTATATTTTACCTTCCACTGAATTACAAAGCAGGTTAGAAAATTCCCCTAAATATTCCATTTTGATGCTACCTAAATATTTTGGTTTGGCTGCATTTTTAAAACTTGCTTTACATATATGAACTCTTTTACCCATAAGCAGATTATCCATGTAATGTATTACCTGTGCTCTCAGCATTAGTTTGGCCACGGTGCTTCCAGACACTTCCCTCCTGCTCCTCTGCACAGAGCTGGGTGTCCATCCCAGCACTGCAGCTCAGGCAGAGCCCAGGAAGGATCATAAAAGCACAGAATTGTTAAGGTTGGAAAAGACCTTTAAGATTATCAAGTCCAACCATCAACCAGCACCACCATATTCTCAAGGGCCACATCCACGTGTTTTTTGAACACTTCCAGGGATGGGGACTCCACCCCTGCCCTGGGCAGCTGTGCCAATGCATTACGACCTTTTCAGTGAAAAAATCATTCCCAATATCCA
>NW_021940840.1:980224-999048 GCF_001715985.3 Manacus vitellinus
TGAGGAACATGCAAATTGACTGGTTTGACTCTGCAGGGGGGTCCCATGTGTCTGAGAAGTGCTGCACCAAACCCTAAGTGTGATGGTGTCATCCTTGTATTTAGTTTTCCAAAGTGTCCTGATTCCCCATTGCCCTGGGACATGGAGAGCATGTGTGGAGCAGCTTGTTTTGGACCAGCCAAAAATAATAAGGTGTACAAATAATAAATCAATATGACTAAAGACAGAATAAATAGTCTTTTCTCCTATGTTCTTGGCAAATGGACTCAGGATCCCAGCAGAGCCCAGAGGGAGGTGCCCACTGCTGGTAAAGGTTTGTACAATTTAGGAAGTCAAGAGCCTTTTGTGTACCAAGCAATTATCTGAATAGAAAGACCCCTTTTAATTATTTGCTTTTTTTTCTGGGAGTGCCAAGCAAACGTTCTTGCTGTAATGAAGGCAATGAACCAACGTGACTCCTCTTAACCCAAAGGTATTTAATCTCCAAAGCTCCAAACGGGCCCTCACTGTGCCTTTATTTGGACCTGTGAACATGAGAAATAGAAAGTTGGATGTGCCCCATCTTGCTGCTGCAGAAGACAGTTCACTCCCACTCCCAGCAATATCTCTGGAGAGGCTTCCTTAATTCTTTCACCTATGGAAGCAGTTTTCTTATCACAGAACTTCATCAAATTATTCTGGCACAATTTATGGTGGTAGCCTACGATGTGTAATTTTATTTGCCATTTACTTAACTCGTTCTGATATTTCTCATTCAACCTTTGTTGTACAGCTTTTGTTAACACTCAGGTCACAGGAACAAGCCCGAGGCACTATTTTTTTGGTTTCAGATCCAGGTACTACACTTGTTCCTCTGCAGTCATACCCAGTCACCCCAAACCTTATAAATCTCCTGAATGCATTTGCTACAAGAAGTGTGGCTTGGAATGCTAAATCATTCCAAATCCTGGATGGAAGTTACAGAGTCCTCTTCTCCTGAGTTTCTCACGTCAGCTACTTTGAGATCTGCTCTCAGTGTAACCGTGATCTCTCCTCACACCCGTGACTTTGTTCCCTTGGCCAACCCACAGTGAGCAATTACTGCACCCTTGGAGCACCAAGGCCTTGTTTCACTTCTCATGCTGCCTGAGCCTCCCTTAATCTCATCTCTACCTCTCCATTATCACAGCCACAGATCTTTCCCTGCTCTCATTTTATTTGAATGGCAGGAGAAACTCCACCTCTTTGCCCTCAGTACCCTTTGTAAAGTCCAGCCCTGACACCCGATGATTTTCATTGTGTTCCTGCCTTTCCTGACGGCAGGAAATGGTTCCCTGTTCCTAAAAACCCACTTCAATGTACTAAACTATTGCTGAACTATTAATTACTTATTAATTGGATGCTGCAAACAATAAACATGCCAGAGTGTCTCACGATCTAAGATTTAGCTCTTTAATAAGCACATCCAGGGGTTTAAACTCTGCTGTTATTAAACCCTTTGGAGAGAGAGAAAATTATAACTTCAAGCTTTCTTTCTCAAACATATTCTTAATGTTGGAAATTTTAAACAGAGAGAAAAACCCACACAAAAGCAATTGTGAACAAATTGGTCATGAATATGGGTAATTTAATAAACAAAAAGTTCCTAACTGGAAGAGTAATGGCAGCTTTCCAAAAACCAGGGACTGGGCTGAGGGACTGGGAATCTCTTCCAATCCCTCTGATCTTTTAAGAAACTTAATCTTAGCAGGATGATATGAAGAACTTCACTAAGGAAATATCCTCACATTCATAGGGAACTAGGAAGATCTTAGACCAAGGGGTCACCTGGCCAAATCATTCAGCTCATGGTTTCTCTGTGGTTTGCTTTCCCGTGTTCAGCTGTGGGCAACAGCAACGCCCTGGGCCAAGAGACTGGAAAGATAAATGGCATTAGGATTGTGCAGTGTGGTGCTATAGATGTGCTAAGAAAAGCATGTGAACTCCAAAAGCTGTTAAGTCTGTCACATCAGCTTCCCCTCACAAGCACAGAGAAAGAGCAGGAGGAGGAAGGAGCCGGCGTGAAAATCGTTACCAACACACCAACTCTGTGCAGGGAAAGATGGAAAATCCAGGCAGCTTTTTCCAGGAGAGCAGAGTACAGGGTAGTTAGTGGAGAAAGATAAAGGGAAATAAAGATTAGGCTGGCTGTGGGAGGATCTGAGTGATGTAGGACTGCAGACAGAGAGCTCTGAGACAGCAACTCAGGATGCCCTGAGATCAGCTGCTTGGGCTCCTCTCAGTAATTACTGGGATTCCCTTGGCCAGAGGCTGGTTGGGCACTGCCCAGGCTCCCCAGGGCAGTGGGCACAGCCCCAAGGCTGCCAGAGCTGCAGGAGGGTTTGGATGATCCTCTGGGGCACAGGGGGTGACTCTTGGGGCTGGGCCTGTGCAGGGCCAGGGGTTGGACTGGATGATCCTTGGGGGTCCCTTCCAGCTCAGCACATCCTGGGATTCTGTCCAATGTGTGGCTGTCACCTCATCCCTCCACCCTGCTTGAGGGTTGATGTGTGTGTTTGGGGAAGGCAGGGAGCCATATCTGCTGCTGCTGTGAGAGGAGCCAGGCACAGGAGACCTGAGAACATCTGGGGAGCAGGAGGATCCTTCTGCATTATTTGCAGGTGGGCCGCAGTGCTGGCAGAGAAGTCACAGAACCCCAAAATGGTTTGGATTGGGAAGTCCCTGAAACTTCCAGCTTGGAGATAGTTGTGTTCAGCTCAGAGCATGGCTCAGCTCCAGCAGCTTTGGAGCTCGTGATGCCTCTGGAGCATCAGAGGGATGTCCATCTACTGACCCACCTTGCTCTGCTCCTGCTTGAAAACCCCATCCTGCTCCTCAGGCCAAAATGCTTGGGAATTGTTGGGTCATAATGGGGGGAGAAGGCAGAGCTGTAAGTGCCTCCCCTGCCAGCAGAGATCATGGACCCAGGGAATGGCCTGGGTGGGAAGGGGCATTAAATCTCATCCAGTCCCACCCCTGCCATGGGCAGGGACACCTTCCACTAGCCCAGGTTGCTCCAAGCCCCGTCCAACCTGGCCTTGGACACGTCCAGGGATCCAGGGGCAGCCACAGCTTCTCTGGGCAACCTGTGCCAGGGCCTCCCCACCCTCCCAGTGGAGTGCTGAGGAGCTTTGCTGCTCTCAGCTCTGAGCCACGTGTGCTCCCAGGGCATCCTCCACCAGCTGCCCACAAGGAACAGCTCTGCCACCTCTGCCTTCCAAGGAACTCACCAAGCCCCACATCTCCCTTAGGCAGGATTTAAGCAAATCCAGACCTGATTTAAGGACCAACAGACTCCTGAGCTCTGCACAAACCCATTTCTGGGTGTGAAGGTGCTGAAGTATTCTCACACTAACAGAGCCAAATTGCTGTACCTGGAGCACAACAGCTTTCCTCACATAATGGCTTTTATCTCCAGCAAATTTGATGGTTTGTTATAAAATAATGTTAAGCACAATGAAATAATAAGCGGCTGGCATGTTTTCTTGTCAAAAAAAAAAACCATTAAAGTTGTAAACATCAAAACAGCACAGCATTGCTATTGAAAGAAATGGCTAATAAACCAGTTATTTCTTTCCAATAAGTATTTTGTAGGTGATGTATTTGTGATGTATCAATTATTTATCTCACTATATGGTTGAGATGTGCACTTTAATAAAATGTAGAAAGGTTTTTAATTTTTCTGAACAATAAATGCAATTGATTTTGTGACTAGCATGAAGAATAGATTGACTCTAATGTCTTTTTCTTGTAGTATTTTGTATTGTTTTATGTGAAAATCTTGAGTTTAATAGATTTTTAAAAAAGTGCTCCACTAAAATGGCCAGAAAGAAGGATAAATCTCATTAACTGAAAATTCTTCATTTTCCATATGCAAATATGTAAGGATTATAATTATCTTTTCTTTCATCTGAATCACAGTGTTTGTCATGTTTATTTGTTCTGTATTTTCATAAACATTTAGGATTATTAATAATTTAGAAAAGATGTTTAATTTCAGTGTAATGAATTCATGCAGGCAAAATAAATATGCAGGATAAGCAGTCAGGGTGTCTCACAGCTCTTAAACAGCCCTTACTCTCTGCTCATACCCACTTCAAGGACTGATCCTGGCTTAAGTGAGCGAGAACAGTCTCTCACCTTAACACCTGATTTTAGTGTAAATCCAGGGGAGCTCCTGTAGCCAGGGGAGTTAACTCTGATTTATATCAGGGCTTTTATTCCAGCAGCAGGCACAGCTCCAAACACAGCACTGAAACTGCTCCTTACCTGGGATGTTCACACAGACTTGGAATGAGAGGCTGGAAAGCAGAGCTGGGAAAGGGCCCTGGGGGTGCTGGTGGTGCCAGTTGTCCCTGAGTCAGCAGTGCCCTGGCAGCCAGGAGGGGCATCCCTGTCCTGGGGCACCAGGGAGGGGATTGTCCCTCTCTGCTCTGCCCTGGGGCGGCCTCACCTCAACATTGGGGCAGTTTGGGGGGACACAATGGAGGGAAGGGATTGAGCCATTGGAGAGTGTCCAAAGGAGGGACATGGAGATGGGGAAGGGCCTTGATTTGAAGGTGTGTGAGGACACTGAGGGCACTTGGTGTGTTCAGCTGGAGCAGAGGAGACTGAGGGGAGAGCTCAGTGCAGTTCCAAGTGCCTGGGCAGGGGCAGAGGAGGGGCAGGGACTGAGCTCTGCTCTGGGGGGACCAGGGACAGCAGCCAGGGAATGGCTGGAGCTGTGTCAGGGCAGGCTCAGGTTGGATCTCAGGCAAAGGTTCTTCCCCCAGAGGCTGGTTGGGCACTGCCCAGGCTCCCCAGGGCAGTGGGCACAGCCCCAAGGCTGCCAGAGCTGCAGGAGGGTTTGGATGATGCTCTGGGGCACAGGGGGTGACTCCTGGGGCTGGGCCTGTGCAGGGCCAGGGGTTGGACTGGATGATCCTTGTGGGTCCCTTCCAACTCAGCATATCCTGGGATTCTGGGATTATTCTGTGAGATCACAGCACACTGGCAGTGCACTGTCTCTCACAGAATCGTTTCTGATAAGCTCAGCTCAAACTCGGGCTGTACCTGGGCAGGCACAGGCTCATTTTTACCAGCCAGAGCCACCAACAGTTTACAGGAGCAGGACAGGCATATAATGATAATTCCCCAAGGAAAAAGCCTTCATATTGTGGGGAATTCCTTCCTATTATTCCTTTTCTTCCAAGAGTTTTCTGGATCTCTTCTGGACCTGTGGAGGCTTCAGCATTGGTGCTCTGTGGCCTCATCTTGAGACACAGGACATGTGCAGATGACATATTGCTTCAGTTAGTTTGGTTGAACCTTAGATCCATTAAATGTAGGTTTGCACATGGTCTGTCCTGATGCCTGACATTTTGAGCTTATGTTACGAAAGATTCTACACAGAAATTACAGAATTAAAACATGATTATAATTTCAGCTCTGAAATTGCCAGCTCTGCATATTTAGGATTTAACTTGAAATTTTAGTTGTCACTATCAATAGCAAATGACAGCTTGGCCTGAAACCCTAGTTCAGAATTCCCACTTTTTTCCTTGCATAGAAATTTGATATCAAAACTTCAGGATTCAGTGCCCTCTTGTCACAGCAGTGCCTTAGTGCCTGTGGCAGTAGGTGACAGCTTTTCCAAGCCTTGTGTCTGGTTGTTTCCTTTAGTATTAAAGTTCTTGTTCCTCTTTCCCATGCAGACTTCTGGATTCAGAGAATCCATGATGTGTCCCAGCAGGAGTTTGACCTCAGGTGGTTGTTCCTGCCATCACCAACATTTCCAGCTGCCTCCCACCCCCCTCCACATTCCTGGGGAAGTTCAGTGGTTGGTATGAGGCCGAAGCAGCCCCTCTCCACCCAAGTTCCCTGACTTTCTCCAGCTGATGATGAGGTTTTCAGACATCAAGACAAATGCTCAGCTCTTCTTTCCCATGACTATCAAGTCCTGCCCCTGCTCTGCATTCAAGCTGCCTTCAGAGCTCAAGCCCTGCAGAATTTCCCGAAAACTATTTCAATAACTTGAATCAACAAGAGATTTCCTGGATAATTATTGAGTCTGGTTTATTGAGTTTGAATGAAGATATTTGTTACATCCAGAATTTCACAGTTTAGTATGATTCTCTATTGGCACAAAAGTTCATCATAATATCTCATTACATACAGTTCAGTGCTGTCTTCTCTAAAATCTCTTCTCTGCTAGAGATACATGGACCCCTTTCCCCTCCCAAACACTTGTGTTACTCAACTGACAAGGAATGTGCTTTAAAACTGACCCATGAGCAAGTTATTCTGAGCCTGAAATCTCTTTAAGCAAACACTCAAGGCAAAAATCAAAATTGATCAAATATGAGTTACCTTATTAAGACTAATGAGGTCCTGGGTTGTGTTTTTCAATGAACAAAGCATTTTTATCAGCTCCCCTGCAGCAGACATGCAGTAATCATGCAGTGTGCAACGGAGAAGGGGAAGGGCCTTGATTTGAAGGCGTGTGAGGACACTGAGGGCACTTGGTGTGTTCAGCTGGAGCAGAGGAGACTGAGGGGAGAGCTCAGTGCAGTTCCAAGTGCCTGGGCAGGGGCAGAGGAGGGGCAGGGACTGAGCTCTGCTCTGGGGGGACCAGGGACAGCAGCCAGGGAATGGCTGGAGCTGTGTCAGGGCAGGCTCAGGTTGGATCTCAGGCAAAGGTTCTTCCCCCAGAGGCTGCTTGGGCACTGCCCAGGCTCCCCAGGGCAGTGGGCACAGCCCCAAGGCTGCCAGAGCTGCAGGAGGGTTTGGATGATGCTCTGGGGCACAGGGGGTGACTCTTGGGGCTGGGCCTGTGCAGGGCCAGGGGTTGGACTGGATGATCCTTGTGGGTCCCTTCCAACTCAGCATATTCTTAGATTCTGCTACAGGTTTGCAGTCCAGTTTCAGTGGAGCAGAGGAGCCCAGGAACAGATCCAGCAGTGCCAGGATCAAATCCAACCCTCAGTGTTCCCTGTATTGGCTGTCATGACATGAGTAAATATTTTAAACCAGGCAGAATTTTTCCCATTGAATATTGGTTGGAGAGCAGACACTGCCCCAATAGTACCTTCCTTTCTGGCTTCTCCCACTGTTCAATCAGAGTGGCTCCACTGAGCTGGGTCTGGCATTCTGTGCTTTCCCATGTTTTCTGGATGCAATGGAAAATGTACTTCTGTCAGGGTCATCTTGCTCCCTGCCCCACAGCTGTTGTGTTTGGAGAAGCAGCAGGCAGGAGGTCCGAGCTCAGGAGAGGGAAGGTCTGGAGGCTCTGGTGCTGACTCCAGGGTTTGTGTTGTGCAGGATGGAGCTCGAGGAAGGTGTCTCTCAGTGGGTCCTCCCCTGTGCAATGTTGATGAGCACAGAGACAGGTGGATTAACCTAACTGCCAGGCAGTCAGGACAAAGTGTTTGGTGTGTAGAGGTTGGTCATTTACCCATAAACTGACTACAGGGAGGGGAAAGAAGAGCCTTTATCTCCATGCTGAAGAGCCCCTTTAACAGGAAAAGGCCCCATCAGATCCTGTGGCTGGAAAATGACACAAAACAAATGAAAAACATAAATAAGGTTTAAAATTTCAATGCAATGTTTATCACTGTCTTGGAAAGTGGCATTTGGTTTGAAAAGGTGGCTCTGGTAGCTACCATAGCTTTCACTAAAAGCACATCCAGCTTATAACTGGCTCCAGTTTCCAGCTGTTGGATCTTTTGAAGAAATGCCCTGGGGACAGGGTGGACCTGAGCAGCAGGTTCTTGCTGAATGCAGCTTCTGTGCCTGGAGGTGCTGAGGAATGCCCAGGGATTGCTGCTTAAGGTGTTTTAACTTGGATACACAGGCGGAGATGCCGATAATGGACATTTCTGGGTTTCAAGCCTGTTTACCACAGAGACAGCAAGCACAGCAAACCCAGATCCATTCCCCACTGATGCCAGGGTTATTCCCACTGGGTTACACATCTGTTTTTCAGTGTCACAATGAAACTTGGTTTCAGACACCTTTGGGGACCTCTTTCTCTGTCATGTGTCTGGCCTGTGGCTCCACCTTTCAGAAGCCTCCAGACAGGTGAGTCTGCTGGTCAGGAAGGATCACAGCAGTTCAGAAGCAGAGGATTTTGGAATCTCCTTGGATGCCACCACCAGATCTGCAGATCACAGAACCAGGAATGACCTCTGCTCTTCTCACCACACTCATAGTGCAAGCAGAGGGTTCTGTACCTTGAAAATGGAGAGAAGTCCATGTTGAACCCATGTTTGGGAATATGGAGCTGTGACACTGGGAATCAGTCCAGTCCACCTAACAAAGAAATAAAGACAGTGATGGAACTATAGAATCATGGAATCATTAAAGTTGGAAAAGACCTCCAAGATCTTTGCCTGAGTACCACAGCACCCTCTAAACTATATCACAAAGTGTCACATGTGCTCATTTCTTGGACACCTCCAGGGATGGTGACCCCACCTCTGCCCTGGGCAGCCTGTGCCAGTGCCTGACCACCCTTTCAGTGAAGACATATTTCCTAATATCCAACCTGAACCTCCCTGGACTGAGCTGGTGCACACCAGGTTAACTGTCCTCCCTCAAATGTACAAAAGGCAGGTGTGGATAATCCGTGCTCTGGAGAGTTCAGGGAAAGAGCCTGAAAATCACGTTCCACCCGTGTGAATATTTGAGTCCAAGGGACAGACACGAGTGAAGTGATGAAGTTCCTCACAACTGAGCACATCAGCAGCACCTGCCAGCAGCTCCAGCACCTTGACCTTCTTATGTGCTCAAAAAGCACCTGGCGAAAGCCGGGATGGGAATTCTGGGTGAACACACAGGAGTCCTCAGGGTGGAACGAGCAGGAGCCTGGGGGAGATGTGGGTTAACAATCTCCAGGGCAGGACCTACAGGAAGAAGACTGAGTGAGTAAGAAGGGCTGTCACAAAAAAGCTCAGGCACATGGGCTGAATCCCTGGGCAGTCACAGGGCAATGCTGGAGCTCAGAGGATCCTTTCCCATGTGCACTGACTTTGGAGGAAACATCAAAGCTGACTGCAGTGATGTGGGGCTTGCAGAGCCCTGGGCTGGGCTGCCTTTGGGTGGCTCAAAATGCACAGAAAGCAGCTCTGAAAAATGCTTCACCCTCTTCTTGGTGCTTCCCAGAGTAGGAGCTGGAGTGGGAGTAAGAGAACAACAAAAGGAGAGACAGGGCTGTGCTGACACCAGTCCCTCAGTGCTTCTGAGGTTCAATCTACATGCAGATACAGAGCTGTGGTGTTCCCAGTGGGAATGCAGCTTGCTGTTCCCATCAGGACAGCTGGGAAATCACTAGACCTCCTCCCAGCTCTTTCCTACCTCTTCTCTTTCTTTCCTCCCAGTGAAATGATGCTGAGAAGGAGCTCTAAATTAATCCTGGCTGAGCCAGAGGCTCCTGCTAGGCTGACTCTGAGGACACCACACAGCAGGCACAGGATGTGTCATTGTGTTCCCCCCCAGCAGAACGTTTGCAGTTCATACAAATCACCTGAACTCAAATATCTGTATTCATAAAACCCCCAAACCGTGGAACAGGTGATTTCATGGCCTTTCTGCTTGACAAGCAGCTCACCTGGGACAGGTATTTTGCAGAAGCCATTGGCCCAGCAGGGTTCAGGAGTTTTCTGATTTTGCCAATGTACCTTTTATTTGGTGATGTGGGGGAGGAAGAGGAATAAATCCCCTCAGCCTGTCACTCTGTAGATACACACTGCCCCAAGTTCTATTGTTCCAGCTCTCTGCCAAGTGCAGGCTTGCCAGCCAGAGACAACAATGTTTAATTTATGAAGGGCTGAGTTTTAATCAGTTTTTTATTGTTTGTTCCAGCAATAGATCAGTTTAATGGCAGTCTGAAAAATGCACCATAAGCAAACCTCACACATGCCATTCTCCTCCCCCCAAGATATTTCCCATCAGAAGTTTGACATGCTGGGCATGCTGGGAACAGGCAACCCGTGAAAGCCAGGGTTTAAAATAAGTGACCAAGCTGCAGCTCTCCTAGGGTTTGTGGGTTGGTGGATCCTGCTGCACTAAGGGCAGATTTGGAGATAAATCTGTATTCAGAGTCTTTTCACACTGAATCATGAGATTCCTTTTTATAACCAAGACAGCAGACACTGACTGTGCACCTCCCTCAGAGCTGGTGGTGGAACTTGGCTTCTTGTCTTCAACCCAGCCAAGATTTACTGTAAAGGACCTTTGCTGACACACCTGGCCAGTCATCCTCTTTTTTTTTCATGTATTACACTCCACATCTCTCTCCAAACACCAAATTCCCCCCATCTCCAGTGGAATCCTGGCCTGGCCACCCCATGAGTCGTCCTGGGAATAAAGTTGTGTTCCCTGGGCAGAACTGAAGAAAAGAGTTGTGAGCCCTGGCGGGGGGAAATTATTTCACAGTCAAAGGAAAACACATGAAACATATTTACTGCTCCATTTTCAGGCCTATTTTTAGACAATTAAAGATGTAAAAGGTTTGGGTCTGGATCCAGCCCGGGAGTGGAGGGTTTGGTGCAGCCTACATCTGTTTTTTGAGAGGTGCTCTTTGAAAATGAGCAATTAGTTGAATCAAATCTTGTGTGACTCCAAAGCAGATCCAGAACAGAGTTATTGCCACTGCCACCCACAGACAATGGGGACTGAAAGTCCTCTTTGCTTTGCAGAGCTGTATCAATGGTTACTTTTCATGTCTTCCACAATTATATATTCCACCTCTCCTTGGCTCTCAGGGTGGTGCTGGAATAACTCTTCCATGGTAGGAAAACGGTGGTCAGATGCTTAACCAGTGCCAAGATAAATGCAGAAATGAGCATGAAGGAGCACAGCAAATAAAAGAAGATTAAATCTATTTTATAGTGGACACAACATTTCCCAACAGATTTCTTTCGTGCAGAATATAGATCCTTGTTAGACAGCTGAATTATGCTGGTTGGAATTATGTGGAAGTGAACACAGCAGGGTTTGACCCCCTGTCAAGGAGCTGGGCAACTCCTCCAAATCCTGACTGTGCCAGAGGCTGCAAGGCTGCACCCCAGGGAAGGGAGGGGGACTGGAGTGTTTAGAGCAGCAGGGACAGTGCAGCCCCCAAAGAGGTGCAGGACTTCTTAATCTGTGAGTCCCTACTTGCCTAAAGTTTAATTACTGCCTTAATCTTCCCTCAAATGGCATCAGAGATTTAGGTGCTCGGAGACGGACTGGTGAAAACAAGGCAGAGCTACAAAATACCCAGATACTTTAGGACCATCTATCTTGTTTTCAGAAGGAGTTAATGTCCAGTTGTGAAAGGTACTGAGATTTCTAGAGCTGCAGTTGGTGCATAAACACTTCTGAAAAAAACCCAGCCCAACCCCCCTGCATGACAGACCATAGAAAAGAGGGCTGAACACACCTGAAGACATCCCCTGTTCCACCCCCTGACCTGAGGAAGGCCCTTTGCCCTCCAGACAAGGTGTCTGTAGAAATGATCCTGCTCCTACAACCCTCCAGCAAGAAACTCCACAGCAAACCCTGGAAAAATTTATGGCAGTGTTTAACTAGCCTTACATTAGAAAGGCATTTCCTAATAACTAATCTGAATTTCCCTAACTGTGATTTAATTACCCCATCTCCTAAGCAGAATGAACATGCAGAACAAATTATTCTCTTCCTCTTCACAGAAACCTTTTATGTAACTGCAGACTGTTATGTTTCCCCTAAGTCTTCTCTTGACTAAATACCTCCAATTATTCCAGCCTTTCTTTGCAGGTTACCTCCAATCATTCTCATTCTCCCTGCTCAGCTTTTTCATTCATCCCTGAACTCCATTTGCCTTTCTTGAATTCTGTGATGTATTTTCCAGATCATTTTGGATTTCTCAAGATCCTTCAGAATTCCAGCCCTGCTCTCCAAAATGCTGTAGGTCCTTCCTCACATGAGACAGGAGCAGAGCTGGTCCCTCAGATCTGTGGCAGTCTCTGGTTATATCCCAGCCCACCTCGAGGCAGCCAAGGAGAAACTTTCTCACCCTGACAGCCCATGGGAGCAGAGTGCCCCTGGGTCTCCATCCTTGGAGGTTTTCAAGCCCAGGCAGGATAAATTCCAGAGAAACCTCAGGTTTGAGGTCTGACCTCAGAGCTGATCTTGCTTTGAACAGATCAGTGTTTGGTGTAGGTGACTTCCAGTGATTCCCTTCTAGTTATTCCCTTCCAATAATTCCTTTGAATTATTCTGTGAGCCTTTATCATCCCTTTATTCCACTCCATCCCCCCCAAGAAAGAAAATTTTGATTAGAAAGGTGCTCGTGCTACACACCTGGAGTGAGGCCATGAGGCAGGAACTGATCCATGGAGAAATCCCCCCTGTGCTGGGTCACTGCCA
The DNA here is from genome assembly GCF_001715985.3 of Manacus vitellinus. Lineage (NCBI taxonomy): Eukaryota > Metazoa > Chordata > Aves > Passeriformes > Pipridae > Manacus > Manacus vitellinus. The sequence goes on from NW_021940840.1 coordinate 992,612, forward strand.
TGGGCACTGCCACTGATTCCAGGACCTGGGATCACACAGAACCACAGGATCACTGAGGTTGGAAAAACCCTCCCAGCCCATGGAATCCCCCCTGTGCCCCATCCCCACCCTGTCCCCAGCCCAGAGCACTGAGTGCCACGGCCAGGCCTTCCTGGGACACCTCCAGGGTGGGCACTCCAAACCTCCCTGGGCAGTTCCAATGTTTAACCACCCTTTCCAGGGAGAAATTCCTCCTCATGTTCAACCTGAGCCTCCCCTGGCACAGCTGGAGGCCGTTCCCTCTCCTCCTGTCCCTTGTTCCCTGGGAGCAGAGCCCGACCCCCCCCGGCTCCCCCCTCCTGTCAGGGACTTGCAGAGCCAGAAGGTCCCCCCTGAGCCTCCTTTGCTCCAGGCTGAGCCCCCCCAGCTCCCTCAGCTCCTCATCAGAGCTACTCTCAAGTTACACAGGACAAGGTCTCTGCTACCAGGAGCGGATCTCTACCAGGAGGAAAATTTGCAAATCCTGGGGTTTGGAAAATCAGAGGTGAGGAGGTTGGGTGAGAGCAACGGCCCCTGCTCCTGGGGAATGACACACTAGACTGAAACAGCGTCCAGACCCAGCCATGGGAAGTCCTCAGCTCCACCAGGACAGCAGAGGGATCAGTGCTGCTCAGGCAGGTTCCAGAAACCTGCAGGCTGGGATGGGCTCCTGGGATTCCTGGTGCTGGAGCCACCATGGACCTGGGGAGCCCTTGCTGTGCTCAGCAGGATAAACACCCTGAGCAGGAACTGAGGGTGTTTCTTATTTTGGAGCAGATTTTTTTTTAATCTTTGTTAAATGTTTTCACAATGCTTCTGGCTGCCGGGAATTGGAAAACAAACAAACAAACAAACAAACAACGTTTGTCCAAAGTCCACTTTGGAAACAGAAATATTAAGCTAACAGTTCTGACAAATTGGAAACCCTGCTTGCCAAAGATTGCAGGGGCAAAAATGCATTTTCAGAAGTCATATAAACTGCTCAAAACTTCTCAGATTTTTACTGCAGTAATGAATTCCAAGAACAGAATAATTGGGAAAGAAACCCAAGTATTTTTCAGCTTTTGACATTTTAGGAAAGAGTCGCAGACGACATTTTTTTATATCCACCACATCCTTTGTCGTGATGGAAAGAGAAGCTTTAATTCCAGAATAGCAGCAGGAAAGGGCAGGGAAAGGGAAGATCTTGGGGATCTCATTTCTAAATGCAGCAATGGTTTAGTGATGACAAAAAAAGGATTCTGACTTGCTAATTAGTTTTGCATAATGATGACTAAACTTGATTACCGCAGGAACCAGTCAAATGTCTTTGTAGCTCATAGGCTTATCCTGAGCTCCAATTAAAAGGGTTTGGTTTGTTTATGGCTCACAAGGTGCTTCCTGGAGACCAAATAACTCACCAAAGGGTGCTCCAAGCTTTGTTGTTTCAATTGGCTGCTGCAGCAAATTAACTTCTGAGGAGGAATTCGATAGCATCTATTTTATCAGACATCCAGAAGCACGTCACTGGTTCTCCACAAGCTCTTGCTCATTTTTTCCCCTCCTAAACAGCTAAACAAATGGAGAATAAAGCCTTCATTATCTCTCCATCAGTTGCCATCTCTGCCAGGCACTGCAGAAGTTCTCTACCTGCTATTTTTCTCTATTAAGAAGACCTGAGTGAAAATCTGGCCATAAAACATTCCTGAATCTCTCTGTGTGTGAATATGTTGGTATAGGGGGGATACTGAAATGGTGACACCTTCCTGAAATGATGCTTACTGGCCCCTCAGGTGAAGGACACGGAGGTTCCTGCAGGGTCTCACCATCCCTGTGGTCCTCCTGGATGCCCACGGACAGAAATCCCAGTCTCTGTGACCCCCTGCCAAACCTGTACCCCTGCAGAGCCCCATTTGGCCCCCCAAACTGGGATGCAGCCTGGATGCCAGCAGAGCCCCAGCAGCAATTCCTGGGATTGCTTTTCCCCACTTTAACTTACTCACACAACTACAGAAGGCACCAAGACTCCCACAAACACAATCAAACCCATATTTGGATCACCCTGAGGTTGCTGGAGGTTGGTGTGTCTTCCTGTACCTTTGGGTGCTGGCAGGGCTCTGGCTGGCACGGGGAACCATGCGGGGTTGGGGGCTGGTGGGGTGACATCCTGTGATTCACCCAAGCCTGAGTCCTTCTCGGGGGCTGTGCCAACTGCCACATTTCCTCCTATAACTTAAAAACAACACAGAGGAAGAGTGAAAACTTTCCTTCCCTGGATAATTCCCCTGAATGAGAGACTCTCTGGACACAGATTTGCTCCCTCCAGTGGCTGGTAAGCCCTGGAGCAGGGCTTGCCCCTGCCCTCGCTGACAGCATCTCTGCCTGGAGGATTTTTCAGAGGTACTTCACGTTTAGGAGTGCAGAGTTTTGTCTTGTGCCAGAGCAAGTGGCTTCAAAAAGTCACAGAATCCCAGAATCCCAGGATGTGCTGAGCTGGAAGGGACCCTCAAGGATCATCCAGTCCAACCCCTGGCCCTGCACAGGCCCAGCCCCAAGAGTCACCCCCTGTGCCCCAGAGCATCATCCAAACCCTCCTGCAGCTCTGGCAGCCTTGGGGCTGTGCCCACTGCCCTGGGGAGCCTGGGCAGTGCCCAACCAGCCTCTGGGGGAAGAACCTTTTGCTGAGATCCAACCTGAGCCTGCCCTGACACAGCTCCAGCCATTCCCTGGCTGCTGTCCCTGGTCCCCCCAGAGCAGAGCTCAGTCCCTGCCCCTCCTCTGCCCCTGCCCAGGCAGTTGGAACTGCCCTGAGCTCTCCCCTCAGTCTCCTCTGCTCCAGCTGAACACACCAAGTGCCCTCAGTGTCCTCCCACGGCTTCAAATCAAGGCCCTTCCCCATCTCTGTGTCCCTCCTTTGGACACTCTCCAATGGCTCAATCCCTTCCCTCCATTGTGTCCCCCAAACTGCCCCAATGCTGAGGTGAGGCCGCCCCAGGGCAGAGCAGAGAGGGACAATCCCCTCCTTCACCTGACCAGTGACAGGAAAGCACCAGTTTATCCCAGTTCCTCTCTGCTCCTCAGTGGAGCCCCTGCCCTGGGCAGGGAAGTTCAGCTGGGGTGGCATTCCCTTTATGAAATGGTTGGGGCGGGGGATTGAATGGAAGCAACAATTCCTTTGGCGTGACGTCAGCAGCCCCGGGGCTGCAGCAGATGCTGTTTTCCTTCACACCGCCCGCCCGCTCCCAAAATGCCCGAGATTTCGGCATCGCCGACGTGCTGCCAACCCACAATGGGAGTGGGAAAGGCCAATTGACTGGGAGGCTTTACAGCTCCTTCAGCTGTTACTCAGCCTCCCAGGGGCTCCCAGACTAGCACAGCATTCCTGTGGGTCCAATAATGGTGGAAAGATCCCTGCCCCCCAGTTCTGCCCATTCCCAAATGGAGTCATGCAGGAAACATGAAATGGGCTCATGCTACAAAAGGGTGTTCCAGCACGTGTGGCTTTCCTATGTCCTAAGAGCCATGGCCAGTATTCTTCCCAAAGAACGGGGGAGTTTCCTGTAACCCACAGGTCACATTGGAGAGATGTGGCAACAGGAAGAGCTAGGAAATTACAGACCATCAGTTTGACTTTGAGACTCTCCAAAATACTAGAGCAAATTATTAAACAATCACTTTATAAGCACTCAGAGGATAAAAGGCAGTGGGAAACAGCCAACATGGACTTGTCAAGAACAAATCATGTCAAAGTAATCTAATCTTTTTCTTTAATGGGGTCGGTGGCCTATGGACAGCAGAAAGTGATAGATATGATATATTTTGACTTTCATAAGGCTTTTGACACAATCTGACGGGAGAGTGTCCTCCAAGTAGGGAAATAGGATTGAAAGCAAATCATACAGCATGGCACCATTTAAAAAACATTAGACTTTGAATTTAGTGTCAGAAATCTGCTCAAGAAAGTGATTTAAATCTCTCAGGTGTCTGTTCTGGGCCCAGTTCATTGAAAAATTTTTGAACTTATAATTCAGCAAACTCAGAGCAACACCGACACAGACAATAGACAGGAACTTTATGGAATTCATGTTAATACTGTTTCACAAATGTAAACTATGCAAAACCCGTATCAACAATCCCATGTTCTTTGACTCATAAAAACATATCTATATACGTGACACCATTTTAGTTTTAATGAATAATAAAATTACTCGTTGACATTGCAAGAATAGGGATACAAATTTATTGTCTGTTGTCATAGGAAAAGAACAGATTTCCTGGTGCTACTCAGTCTTTCAGTTCTTTTCTAGCTCTCTGACCTCACAGCAAATGATTCCAGCTGGACAATTTAGCACAGTTTACGGTGCCACAATTTCACGGGGATTGAAGAGCCAGCTATTTGTTTCAATCTTTTTATCAACAGCTTAGATGATGGGACTGATCAGACACAGCTAAATGCCTAAATGTGGACATCTGTTCCATTTTAGATTGCCCAGGGTATCCCATCTGGCCTCCAGCTGCCGGGTTGGCAGGGGGCTGCTCTCCTGTGAGCCCCACGTCGTGACTGCCAGGGGCACCAGCTCCTCTTGAGAACCCAAAGCACTGAAGTAGCACCACAACTGTGTTTAGGCAACAAAAAAAATCAGCTTCGTGGCCAAACTTGGATGAGGGGTGATGTAAAAATAAAACCCAACGAGATGAAACGTCATAAAGGCAAGTGAGAAGTCAGCACAAGGAGAAATCAAATGCCCAAACTGAGGTGTGGTGAGACAAGTGGCAGCACCGTTGCAGAGACTGATCTGGGCATGACAGTGGGTCCTACAAATGGGATGGACAAACTTTGCCCCAGACCCCCACTTAGCAGCAAGAGCTGTGGATCCTCAAGGGATCCCCACATGGGAAGTGCACTGTGAGAAAGACAGAGAAAAAAAGAGAGCTGAAGTGAAAAGAGAGTGATGAGAGGTTGGAAATAGGTTATAGGAGAGAAGATTGGAGAGATTGAGCCAGGCTGTTTTATCTAGAGAAGAGCAAAGCTGACCATGTGAGGATGGTGTGAAACATGTCCCAGGTTGTTCTGAAGCAACATCTCATCTTTGAGTAATTGGAATCACAGAATGGTCTGGGCTGGAAGGGACTTAAAGCTCATCCAATCCCACCCCCTGCCATGGGCAGGGACACCTCCCACTAGCCCAGGTTGCTCCAAGCCCTGTCCAACCTGGCCTTGGACACTTCCAGGGATCCAGGGGCAGCCACAGCTTCTCTGGGCAACCTGGGCCAGGGCCTCCCCACCCTCACAGGGCACAGTCTCTTCCTAATTGCCCCCCTCTGCAGCAGAGGAGCTTTGAGTTAGAAATGAGAAGCACACACAGCTCCCAGGGTAACTTTGCACAGGAGCAGGTTTCCCAAGGGGGCAGGAGGAATCCCTTTTTCCATGACCTCAAGCAGCAGATCAATGACTCTGTGAGCTCTTGTTTTGCCAGGACCTGGATCCAGCCCTTTGGCCCTTAGAATAACCTGTGAAATGGAAGGAAACACCTGTGCAGCTGGATGCCCATTAATTAATTCCTGCCTGAAGATGTTTGTTCTCAGTTCCAGCCATCACAGCCTTGCACTTGGGCTGCCACTTCCTAAATGGGAGAATCTCTACAAAAAACCAACAAGGATGCCTGGACAGTGATGGCAGGGAGAGGTATCTGTATGACAGGAGATTAAATAGGTTGGCAAAGAAAGAAGAATTATTATGGTGAGGAAAAGCCTGAATTGCCTTAAGAAGTTGTGGAGAATGAACAACTTCATATGAGAATGAACAATTCTCATGTGCTTACTGTGTTCTGATGTCCTGCTCGTGGCTGTGGAGCAAAGACTGCCTCAAAGGGGTTTCTCTGGGTGGCCGGAGAAATAAACTGAGCCACTGGAGGTGTGGGAGGAGAATGAATTAATATTCAGTGGAGCAAGGGCTCCTCTCCCTGCACCTGCCAGGAACAGGCCAGAATGAACAGGGGTCCTCGTCCTTTGGAGCGCTTGGTAAGAGGGGATCCATCTCCTGTGGGAGGTGAGCGGGATGGAGGACATCCAGTGTCACCCAGGGGTGTCTGATACTGGGGATGCCTGTCAGGAATGACCCCTGGGGGACTGAGTGTCCCTCAGACAGTGGGTCTGTGCAGGATAAGCCTCCCAAGGGTACCCTCCTCAAGTCTTCTGCATGAATCTGGGCCTCGGAAAAAGAGCTTCCAGGTCCCAAAGTGCTCTGTTGGATCAGAGAGAGCTTGGAATAGACTGCTCTGCAGGATGTGATAATCCCTGTTATGGAGAGTTGTGTGGAGCCAGAGGAGAATGGAGAAGGGCCAGTGTGGTCTGTCCTGGGTTACCAGCACAGAGCCTGGAGATGGTAATGGTATGGCCAGTCTTTGTGAGTGAAGATTTGGGAAAGGTCTTTACCCTTC
>NW_021940840.1:999328-1002243 GCF_001715985.3 Manacus vitellinus
CCACCAGACCACCAGGGGACCCCGCCTGGAGATGGAAAGGGAAATGGAAATGCAAAGGAAGATAAAACCTGGACTTGTTGCCTGCAGGAGACACAGGACACCTGCAGAGACCCAACACAACCTCAGCCACAAACATGAAATAAGGTCAAAGCCCCTGAAGAAGGACTGCACAGCAAGGGTTCACCCCAGGGCACCCTGCACCTGAGGACCCTCCCCTGCTGGGAAAGACCCTGGAGCAGTCCTGCCATTCCCAAACAGGACAGCTCTGGGCTTCTCCCAGTAGTCAGTCCAGTCCTCTGATCCTCTCCACAACACAGAGACAAGCCTAGTCCTGAGCTGTCTCCTGATCACAGAGCGGGTTTGGGGGAGGCTGCTCCCACCTCTGCTGTGAAGCAGCTTCACATTCCAGTCGGGAGGAGGGGAAGGAAGGGAAGCATCAGTGAGTCAGGAAGCGTTGGGGAGGAGGGATCAGCACTGTGAGCAGCAGTAGGTGGAGCTGGCTGAAAATCTTCCAACAAAGAGCTACATTTTTTTTATTGTGAGAAATATGGTTTTATTGAGATTAAAAAAAAGAATTCTAGAAGAAAGTATTGATCCAGAGAAAATGTTTCAATTACAAAATTAAATTAGTCCAATTTTTAATTTTTAAACTCTTATCTCAGTGCAATTCCTACTGCTGGCAATGCTGGGATCCTTCATGCATTTGAACCCATCCCAAATCTCCTCTTTTTATAAAAGCTCTTTTTTGGCATTTTATGGAGTGGTGCTTTGCAATTTTGAACACCATCTAATAAATTGCTCATCAGGACTTCAATTGAAAATTAATGGCTTCTTCCCCAGCCCACTTGATTTGGGCAAAGAAACTCTGCAAGGATCAGGAAACTTTATTTCCTTTGGCACAGACCAGCCTGTGCAGTCTGGTTCTGTGCAGAAGGTTCTGTGCAGAAGGTTCTGTGCAGAAGGTTCTGTGCTATTCCTCTTCCCCAGATCAGAGAGGCAGGACCTCTGTGACCCTCAGAATCACAGAATCATAGAATCATTTAGGTTGGAAAAGACCTTCAGGATCACTGAGTCCACCCTGTGCCCCATCCCCATCTTGTCACCCAGCCCAGAGCACTGAGTGCCACATCCAGTCATTCCTGGGACACCTCCAGGGATGGGGACTCCCTCACCTCCTCCACACTCCTCATGCTCTGTCTTCCCTTGATGGGACCCATCAACTCCCACATTCCTTCAGAGCCCAGCCTTCCTTTCAGTGCATTGAATTCTTCCTCTGTTCCTGATTTTGGACTGATGTGGACAAATTGTCCCTTCCAGACATGCTGACAGTCAGCTGGGTAATAACTCTTTGTACTGATAATTGGGAAGAAAAGGTCTCCCCCTTGTTAGTGGTAGCTATTTCTCTGAGACAGCCCCAACCATTTCCTAATGGCAGGAAGGAACTCCAAGAGCTCACAGTCAGCACTGGAGGTGGCAGAGCCTCATCGTTTAGCACATGCATTCTTTAATTATGTCACATTAATATCAGCTCTTGGATAAGGTCCTTACACAGTCAGTGTGAATGTTTCCAGGAGCTGCTGTGAACCTGGAGTGGCTTGCATGGTTCAAACACACTTTTATCACACACAGTTTGTATTAAGTGGTCTTGAGGTATGAACAAAAACCCCCAGAAATAAATGCAAGACACTTAAGCCACAGGCACATCCCTCTGGGTTGATCTACTGCACAGTAAACTGTAGAATTCAACTCTTCTTGCCTGCTTCCCTCTTGGCTTCATGAATCTCCAGTACATCCATGGAGGTGTAGGATCTGCAGAATGCTTAACATGTGAAGAGAAGGGTAAATTCCCTGCTGTGGTGATCTCACAGAGAGTAGGGATGTTATGTTGGGTGTGGATTTCTGTGCCCTCCAAATGATGCATTAAAAGTTGGCCTGCAGGTACTGAATCACTAATTGTTCCACGTGCTAGGACCCTGGATGAGACCCCACCATTAGGTCCTTGGGTTGGTCCCTGTGCTGGAGATTGTCTTGTCCTAAAGGAGGACCTGCTGTTCTGCAGATGCCCCAGGGCTCCAGGGCCTTTCTGGAGCACTGGATCCACTGCTGAGAGCTCAGGGAAACCTCTGCCATCTCCAGAGCTTGATTGTCTGGGGCAAGCTCAGAAAAAGACTGAGCTTGAGCACCCATCCCTGCAGAGAAGGTCCAGACACTTGTTAGGGACCAAGTAGAATCCCAGAATCCCAGAATAGTTTGGGTTTGAAGAGACCTTAAAACCCATCTCGTTCCACCCCCTGCCATGGGCAGGGACACCTTCCAGCAGACCAGACTGCTGGGCTAGTGGAAGGTTTTTACCAAGTATCTCTCAGACCCTGACTCACAGATTCACCATCCCAGCCTTGGCAGGACTCCATGAGCAGCAGCTCCTGCAAACCCACATCACTCAGATTGACCCTGCAGTAAAAGCTGGCCCTGAATGTCCTGCAGGACCTGGGCTTTGGGCCCCCAGTGCTCAGCAGAGGTACGTTTGTAGAACCTGGGAAGGCATTGATGGCTCTGAGGAGGTGGAGACAAGTTGAAAATGCTACTCAGCCCCTGCACATTAAATGTTGCTGACGGTTTTTTTAATTATTATTTTTATACTTCCTCTTTAAAACACTGTCTCAGCCAGGCATATAAGCTGCCACCCACCTTAAACATATTGAATCCTGCCTCTGATGTTCCCAGGACTATCCATTCAGCTTCAAACTAATTGATGCCTGCTCAGCCTGCTTGGTGCTTCACAGCCTCAAACGTCACTTCTGCTGCTGCCTAAGAAAAGTTTGCTGGTGACAGACAGGCTCCTGTCTCCTGGAGAGTTTGAGAGCTCTTCTCATGCAGGCGAGAGAACCATGCAACATTTAATTGGTCTTTCTTGG
>NW_021940840.1:1004368-1016041 GCF_001715985.3 Manacus vitellinus
AGGGGCCAGCCACAGCTTCTCTGAGCAACCTGTGCCAGGGCCTCCCCATCCTCCCGGGGAAGGATTCCTTCCCAGTGTCTGATCTAAACTCCCTCTTTATCAGTTCGAAGCCATTGATTTTCTCCTACTTGAGAAGGATATTGTATTTTAATTGGTGTATTTTCTATTCCATCCAGGGGGTCAGATAGCTTTCACAGCCTGAGGGATGTTGGGCCCTGACTCTTCAGACACACCATTTTCCCTGGGAATTGTCTCCCCCATTAGGTGCCTTGACCTGGGGCAGAGCTCAGCATGTTCCAGCTGTGCTCTCGGGTACCCACAGGGAGTACACACATTTCCCTTGGGGTTTCTCACAGATACCCATCTCTGTACTTAATTGAAATGATTTATCAGCCTTGGTTTAAAGGCTGGTTGAAAGTAAAAGCCTTGGTTTAAAATAAAGAAGCCTCAGTTCACAAAGATGCCCCAGAAATCCAGTTTCCTGCTGGACAGCCCCGGGTAGGATTCCTCCTCCTGGATGAGTTGAGAAGCCCTTCACGACAGTGCCAGTGTCACTTTTCATGAAGAACAGGCTTTCAAGGGAGATTTTAAGCCCTCTCAGCTTATAAATATTTCATGGTCCTTTAACAGGTACTGTAACTCTGCAGCCACTTGTGTGCATCACGTTTGCCTCAGTGTGAATGAAAGCAGGAGCTGGCAGCTTGCAGGGAGCCAGGTCAGCAGTTTATCCTCGGTGCCTGCACCTCTTGGCCCCACTTCCATCCTCAGATGCCTGAGCTGAGCTTTCAGCATCTTTGCAATGAGGGAATTGCGCTCCAATAAGAAGCACAGCAAACAAAGGCCTTACAAAAGTAAGGAAAAGAGAGGTTTAGTTGAGAGCAGAAGGAGTAGTTAATCTGTGCTTTGTCATGAATATTCAGAACCACTTCCTCAGTTTGCATTATGGAGTGTTGATGGAGGAAAAATAGGAACTTTGGGGTGGGGGGGTCATTTATTGATTTATTTTAAATAGCCTTGCCAGGATCTCACAAATGCTCACAAATGCTGGGAAGGGGCTCAGCCTGGAGCAAAGGAGGCTCAGGGGGGACCTTCAGGCTCTGCTCCCAGGGAACAAGGGACAGGAGGAGAGGGAACGGCCTCCAGCTGTGCCAGGGGTGGGGGGGTTGGTTGGATATTTGGGAGAAATTCTTCACTGACATAGTGGTTAAACACTGGAAGGAGCTGCCCAGGGCAGAGGTAGAATCACCATCCCTGGAAGTGTTCAAAAAAACCAAGTAGACTGAGCACCTGGGGATATGGTTCAGTGGGCCTGGGGGTATTTAATATTTGATGATCTTGGAGGTCTTTCCAACCTTAATGATTCCATGATTCTATGACTGTGTTTGCTGCTGGAGTTCTGTGGTTCTCCACGGATGAGCTCTTCTGAAAGCAGTGAAATGTGCCTGCTGATCCCCTGCAATAGCCAGGGGACATCCCCCACCCTCGGCTCCAGGGCAGGAAAAGAACTACTCTAGAAATATGCACTCAGGAAAAGCTGAAGAAGGACTTCAGTAGGAAAACCTGAAAGGAAAACTGAGCATAGGCTGTAAATCCCCACAGAGGGAAAAGATTTCTGAGAGCTGGGGCTTCCAGCCTGCCTAATGAAGGCAGTGCCAGATTCAGTCACCAAAGGTGGGAAGCAGAAAAAATCAGAACAGAAATAAGGTGCTGCCTGGAGCTCGGAGGGAGATCAGTTAATGAAGTGAGAAATCATTCCTTGGTTGCCTGGAGCCCTTGAAGAAAGAGTCAGTCTTTGTGAAACGTGGTCATTCAACCAGACTGGATGAAATTCTGGTCACTGAACCAAATTCATCCTCCCTGATCACTGTGGTCCCTTGAGGTTTCTGCCACCAGGACATCTCCTGCAGGTTGTCTGTGGATGTCTTTGGGAGTCACTGGGCAGGGGGAGCTCATCTGTGCCTTGAACTTCTTCCTTTCCTGCTCTTTCCCCAGATGTGTCAGTCCTTGCATAGGCCTTGATGACTCAAAATAACCTTTAATGAACATCCCAGAGTGGTGGTTTGGCAGCTGGATCATCCAGGTGAAGCAGTTGAGATGTGCCTGCACCAGACTGCTCTGGTTTGTCCCCAGCCTGGCCTGGATTGAAGATTTATCACCTCTTTTCCCTTCATTTTCTTCCTTCCAAATCTGGTGACTGATACTGGTGGCAGAGCTCCAGAAATGTTTCCTGCTGTCCCAGCAGTGCTGGTCTACTCGCACTGGGAGAGCTCTCTGACTGGCAGAGCCCTTAGGTCTGGCCTGAACTGGAATTATGGCCACTGCTGAACTCTGAAATTTCCCAATTAAACAGTAGGATATTGGGATTTGTTGGATGAAGACGAGTAACTCCAGAAGGACATATTCCCTGATGAACAAATGGACATGGAAAAGAAGGAGCATTCCTGTTGGAATTGGTTCCTCCCAGTACTTAAAGGGTGCTCATAAAAAAGAAGAGTGACTTTTTACAGGGGCAAATAGTGATAGGACAAGGGGGAATGGTTTTAAACTAGCAGATGAGGGATTTAGATTAAATTAGGAAGAAATTCTCCCCTGTGAGGGTGGGGAGGCCCTGGCACAGATTGCCCAGAGAAGCTGTGGCTGCCCCTGGACCCCTGGAAGTGTCCAAGGCCAGGTTGGACAGGGCTTGGACAGTGGGAGGTGTCCCTGGGCTAGTGGGAGGTGTCCCTGCCCGTGGCAGAGGGTGGAATGAGATGGGCTTTGAGGTCCCTCCCAACCCAAACCATTCCATGATTCTGTGTTTTGCAGCCTTTGGCATTTTTTCCTACAAGTTGTCCCTGTCTTTAGGTTCTGATCAGGGCACTGTTGCTCCATGTGATGTTAGTCTCTTGCCTTTGCCTGGGGAGCACAGGCTGATCCAGCAGCATGGATGAGTCCTGCACTGTGTTCAATGATTCAGCTGAGAGGGAGAGAGGCAAAAATGGAATAGGGCAGCTGGCTCAGCTGAGGCTGGAGACAGCGAGGGTCACGTTTGTTTGCTGTGTTCTGGAAGATGTTCTTTCTGAGTAACACCAGCTTGGTTTTTTAGAACTTGCAGGCTCAGCCTTCACCTGAACCTTTAAAACTGCCTTAGAGTATGGAGGATGAATAAAGATGACAGGAATGAAAATGTCAATTCAGTTGTGCAGCAGCTGCAGAGGCTTTTGGCAACCTGGGCCAGGGCCTCCTCACCCTCACAGGAAAGGATTTATTCCCAATATCCCATCTAACTCTGCCCTCTGGCAGTGGGAAGCTATTCCCCATTGTCCTGTCCCTGCACCCCTTGTCCCCAGTCCCTCTCCAGCTCTCCTGGAGCCCCTTCAGGCCCTGCAAGGGGCTCTCAGCTCTCCCTGGAGCCTTCTCTTCTCCAGGTGAACACCCCCAACTCTCCCAGCCTGGCTCCAGAGCTCCAGCCCTCTCCTATGAGTCAGTGGTTGATGAGGAGGTCACAGCCATGACTTCTTCCCCTTCATCTTGTTCTTGTTCTGCCCTTTGCCCTTGGAGAGTTCTACTTTTTTGGTGTTTGTTCTTTTAGGTTCAAATATTAACCAGGTAAAGCACGAGACAAAGAGGGAGAAGGGAGGGAGACCCTCTGAACACCCCACTAGTTCTGGGAACATTAATTCTGGGGCTGTGCCTCTGTGTGAGTTAAATGTGGGTTTGGGCTCGGATCTGATCCTCAGATAGTCTGAGAAATTTGGGACAGTGAAGGTTAGGGAAGAAAAGATCATCTGTGCTCAGGAAGGCTCCCCAGGGAGAACGGAGTGTCCAGGAGGGAGCTTTACTTGGCCCCCATAAAGAAGGAGAAAGGGAGTCAGTCGTCTGTGGGGAACATGCAAGGACACACAGTACCTGGGGACAGTCTGAACATGGACTAAACATGGCTTGGCAGAGCAAGAAGACACAAGAGAGGAAGAGTGATGCTCTGGCCCATTTTACATGGTGACCCCTCCAGGGCTGAGCTTCCCTCTGAATATTTCTTACTGAGCTTTTTCTCTCTGTTAACCTGGAAAAAGTTAGGAAGTTTAAAATCCCTCTTGTCTTTACAGAGTGGAATAAAACTTTCCCTTCACTACACTTAGATGTGACCCCCTGAACCCAAATCCCCCCTCTCTCTGTGGGTCCAGCAGTGCCACAGTTTCTCCTCAGAGGTCCATGCTTGAGTTTCGAACTCTGTTAGCCAGGCCCTGCTCCTGTTCCACATGGCTTGTTTTCCCAGCAGTATAATTCACAGCTTCAGACACATTAAGTACCAGCTGGGCAGCTCATCTTGTTAGTGGGATTATAGCTGTAATAACATAGAACCCATGGTTAGGAGAAATCTACTGTCTAAATTAATAACAGAAAATTAGCACCTGTCATGAACCTGATTTTTCCAGGCTAGTTCCTGAACTGAGGGGGTTGGCCCTGCATTTTGGCACTGGGGTGAGTTCCCCTTGGTGTGAAGGTGTGAAGAGGCCAGGGGAGCATCTCCTGGTGATGGGGATCTCCTGGTGAGGAGGACAAAGCTGAGCTCCCCAAGGCCCTGGTGTGGACAGCAGGGAATGCTCAGGGTCTGCACAGGGGAGCCCTGAGCAACCCTTCCAGCTTCCTGCAAGCAGGACTGGGAAAAGCACCTGTGGCATCTTGGGCAGCCACTAGGAAAGAATAAGGATGAAAGATATATGGCCTGGAGGAGGAGAAGGACAAAATGGGTTCCTTCAGGCCCAAATTCAGTTGGAAGCCTGTGAGAAGAGGACAGAGCTGTTCTCCTTCAACATCTCCTGCTACTTGGAGCCTGGGCTTGTGTTCCTGGGGCAGAAATGGATGGAGGCACCAGGACCAGCTCTGCCCTGCAGTGTGTGGGGCAGCTCTGCCCCCTGAACTCAGGAGTCCACATGACATTCTGGAGATATCCACTCCAGATGTCCCTTGGATGGTGCTCATGAAGATGAGGATGAGGATATGGAAGGACAGGGGAACTGAGATACAAACTAGCCTGGATAAAACCTCTGCCTTGGTATTTGGACATCCTGCTTCAGCCTGGGAATAGCCAAGCCTTTCCTGGGGGTCAGGCACCAGTGTAAACCCCTCTCCTGCCAACAGTCTCCCTTCCAGGCTGTCCTGACTCCCTCAGGACATGGATCAGGTGCTTCAGTGGGCAATTACCAGCTGCAGCTCACAGCATTCCACACCTTGAAAGAAAGCACCATCCAGCACATCCTGGGCTTGATTAGGAACAAATCAATATTCCCTGGACTGGCTGGGGAGTTGTTTTTCCACTGCTCCACTGCTCAAACTGTCTGTACCTCTCTCATTCTGGTGCAGGACAGGTCAGCTCACTGCAGAGGTACCTTCACCCACCTGGCAGGACTGGGATGGGTTTGGCCACAGTGCCCCCATCTGCACAGCCCTGTCCATGCAGGAGGGATGGAGCTGCTTGTCAGAACCCTGCAGGAGCAGTGGGAATCGATCCACCTCACCTAAATCCCATTTCTTATTTAATATTTATTTAAGTTGAGCAGTACCTGAAGGGAATATAGGAATTGCTAACTCATAGCCATGAAAAATCTCTTTAGGAGAGTGAAACACCAGCTGAGAACTGACATAATATTTATATCTCCCTTTGCCCATAGCCAGGGCACTTTGCTGACACGAATGTTGAATCTCATGAGTGGCAAATGGCTTTTCCTGTCCTTGGGAAAGGGTCTGGTGCAACACAGCAGGAGGCAAGTCCATCTCACACGACACCAACCCAGTGTTGGTCCTGCTGCCACACAGGGACCTTGTACAGAACTGCTGATGCACAGGTTCCCAAAACATATTCATTGTGATTTTAGATGGGCAAGAATTCTACAAGACAATCAATTGTGCCTCCTCAACCCAGGAGGAAAGACTGAGGAAGCTGTTCCGGAGATTTTCAGAAACAAGTTGCCTGGTACCTGTGGCAGTGGAATAAAGCTGTGTCTGCTCTCACTGTTGGCATTATCATAAATAATGCTCTAAAACTGACTGTGCTGGAGGGAGACTCCTGGACCTCCAGAGGGAATCAGGATCAGCTGCAAAGGACAAAGTGATCTTTCCTTGACATGTACAAGATTGTTACTGGGTCTGCAAAGAGATGCTTGAGAGCTGCTTCTTCTTCCCATGAAAATTTCTGACAGAAACAAGACAAGCTACTAAATTTAGATTTATTAAATATTTTTCCAATGGGACTGTCTTAAAAAAATTTAAATCCCTAAAAATGCCAAATTGAACATCATGGGATTTAAAAAGAAATCCTGAGAAAAAGGTCACTGAAACTGGAGGCTTTGAGGGACAAATTTCTTTCTGTGAAAGTTGTAGTTGAATATCTGCCTTGAAGGAAAATTTCTGCCTTGACTGCTAAGTTTGTTCTCCGGGGGTGGATCTGCAGGAGCTTCCAGAGGGTCAGAGAGCACGAAGATTTCCATTTGAGGAGGAGCTGGTTGCTGACCCTGAGCCCTCCCTGCAAGGATCGTGTCCTCTGTAATTATTTGGCCTCACAGCAGAACCTTCAGGGCTCTCATGCTGCTGGGCAGGACAGGCAAAAGCAGTCAGCACAAAACCCCAATTTTGCAAAGTTTTCTCACACACACTCTTGTATTTGTTGTTCTCTCTCATATTTGTTGTTCTCTGCTGTTAAAACCAAGATATTTCTTGGTGCACAAGCACAGCTTGGGCTGTTCACTGATGTCACTGTTCAGCTCCTGGAGGATGCTCCTGGTTGACTCTCCCTGTTGTTCTCCAGGACCTGCTCCCTGCGTCCTCTGCCTACACCAGGAAGAAGGGGGATTTTTTCATACCTTTGTACACTCTTGCCTGAAGCTGAACCCCCAAAACAGAGCTAACTACCTAAAACTGGTAATTGGGACAGAGCTACAGCTGCTGCTTAAGCTCTCTGAGAAGGAGATCTACCCAATTTGAGCTTTCTTCACTAACTGCTGCTTCTCCCCTGATTATAGAACGGGAGTGGGTGGCAAGAGACACCATTCACAGGCAGAAGAGTTGAGAAATCTGAGGAAAGATGGAAAAATAATAATCCAATGAGGCAGACAAGCTCCAAACAGTCCCCCATAGGCAGACCATGGCTTTAGGACCCTAGCCAGGCTTGTGCACATGTACCAGCAAGATAAGGAATATATTGAGCCAGAGCTGCAGGAGGGTTTGGATGATCCTCTGGTGCACAGGGGGTGACTCTTGGGGCTGGGCCTGTGCAGGGCCAGGGTTGGACTGGATGGTCCTTGTGCATCCCTTCCAACTCAGCACATTCCAGGATTCTGTGACTCTGTGAACAGCAGAGATGGGGGAGAAATTGTGGCTCAGTGCAGTGCAAAGGGACCTGATCATGAAATGGGATTAGGATTTTAAGCAGAGTCTAGGAGGTGTCTCAGCAGTACGACGGGATGTGCTGCTGAATTAACATCTGGCCCCTTCCCTGGGCACGTCCTGCCCGCAGAGCTCAGGGCCCGGCAGGACACAGAGCAGGTTTTACTGGTGGAGCTTTCTGGGGAGGGAATCTCCAGTTTCACAGCAGGGGCAGAGACATGAGAATAGTTCATAAGCACTATTTTTGGGAGATAACTTCTGGTCGTAATCACTCGGTATTGTTGGGTATGGGTTTGCTACAGTATTCCAGCACAGTTCCACAGGAGGGAATTCCCCAGGGACACTGGCAGGTGGTGAATTTTGACCTGACAATCATGGAATGATTAAGGTTTGAAAAGACCTCCAACATCATCAATCCAACCTTTGACCAACACCCTCAGGCCCACTAAACCATATCACAAAGTGATATGCTCATTTTCTGAACCCCTCCAGGGATGGTGCCTCCCCCTCTGCCCTGGGCAGCCTGTGCCAGGGCTTACCCACCCTCTCAGTGAAGAATTTTCTCCTAAAATCCAGCCTGAACCTCTCCTGGTGCAACTTGAGGCCATTTCTCCTTGTTTAATGTCTTTGTTGATGTCCAGAAGTAAATAGCAGGTGGAGCTTGAATAGGGCACAGAATCCCCAGGGAGCAGTAAGAGCAGAGAGGAGGCAGAAATGCTGCACAGGCCATTTAATCACTAGTCACAGCCTCACACAACTAAATGAAAGCTTTTAGGTTTCTGCATAGGCTGAAGTTCACTGAAATACAGGGAGAGGAAAGACATGGGAGGAATAAACACCATGTAATGGGAGCCTTTCATTATGTCCACATGGAGATGTGAGACATTACAATGAGCTGAGGGATAGAAACTAATTTTTAGCCACTCCAAATGAAATTTTCTTGGAGCAAATGCTCAGAGATCCCATCAGAAAAGAAGAAATTCTTTATTTAATCCTGAGTATTGAAACAATAGTATTCCAGGTGCAGTCATCAAAGAGTGACTCTGTAATGATGATCATTATACACTTGTATTTGTACAGCTTTGTGGGGGTGAGAGAGCCACCAGTGCAAATCCCCTTTAATAAAGTCCTGCTTTAAAAGGGCATGAAGAAGTAATGACATAAAAATGAGAAATCTTGGGAAGAAAAAGTAAAAAGAGCAGCAAAAATGGTAAAGTACTTCGGGGTCACATCAACCTATTTCGTTCCAGGATCAGCAGTAAGGGCATATCATCCCCTGAAAAATACATACACAGGCCTAAAATAGGGAGCACTGGCTAAACCACAGGGTAAAAGGAATTACTAGAGTTAAACAGGAATTATTGTAAAAGAGTAGGTAATTTCCAGAAAGAGAAAAATAAAGAAGAGCTCTCATGACTTAAATATGAAACTGTAATTGTCAGTCCAACGAGCTTCTGAGAGACTGAAAATCTGCTGAGGAACTAAAGCTTGAAATAAAAGATTTTTTTTCAAATACATTATAAGGAGACCAGGTAGAAAATTGGGCAGTGATGGAGGCTTGAAAGGAGATCTCCAGGAAGACGAGGGTCCCAGCAGAGAGGAAAGGTTATTGCTTTGCCATGGAGAGCTCAGGGAAGTCTTTTTTTCCAGGGGCTGAGCCTGACCAAGCATCAGATCCTGAGGAGGAGGCTTTTAAAGAAATGATAAAAGGCAAGGTAGAAAATGAGCAGGAACAGATGGCAATCACCCAAGAGGTTTAAAGGAATTCAGAGATGAAATTGCTGAACTACTCGATGTGTTGTGCAAAGTATCACTTAAATCAATCCCAATATTACAGTGATGAAAGACAACAAATGAGGAACCAGCTTTTAAAGGAAATTCAGGAGCATCTGGAGAAATACAGACCTGATGAGAGACTGGGAAAACTGGTCAAAAAGAATGTTCAAATAGAAATAAAAAGAAGTCTTGCTTCAAAAATATGAGCGATCTTTGAAGGAGTTGATAGGTGTGAAATAAGAGTTAATAAAGGAATTAATAGGTTAATAATAAAGGAGTTTGTGGGTGATAAATCCAGCTGATGTTTTTGTCTTTCCAAAAATCTTTTGTCAAGTCCCTTCACTAACAAACCTTAAGAATCTGTCCCCAGGAAGGTGAGGTACCTCTTGTGAATTAGTGAGCATTTCAGAGACATGATGAGCTTTCATGAGGAAGAGAAAATGCTGGTAAAATTTCCCAAAAATATGGCCTTGACCTTGTGCCTTTTTCCTTTTCAAAGGGAATTTTTGGTGTTTTCATAAGGACTGGTTATCAAACTCCCAACATTTTCAACAACTAAGCTTCTAAGGCAGTCAAACCTAACATTGCACGTGAAAAGCTGAGGGGAGATCTCCCAGTTCTGAAGGACTGGGAGATAAAATGGCAGAATAAGTTCATGGGCAATAAAGGCTGCCACAAATGTAGGTGAAACCAGCCCTGACTATACACACACAGCCCCAGGGTGTGGAGGAGATAGATCTGCAGTGGGACAGTGCCATGAAAATGCTCCCAGGTTTATTAGGAAATATCTTACTCCACGGCACATCCAAAGCTCCCATGGTGGGGCTGTGCCCCCCCTGCCTCCAGGAAGATGCTGCAGAAGTGGGAGAGGCTCAAGCAGAGGGGAGAGGTGACACAGCCTCTGCACAAGAACCAAACAAGGGCAAACTTCCATCATCACCTCTGTTTCTGGGGTGAAAAAGCCTTAAACAAGTACCTGCTGGAGATTTTTTTGGGGGAATGAGCTGGGAAGACATCCATGTAACTTCAGTTCAGGAAGTCTCTGGCCTGTGGGGGCTGGATCAAAGCAGATCAGCCATGACCATAAAAGCCTCTCCTGGTCATCTGCCTGCACATTCTTGTTGGTGATATTTAAGGTCCCTTCCAACCCAAACCACTCGATGATTTTATGATTTATTATCATACAATCATTGAATGATTCAGTTTAGAAAAGGCTTTTAAGATCTTTGAGACAAACTGTTCTCACAGCATTGCCATGTTCACCACTAAGCCATGTCCCCACGTGTCACACCCCGTGCTTTAGAACACTTCCAGGGATGGGGACTCCCCCTTTGCCCTGGGCAGCAGTTCCAATGTTTGACCCCCCTCACAGTGAAGAAATTTTCCCCAATATCCAACCTGACCCTCCCCTGGCACAGCTGGAGGCCGTTCCCTCTCCTCCTGTCCCTTGTTCCCTGGGAGCAGAGCCCGACCCCCCCCGGCTCCCCCCTCCTGTCAGGGGTTGCAGAGCCAGAAGGTCCCCCCTGAGCCTCCTTTGCTCCAGGCTGAGCCCCCCCAGCTCCCTCAGCCCCTCCTGCTGCTCCAGCCCCTTCCCAGCTCCGTTCCCTTCCCTGCACACGCTCCAGATTTGTGAATTTCTGTCCATCATCACCGTCACTAAATTTGTATCATCGGAAATGTAAGGGATGTTGATTGTTTGTTACTTTTCCATGAGGTCACGTTAATGTTTTTGACCCTTTTAGACTCTCTGGAAGCAGGGCCACTGTCACGAAAGCTCAACCACCTTGATCTCTCTTCTGGTTGAAGTTGGGGCAGTTCCCATGGAAGATTTCCTGCAAGGATGTCATTTTAGGGAACAGCAAGACATGAAAGAAGTCATCCAGACACCATCCCTTTTTGTGAAGGAAAATAACTAGAAACTGGATAAACAATTCATATTGTTCCTCATTAGTTCACACTAATCAGTAGAGTGTCTCAAATAAGCATTTAATTAAGAATTAATGTGGTGCCTGTTATAAACTGAAATATTAATTGGAAAAGGAAAGTTTCAAGTTTGTTTAGGTGAAAGAAATCTGCCCACCTCACGCTTAACTTGATTACACAAGTGCTTTCCAATTTCTGAATTGTTTAATGTATACAAGTCATAAGGACCTGACATTTAACAAGGGAACACTGGCAAATTAATGCCATTCAGTGCTAAAAATGCATCTTGACATTTGGTAGCTGGTATGTTAACCAGGGCCTCCTCATCAGAATTGCATGTTTTCCTGTGTGTTAATTAACTGCCCTCTTATCATATTTCAAAAGGATTAGGAAACAATTGGGATTTGATGTGTCACTGAGTAGGGGCAGGGCCTGGAGCTGAGCAGGGGGTGGGACCATCCGGGCCCCCCCTGGGCAGGGAGGGCTGAGCTGGGGACCCTGAGGGGAAGGGGATTCTGCCCCTCTGTCCCCTCAGCTGAGACCCCCCTGCAGAGCTGCCCCAGCCCTGGGAACAGCACAGGGAGGATGTGGAGCTGCTGGAGAGAGTCCAGA
>NW_021940840.1:1016473-1022090 GCF_001715985.3 Manacus vitellinus
CTCTGCCTTCTCCCCCCATCATGACCCAACAATTCCCAAGCATTTTGGCCTGAGGAGCAGGATGGGGTTTTCAAGCAGGAGCAGAGCAAGGTGGGTCAGTAGATGGACATCCCTCTGATGCTCCAGAGGCATCACGAGCTCCAAAGCTGCTGGAGCTGAGCCATGCTCTGAGCTGAACACAACTATCTCCAAGTTGGAAGTTTCAGGGACTGAAACTTTTATACATTGATGCTGACTGAGTTTGCCAAATGCTTTCAGCCAAGAAGGTAGTAAAAAAGAATTTTCTGAACATGTCAAAACACCTCATTTTAACATTTTCTAGAAGGAAATGTTTTGGGTTGGAAATGAGAAAATGCTCCATTTTGATATTCCCCATGTGACAGTGCTCAGGCTTCTTTCTTTCTGAATGACAGGCTTTTGTTGTTTAAAATTGACATAGATTTTCCCTGATAGTGAACCCTTTACTTTAAAGACTCTGAGTAGAAAAGACAAAATATTCTCTCTTTATTTGAATGAAAGACTTTGGGTGAGCCCGGAAGGATATTCCAGTAGTTTCCCTTTGCCAACAGCCCCTGAATCCTCTTGTTTTGCCTCAGCAGAAGCAGTTTCCCTCCTCTGCCCCTCCTCTTCATTAGCACTTGCCCAATGTTATCTCAGCATCAGGAGGAAGGGGGAACAATCTGCAGGGAAAGTGGTTCCTTGGGACCATTTATAAGAAATGCTTTTGGAGGAGAGGGACGTGGGGAATATTGGACTCTCCAGCTCTGGGTGGGTGAGCTGATGCAAGAGCCTTTGCTGGGGGCTGTGTTGTACTGAGGAGTAGCTGCAGCAGCCAGGAGAGAGGGTGTTAATCACTGGGAAAAAATAGAGCTGTAAATCCCTCTAACAGCCTTTCAGTTCTTATCCCTTTTCTCCTCTAATGTAAGTCCTCTCCCCTCGCAGTTCCATCTCCCCAGGCTCTGTCCTGACCTTCCAGATGTCTCTTCCTCTGCTCTGTTCTTATTTGTCTCTGGGTTTCCCGGTTTTACAGCAGTAATAGTCCAACCTGTCACTTTTCAGGGTGAATGCTTGGGTACACTTTGTTCTGCTCCCAGCCAAGCTGCAATTTTCCCAACCAGCACTTTCCCTTTGGCTCGTTAGCAGGGCTGTCTCAGCCCCTTATGGCACCACCTGACACCCCCTATGCTGCTTGATTCCCATGACTGAACAGAGCTGGTGTTGAATCCACGAAGAACTAAGACACTCTGACAACAGTAGCCTTTGGCAGAGGATCACTTGACTCCACATGGGCTTTGGGTACAGCTTTGGGTACAGCTCCATATGCCCTCCAGAACTCTTTTCTCCCTAAGTTCTCAGCCAAGATTGCAGACCTGCAATGCATCTACAGATCAGATAAATGCCTCAAAAAAGGGGCCAAACCTTGGAATGTTTGGGGCACAATGCATTAAACCCAGCCCTGGAAGTTGTACAGGGATGTCAGAGCCCAAACTGGACCATCCCAATCAACTTATCCTGACTTGTGCTGACATCTCACAGATCAGCTCACTTGGAATTCTCTCCTTAGGCAGAGCTGGCTTGAGCATCTTCATCTGACCAAGACTTCTGGTGCTTATTTCTCACATCATTTGTGAGGATGTCACCACCAAATGCCACAAGCTGAAGTCTGAGATCACAGCATGTCAGCACCTGCAGCTCTCCTGGCTGGATGTGGAAGCCCAGGGCATATCACGGGTCCAAAATTCAGTGGATTGCCACTCAAAGTAGAAGAATGGTAGGTGAGTGCTAAAAATGATAGTTTGTCACCCAAAGGGAGGAGTTGGCAGGAGGACTCTGACTCCTGTATCCTGACCACCTACACAGACTGAGCCTGACAAAGATGTAAAGCTTTCATTGAAAGAGCATCACGTTCCCCTCGGCTGCTGCAGGACAACTTTGCACGTTGGGGCTGAAACCAGAGTGCTGTGAAGGTTTTGCAAGTTCAGAGCCTGCCTCAGCTGAGCTAAACTGCCCTTGTCCCCAGAACCCCAGGTTTGCCACGTTTTATCTGGGTTTGTATCTTTTCCAGCTCATCTGCCCAGCCTTCACTTTTCCCTCGGGATTTGAGTGATATGCCAGTCCTCAGCTGTCCCTCTGCTCGTGCCTGGGTTCGGCTCAGCTCTGAATGCCTTTTATTATTTAACCAGAGTACCTGTCTCCTATTATTCCTGGTATTCCAGAGCTGTCCCTGCTGCTCTCTCTTCCTGGTTATGCCATGGCTGAGTGAATGGGAGAAGTTTCTAATGTGTTTTTCAGTCAATTGCTTTTAAGAGCTGAAAGTGCTGGAACTGCTGCCTGTGAAGTTGTGAACTCGGTGGTTCTGTGCTGCACATCCCAACTGCACCCGCTCGGGGAATTGGGGCCACTCCCTTCATCCATCAGAAAGCACAGGGAAGTCTGTGGGCCAAGGATTAAGTGCATTCCAGTGCCCAGAATTTAATTTCCTCTTGGCTTTCTCCTCCAGTGAGACCCTGCCTTGCTTCTGTTCGCAGCCCAGATGAGTTTGATGTGGCTTGGCTGCCTGGGCCAGGCTTTGCAGGGCTGAGCATCCCACAATCCAGTGGCTGTTATCCAGGAACAACCTCTCTCTTCAGCCTATGCTCTAACCCCAACCACCTTAGATATTGGGAAGGAATTCCTGGCTGTGAGGGTGGGGAGGCCCTGGCACAGGTTGCCCAGAGAAGCTGTGGCTGCCCCTGGATCCCTGGAAGTGTCCAAGGCCAGGTTAGACGGGGCTTGGAGCAACCTGGGCTGGTGGAAGGTGTCCCTGCCCATGGCAGGGGTGAGACTGGATGGGCTTTAAGTTCCCTTCCAGCACAAACCATTCCATGATTCTGTGATTCTATGACCCTCATAATCTCTTATTTCAGATCTAAAAGTGGCTACAGTGAGTCAGAACAAGGTGAAGAGTATTTAAGCTCCTGGTTGAGGTCACTTGGTCTGTTCAGCTGGAGGAGACTGAGGTCAGAACTCATTAAGGTCTTCACGAGGGGCAGCTCCCATCTCTTCTCTGTGAGCGGGACCCAGGGAATGGCTGGAGCTGTGGCAGGGGAGAGTTGAGTTGGATCTCAGGCAAAGGTTCTTCCCCCAGAGGCTGCTTGGGCACTGCCCAGGCTCCCCAGGGCAGTGGGCACAGCCCCAAGGCTGCCAGAGCTGCAGGAGGGTTTGGACAACACTCTGAGGGACAGGGTGGGATTGTTGGGGTGTCTGTGCTGGGCCCAGATTTGGGCTTGATGCTCCTTGTTGGTCCCTTCCAACGCAGCATACTCTGTGATTCTGTGGTTCTATGAAATGTGCCACTTCCCTCCAACTTTTCCATAGCTACCAATTGCAGTTGTCCAGATTATCAGGAAAACATGTTGGCTTCCTTCAGGCCTTCCCCCTGTTTGTGGGCACTTCTCCAGCAGCCAGCAGGGAGTTCTGGGGTTTTACACCAACCTCCCCTGACCCCAGGGAGTGTGTCTGCACCTGTCTGAAGAGGACACTGGAGGATGCTGAGGGCTGGCAGAGTAGAGGTGGGACTGCTCAAGTTGCCTGTTGGCTCTGCCATGCTTGGAGCCAGGAAAAGCAAAGGACAGTGAGACAGCACATCCCAGAGGGGCAGATGGAGGCTGGGAGAAGCAGCATCCATGGGGGCTTTGTTTTACCTGTTTGCTGTTGGTTCCCAGGGCATGTGGTGGGTTCCCAGTCCTGGTGGTCCCATCCTTGCTCCAGGTGACTCTCACCCAGCAATAGTTGCTCTTGGCATTTAGCAGGACAGGATTCCTTCCATTCACAGGGATGGAGCTAAATCATTGTTCAGCCTTAAAGGGACTAATTTCTTCACACTCCTGTCTTGCTCCCCAAAGAGGCTCACACTGCCCATCCTCTGCTCATTCCCTTTCAATCCCATTGCTGTCCCTGTTGGAATATCATTTTCCCAGCAAGGCTCCAACTTCTCACTCTCCACCGAGGATGTTTTTACTCTCTCTGATGCTTCCTCTTATGTTGGACTCTGTTGGACCCTGTTGGACCCTTCTGAGCAAAAAAGTGTTCTTATGAAAGTTTTACATCTTCCATTGGAATGCTGGGAATCAAAGAAGTATCAAACCTCAGCCAGTGTTGTGCTGGGACACCTGGAAACAGCCCAAGAAATTTCTATGAGCCCCGGAGAACCTGGGATTTTTAATGCTGTACATTAAATAACCTTTTCAAGGCCAGTGACTTCAGGACCTCTGATTTCGATATAACAGCCACCACAGAGCACAGGTGTTTCCCTGGAATTTGTGGAAATAGCTCTGGGATGTGTTTGTCTGCAGCTGTTATTTACACAAAGCTTTATGCCGAGGGGGGAGGCATTCAAGGAGCTCGAGGAGTACTCTGGAAACCACCTCACCTCCTGGAAGCTTTCCCCCAGAATCTTGCCTTGTGATTTGCATTGTCCTACTGATATTTTGGCCCTGGCTTCATGTAGTTCCTGCGGTGTCCCCTCCCAAGTGAAAGGAACACATGCCCAGGGTCACAGATTCCTCTCTCATAAAATTCTGATCAGTTGGGAAGTTCAGCAGCACCATACACAGGTGACAATGGTTCTGCTCCCAGCCACAGACACACAGAGCTCCACATGTCAACATCCAGGCCCAGCTGTTTGCAGGAGGTCTCAGAGAAATGGGATTTTTCCTGGAATGGTTTGACTCATTCATTTTTGAAGAAGCTGGACTCGACCTTGGAGGTCTTTTCCGGCCTTGGTGATTCTACAGTTCTATGAGAACCACATTTCATACTTGCAGTCCTGATCCATTCACACACCTAAGATATAGACACGGATTTTCTGAGCCAAGAGTTATCAGTGTTTGTGCTCAGAGCTGGTGATGGGTGCAAAATGAGAAAGCTTAGGTAAAGCTCTTAAACCCAGGACTAAATTTGGGTGAGTCATTGAGCAGATATTGTGGATTCAAAGTGCAGTGCCAGTGGTTGCTGTGGTTCAGCTGAAATGGGGTAAATTCCTTGGAGCTGTGCAGCCAGGAAGGGGACCTGGACATTAGACCATGGGAAGGTTTCCTTAGGAAATATCCCTAAGAGCTGCAGGCAGACAGGCTGAGGCACCAATTGTTCCATGTCAAGTTGCCTCCCCTGTCAGTGCAATGATTTGTGGTGGTATCCAAACCCATTCTAGATGGCTTGAGGTGGAAACTCGTTCTTATGGGAGGGGCTGGCAGAAATCCCAGTGGCCACAGTGGGGTCATTGAAAGCCTCTGTCTTGATCCTGCCCCTGGGAGGAGACTCATCTCTGCTGCTTCAGCTCTGTGGGGACAATTCCCACACTCTGGGCACTGGGACCAAGTGAACCATTCAGGACAGTAGCCCTTCCAGATGCCCTTCCTGAAGGAAGGATTCCACCTCTGTGTTCAGATGACTCAGCTGCCTTGGGATTAACAACCTGCCCAAACCAGAATGTTGTGTCTGGTTTTAACAGTTCCTCTCCCAGCTGTGGATCTGTTTGAAGCACTTTGTCTGTCACATGTGAGGAGGCCATTCCCTCCTGCGTCTCGGAATTACAGATCCCAGGATGGGTCAGGTTGGAAGGCCCCACAGTGTCCCA
>NW_021940840.1:1022522-1032913 GCF_001715985.3 Manacus vitellinus
CCCTGCTGTGCTGAGGAGCCCGAGCTGGGCCAGCCCTGCAGATGTGCCTGCCCAGGGCTGGGCTGAGGGGCAGGATCCCCTCCCTGCCCTGCTCCAAGGCTCTTCCTGATGCCCCCAGGATACCCCAGGATGTCCCACCTCTGCTGACCTGTCCATCCCCACAGGCCCTTCCACGGGTGCCCATCAGCCTCTGCCCAGAGCACCCACTGCTGAGGCTTCAGTCTCTGCCCCTGAGCTCTGATGTGCCACCCTCGACCCCAGCACCTTCCCAGCTTTCCAGGAGATTTTCCATGTGCATCCTCTGCTGTGACAGTCTGCAGCTGCCAACAGCAGGGTGCTGGGAAGGTGAAATGGTCCCAGTGGAGGTCTCACCATTCCAGGCAGAAGCTGTTTTTCCTGAGCTGGCAGGTTCTCCAGGGCTGGAAGCTCTGTGGCAGGGAATGTGCCTTGGCTAAACTTCTGGGAAATCAGCTTCTGAGATATTTGCAGAAAAATAGATACATTAATAAATTTTGTTTGAGCTTTCCATTTCCTGAGAAGGAAGGGATGATTTTGTTCATGAATATTAATAATCTGAGGGGAGCAGATTAGGAGAAGCTCTGAAGCTGCCTGTCAGCACTCAAAGAGTGTACCCTGGTGTAGGCAGGGAGAACAAGGGCACTACTGCCATCCTGGATTCCCCATCATTTACCCCATCACAGAGGGGAGGAATTTGATCCTGACTTCCTACAAACAGTGCAACCTAGACCAGCATGAATGGCCATTGCTGAAAGCTGAGCTAGGGGACTTGTTTTATTACTTGTTTGCAGGTGAACATGTAACAACAGTCCCATTATTTTCCTTGCAATGATGGCCATGCCCTGTCCTCCCCAAGCCATCCTATCCAGCTTTCCCCAGAGCTGCTGGAGAAGTTCATCTCCTGGAGCATCCCCACTGCCAAGAGCTCATTAACATTAACATCAGCCCATCCAAATTAAAGTGAACATCAGCAGTGCCCCAGTCCCATTTTACAGGTGCAGGTGACCTGGACTTCCAGGATTGAATGTCCTCCCTTGATGTGCTGCTGTTTGACCCCATCCCCAGCTCCCTGTCACAGACTCTGTGACAGCCCTTCCCTCACCTCCCCAGGCACAGTTTTCCTTTAGTGCTGCAGCTTGTGTTGCCCCACCATTGCTGATTCCATCACCCGCCTGCTGAAGGATTTGGTTGGTTGCCAGACCTACTTTTGGTCTTGATACATTTTTTAATCTTTCTTGGATTATTTGTCAGCCTGGGAGCTACTGGGAGCTACTGATAACCATCTTTAGCCTTCCTCAGCTACAACCAGACTCTGAATATTTATTCATCATACTTAACCTCAGCTCCCTTCTTCCTATTTGATAGTAGAGTATTAGTAATAACAGTGATATCATTTATGATTATTAGTGTTACATATGGCTTTTATCCCCCAGCCCAGTCCAAGGGGTTTGCAGTGTTCAGGCTCATAAGCAGAGGTTTATCCTGTGCCTCACAGTGCACATTTATACAAAATATAGTGGCTGAAGTGTTCAAATTTTCTGACTTCCGAATGTCAGAGAATATTTTGAAATAATGTCAGACCTTACTTTTGCTTCTCAGAGTGACCAAGGGCTCCCTGAGGACTTAATTTTGATGTTTTACTTGGGAACATAATTTTCTTGTATTGTTTTTTGTTGTTGTTGTTGTCTTTTTCCCCTAAGAAACCTAAAATTTACAAAATTGTTTTTTTCTTTGCTCCTGGTAGTGTTTTATGATGTTAAATTTCTTGGAGAAGTGCAAACAAACAAACAAAACCTTGCCTAAATAATGAAGGAAACCCTTATTAACCTACATAGAGAGCAACATCCAACTCAGGGATAAAACAACTGCCCTAGTTTAGGTGCAAACATCAGGGGAAAACATTAAACCTGCTACAAACCAAATGGGTTTTTACCTATGCAGAGGGAGTGGGAAGCAGGACAGAGGCAGAGCTGGACAATAAAACAAGGGCTAGTTTATGGAGGGATGATGGGGTCAAAGAGGGCTTCAGCCACTGGGATTTCAGGTTATGATGCTTGGGGAGGCTTGTTGTCCCCAGCTCACCCTGCTGCCCCATCCACCCCATCCTTGCCCTGTAGGATCCCATATCCCAGGGAGCCATGGACAGCCAGCCTGGGACACCAGTTTGGGGAGAAAGAGCCATTTTATTGAAAATAAATCAGCTTTACCAAATTTCTATGTGTTTACTCTCAAAGGTGTTATTACCAGCAGGATCCTCAGGGAAGTACAGAGGATATGGGGTCCCAGCTCCCTGGGCCAATGGGACTCTCAGGATAACCCCAGAAATTGCAGTAAATGTTGAAATATCACAGACTCACAGAGCACTTTGGGTTGGGAGGAACCTTAAAGCTCATCCAGTCCCAGCCCCTGCCATGGGCAGGGACACCTTCCACCAGCCCAGGTTACTCCAAGCCCCGTCCAACCTGGCCTTGGACACTCCCAGGGATCCAGGGGCAGCCACAGCTTCTCTGGGCAACCTGTGCCAGGGTCTCCCCACCCTCACAGCCAACAATTTCTCCCAATATCCCATGTAACCTCTGGCAGTGGGAAGTCATTCCCCCTTGTCCTCTCCGTCCAGGCCCTTGTCCAAAGTCCCTCTTCAGCTCTCCTGGAGTCCCTTTAGGCCCTGGAAGGGGCTCTAAAGTCCCCCTTCTCTTCTCCCGGTGAACCCCCCCAGCTCTCCCAGGCTGTCCATTCCCACACCATTCTCCAAAAACCCTCCAGAGAGCCCAATTCTCAATGAAGGTGCCCTCAGAGAGGAATTCCCAGTCCCATTCCCCATTTGCAGTCACACTGTGGGGGCTGGGTCAGAGCCTTGCTCTGTCAGAGCAAGATTATGGAATCATAGTATTCTCAAGGAAAGAGGAAATTGCTACAAACAGCAGCTGCATTGATCTCCAAGGCTCCAAATGTCACTCAAACTGTGGATGTTTCCCATCAAACTTCCCAGAGAATGCCCTTCTCTGGGAGAAGTATCACCCCCCCTTCCAATGGATATATTCAAGAGAGGAAGCAGAGGGAATGCTCGTTATCATTTTTCCTGGCTTTCTTTTTGCCTTCCCATGGCTATTTTGTCAAACAACCTCACAAACACAATTTTACGACGAAGCTCTACCATGAAGACTCTTTGATACATATTCATAGCAGATTCTTGGCTTATCTGTGAGCAACACTCACACATGCTGCTTACTTGAGCTGTTGTTTTTTTAAATGCTTAACATATAAAAGTTTAATGACAAAGTTGCCTAATGTTTGTTTCTTCTGAAAAGCATTATTATTGCTCAAGAAAATTCTCTAGAGGTTTTTCATGTCTATGGTGCTGCTTGATCTGTGCTGAATTTGGATGGAGTGTGGTGAGATGCAGCAGTGGTACTGCTCATCAGGGATTCCAAAGGTTAAATATTAGGTGGAAAGCTATGGATGGGACAAGCCCATGGCACGAGCAGGAGGAGCTGGGTGCATCTTCTGGCAGCACTTTGGGAGATACTGGGAAGAACTGTCTCAAGTTCAACAAGGGCAAAGGCAGGTCCTGCTCCTGGGAAGGAACAACCCAGGGCAGCAGCACAGAGTGACCCCTTGGAGCAGCTCTGCAGAGCTGGGGGTACTGGGGGACAACGAGTTGTCCCTGACCAGCAGTGGGCCCTGGGGACAAGGAGGGCAATGGGATCCTGGGGGGGCATCAGGAAGAGCCTTGGAGCAGGGCAGGGAGGGGATCCTGCCCCTCTGCCCAGCCCTGGGCAGGCACATCTGCAGGGCTGGCCCAGCTCGGGCTCCTCAGCACAGCAGGGCCAGGGAGCTCCTGCAGCGGGGCCAGCGCAGGCTGCGGAGATGCCCAAGGGCTGGAGCAGCTCTGGGAGCAGCAAAGGCTGAGGGAGCTGGGGCTGTTCAGCCTCCAGAGCAGAGCCTGAGAGGGACCCTGCCCAGGGGGTGTCAGGGGCTGCAGGGAGGGGGCAGAGGATGGCCCAGGCTCTGCTGGGGGGGCCCAGCAATGGCACAGGAGGAACGGGCAGGAACTGATGCCCAGGAAGTTCCCCCTGGACAGGAGGAAGAACTTCTTTGCTGGGCAGTGACCCAGCCCTGAACAGGCTGCCCAGGGAGGGGCTGGAGTCTCCTCCCTGGGGATATTCCAGATCCCTCTGGACACAATCCTGTGCCATGTGCTCTGGGATGACCCTGTTTGAGCAGGGGGGTTGGATGAAATGAACCACTGTGGTCCCTTCCAACCTGTGATTTTGTGATATTTCCTTCTTAATAACTCTGACCAGGACATTGGGCTAAACAAAGCTCTTCTGAAGCCAGACTGGGCATCAATTCCTCTTATGGAGACTGAAGAACAGATCATCCAAGAAATAACCCTTTGAGTAGCTGGGAAGGAGTTGATAACAGCAGGAGTGTCTGCTGGGAGGCAGTTTCTGATCAGGCTCAGCCTGGAGCTGGTCAGGCTCAGGCAGAGAACTCTTCTCAGTGCACTGGGTGGAGGGGGGAGCGTTTGCTGCCTTCCCAAACACTCCCCGTTTACAGGCTCTTACATATGCAGAACCTTGGCTTGTATTTCCAGGGAAATACAGCAGCCTGGTGGCTGCTGCTTGAACTGCCGCAGTGGCCTGAGGGCCGGTGTGAGCACCGGGAGCAGGATGCAAGGGGCACCAGGAGCAGGATGCAAGGGGCACCAGGGAAGCCACAGCGAGCAATGCAGCAGCCACTGGGATCAGAGAAACATGGGAAAGAGACATTTCCTGGGTGTACTTAATGTGGAGAAGGGATTTATCTCTACAGATTACAGAGTGTGTCTAGAAACCCTCTGAAGGGCTCCCAGAGATGGGTGTGCCTGGCTCTGTGTGGCTGCATCCTCTGCAGAGGCCTAAAACCACCTGCACCTTCAGAGAGAGGGATGGTTCCTGAGGGTTGCTGACAGGACTAAACACCCTTTCACCTCATCTTTTCCAGCAAGGATGTGATGGACACTGAACCCAGCCAGGCCTGTTATGATACTCCACAGAGGCAGGAGCAGATTATTTCTGCTGAAGTTGGTGGGATGCTCATTGGTCCAGGATGAAAGGAACCAACTGAGCATCAAAGGAAAAGGGAGTCCAGAGCAGGGAAGGTTCTCCTGCAGCAGCACTGACACACTTCCCACCTCTGTCTGAAGCAATGCTGAGATGGAGAGACACCAAAGTACTCTGGGGTTTGCTACAAAGAGCTCCATCCCTGCCTTGGGTGGTTACAGTGCTCTTGGAGGGGTCTAACTAAACCTTTCAGCTGATCCAGAGAAGCCCCACAGACAGGGACAAGGACACACGAACTGTGAGGACAGACTGAGGTTGTTAGGATGGTTTACTCTGGCAAAGAGCAGGAGGCCAAGAGGGGTCTGAGAGCAACCTGTGCTTGAAAATGAGTTAAAAAGGTGATGCAGCCAATTTCTTTGACAACAGTACAAGGGATTATTGCCACAGTTTGCAATGTAGCAGGCTCAGATTGGGCATTGGAAAACATTGTTCCCTAGGATGGTGGTGAAGTCCTGGGACGGGTCACCAGAGGAGTGGGGAACTCTCCTTGAACAGCTGAAGTGACCAAGGCTTACTGAGCTGCACTTGATGTTCCTTGTGGGTCCACTTCCTCTCAGGATATTCTCTGATGGATCTGGACCCAGAAGCAGAGACCTGGCCTAGTGTTGGTATGGCCTCAGGGTTCCCTTCCAGCACAGGCTTCTGGGAGTGGTTCCTAATGGAAAGAGGTTTGTTGTCAGGAGACAGAACATCATCCAAGGCGTGGTGCCCATCTCACCTCCCTTCCTGCCCCAGCATTAATTTCTGACGTCACCTCTCCACTGTCCTGGGTGAGGAAGGTCAGTGATGGCACCGGGAAGGTTCCAACAGCACTTGTTTTGCGAAACATCCTGGGACAGAAGAAGGACAAACAACCTGCAGAGCAAATCTCTCAGTGCCTAAACACCGTCTCCAGGGTGCCCTGCTGGGCCACAGACTCGTGGCCTGATGAGTCACGTTCTGGTTTTGTCTTCTACTTTCTTCCCACAGTGCACAGGCTGGAAGTGTCTCTGCCCCATTTCTCCCAGGAACTGGGCAGTTGCTTCTGTCCAGGGGTCTCCTTTTACCCCATGCTTGCTGCAGCCAGCCCATGACTCCCATACCCTCTTGTTGGGCACCCAGCCACTGCCACCAAAAGGAATATGACATGCAGACAATAAAAACCAGTTGAGTTAAACTGTTGTTTACAAACATGTTCTGAGATCTTAAGAAAGAGGGTGTAAGACCAAGTTTTAGTAATAAGGCAAGAGAGATAAATAATTAAGCAGCAATCTAGCTGTCCCTTGCCATCTTGTTGGGTGGTGCTCCTCTGCTGCCTAAGCCCAGAGTGGGACTTTCCTGTGTGTTCAGGCTCCTGATGCAGCATCCCAGCTATGGAACAGCCTTAATGAAAATGCCTTTTCAAAGTGAATGTGCAAATTGAGCCAAGTCTCTGAGAGGAGCCGGGTCAAAGGCACTGCTCTGCAGCACGAGCTGCATCATATAATTCCTGTCAAGTCAGTGCCCTCCTCCCCATCTGTTTCCCACCCCCCCGCTCTGTCTCAGCACACCTTGTACTCTCCCAGGAGCACATTCCCGGCACACCCCGGCCTTCCCCCCCCAGGGCTCATCTCTGCCCAGCTCATTTGATTACTATGGATGTGCCTTCCCTGTCCTCCAGCTCTCCCTGTGCTGGGCTCAAGGGCAGGCTCAGGAGGGAGTTTCTACCAGGCATCGGTGACCTTTCTGGTGGCCTGAGCTTTCAGACATTAAAAAGCAGAGTGTCTTTTGCTAATCAGCTGGTCCTGGGCTGGAGGAACAAGTAAGCCCTAACTCCTCTTGCCTCCCCTCCCTCAACCCCAACCCCAGCAGCAGGAGCTGTGCTGAGTCTCTGGGCATTAGGACGGTGCCAGGAGCAAGGGCTGGTGCAGCTCCCAGCCCAGGGGGCCCTGCCCGGGGTCAAAAAGGCATCTGGAGTCAATCCAAGTAGCAGTTTGTATAAAATGAGATGATCCCAAGGGCCTCCTGGGATTGAATTGCTCACTGTCTGTAGCAGGTTTTCATCTGGAGTTGTCTGGAACAGAGATCTCCCCTCTTTTTGAGGTAAAATCTGGCTGGATTGACAGGAAGCTGAACGTGAGCCAGAGTGTGCCCAGGTGGCCAAGAGGGCCAATGGATCCTGGCCTGGCTCAGGAACAGTGTGGCAGCAGGAGCAGGGCAGTGATTGTTGGCCTGGACTCAGAGCTGGTGAGGCCACCCCTGGAGTGCTGTGTCCAGTTCTGGGCCCTCAGCTCAGGAAGGACATGGAGGGGCTGGAGCAGGTCCAGAGAAGGGCAACGAGGTTGGGGGAGGGACTGGAGCACAATTCCCATGAGGAGAGGCTGAGGGAGCTGGGGGGGCTCAGCCTGGAGAGGAGGAGGCTCAGGGGAGACCTCCTGACTCTCTGCAACTCCCTGACAGGAGGGGGGAGCCGGGGGGGGTTGGTCTCTTCTCCCAGGAACCAGCAGCAGGACAAGAGGGCTGGGTCTTGAGCTGTGCCAGGGGAGGTTTAGGCTGGATATTAGCAAGAAATTCTTTACACAGAGAGTGCTCAGCCATTGGAATGGGCTGCCCAGGGAGGGGGTGGATTCTCTGTCCCTGGAGGTGTTTAAGGTGAGACTGGATGTGGCATCAGTGCCATGGGCTGGGGACCATGGTGGGGTTGGATCAAGGGTTGGACTTGATGATATTGGAGCTCTTTTCCAACTTAGTTGATTCCATGATTCATGATTTCCTAACAGATATCTGAACTGTTTGGGAAGAACCCAGGAGGTGACAGTGATACAGAGACGTGATACAGGGCACAGGGTTGGTGAAGGGTTAGAATCCTCAGCAGACCACTTGGAAAGTCTTTTGTTTTCCTGTTCATTGGCCCATCCAAACCAGAATGTCGAGGCACCTCCATGGTACTGTGAGGCTCGGGTCTGGCTGCAGAGGTTCACCTGGAGGAAGAACTCAAACACCTCATCTTCTTTGTGACTCTTCTGGAGGATTTCACCCTGATGTAAACAGCCTCAGCCCTCCCCGCAGTGAAGACAAGCAACAGTGACCTTTGAGGACACTGAAAGTCGTTTCTGAAGCAGATGAGTCACTCTGTGCTTTGTGGCTTCCCAGACTTTTTGTGTTGTGTGTCCAAGTCAATATCCCAGCCCAGCACTGTGGACATGTTTTTGGATGTCCTTTCCAGGCCTGGAGTAAACAATGGCCATTCAGCTCCTGAATCCCCAATGACTTCCCAAATTGAGAAATCAAGTAACTAAATCCCACAGTGGAGCAGCTGTCAGACAAGAGCCCTGTAATCACTGCACCACGATGCCAATGTCAAGGAGAGCAAGAACTACCCAGGCTGGGATGGCCAGAGGATCTGGATGTCACACACAGCCTGGGTCTGCACTGCCACACACGGCTCCACCACCCAGCCCTGCTCTTCAGACCTTGCTTTTCAGAAGCCTTTAAAAATGTGTGGCATCACCAAAGGCCTCAGTGTGGTGTGGGACCAGAAGGACAATCAGAACCATGGAATTTCCTGAGCTGGAAGGGGCCCACAAGGATCAGTGAGTTCAGCTCCTGGCCCTGTACAGGACACCCCAACAATCCCACTCTGTCCCTGAGAGCGTTTGGACAACGCTCCTGGAGCTCTGGCAGGCTCAGGGCTGTTCTTATGCTCCCCCTCTCAGCCCAGGGATGTGTGACCCACACAACCTGTCCAGCCCAAGGACTGAGGAGGAACAGAGGGGACCCATGGCAGGGGCACAAACCCAGCATGTGAGAGAGGTGTCAGAGGAGAGGACACCGTGCCCTCAGTGCCCAGAAGGAGCAGCTACATCCCAGGAAGGTGTGAGCATGGCCCCTCTGGACCCTGCCCCTCAGCCCATCCCAGTCCATGCTCTGCTGCTCCTGGGAGGTCCCTGCCCTCTGTGTGCAGACCCCAAGCAAAGCTGTGACCAGAAAACCCAAGGAAGGGGAACCTACAGCACTTCTCCTTGTGGAGGAGGAAAGAAATCACATTCAGATCTCTTTTCCAGCTGCTGGGAGCCAAGTATACCTCCTTCCTCCTCCTTGCTGTCAACACCTAGGAAATGCCTTGATTGCAGGCATGACTGGAGTGCCTTTTTTATCTTGGACTTGCTCTTCCAAGTTGATTTCTCTTAAATGACTTGGTTTGCTTGACTTCCCCACTATTGAAGACACAGCTCAGGGGTTCTGGAAACAAGTGTCCCCTGTTGCCCAAGCTGCTGTAAGGGTTTCTTTGTGGCACAGGGGTCCCACAGTGTCCAGGGGATGTGACATTCCTC
Source organism: Manacus vitellinus (assembly GCF_001715985.3). Lineage (NCBI taxonomy): Eukaryota > Metazoa > Chordata > Aves > Passeriformes > Pipridae > Manacus > Manacus vitellinus. Next base: position 1,031,938 of record NW_021940840.1, read on the forward strand.
CTGCAGAGGCAGAGATGTGCAGAACACAGCTCAGACTGAGTCCCCAGCCACAGGGCTCTGTGCTGGGCTAGTGAAGGTGCTCAATCCTCTTCTCCAGTCCTTCTTTTTCTTTAAGAAACATCTGCCTACATTCTGGAGAACAAGGATGGCTGTCAACTCGGTCCCCAGGGATCATCTGCTAAGTAAGAGGTGCTCTGGAATCTTGATCTTGAAGATGTGAGGATGGCTGAATCCCAGTTCTTCAGGTCAAGTCCCTCTCAGCTCTCAATACACATCTTCAACACAAGCTCTTTGCCCCTGTGCTAAAACCCCAACAATCTGGCCTTGAAATTCTTGTTCCCAAACAATCCAGAGCCAAGACATGGAAGGCAGTGTAGAGAAAAGCCCTCAGTTGCCTGGAAATGCCCCTTCTGCCTCCTTCCAGCCTTTTTTTTCACCTTCCCTTTGCTTCTGCTGCCTAGTGAATCCATTTTATTAACAGCTTTTCATAAAGCCTGGCAGTATTTGAAAGACTGCAACATTTGCCTTGGAATATCAATAAGCAGCCGCCTTTGCAGCCTGGGGAAGGGTTGAAGGAAGAAAGAGTGAAGCTGAGGATCAGTGATCAATGCCAGGCCCACAGGGAGCCTGAGTTTAGGAGATTTGTTATTGAAATATGAACTGAATCCCCACCCAGAGTGGGCTGAGCAGGAGCTGTGCTGCCCAGCACCTGGGAGGACTGAGGAGCACAACGTGTCCTTCAGCACCAGCAGCATCCCTGGCCAGGTCCCCTCCACCTACCCCCAGGCCAGCAGCTGATCCATGGCCAGGTGGGGCTGCAGTGCATGGAGACACTGAGTCTGGTTTTTCCAGGTGAAATGTCAGAATGACGGAGTCACAAAATCTCCTGAGTTGGGAGGGACCCACAAGGAGCATCCAGTCCAACCCCTGGCCCTGCACAGACACCCCAACAATTCCCCCCTGTCCCTCAGAGCGT
>NW_021940840.1:1033135-1037986 GCF_001715985.3 Manacus vitellinus
TCACACAGAGCAGAGCTTGGAGTTGCCCCTCTGAGGAACCTGCAGACCCTGAGGACACTCCCCTTGGCTTCCTCTTGCCAGAATTAGAGGTGAAATGCCCTTTCCTCCTGCAGTGGAAGGGAAGGGAGCCCATGGCCATGAATCCATGGCCAGCTTGGTTTCAGGCTCCTGCTGCTTGGGCTGAGCTCCAAGAGCCCTGCAGGACTCAGGAGGGCAATGCTGGCATGGCAGGAGTGGATGGGCAGCACTGTGCACAAACTGGTTTCGATGCAGAGTGTGTTTGTTTTGTAGAAAAGACCATTTCATCAATTTTATTTTTTTTTCCACCCAAACACATCGGGTTTGATGAAACATTCATGGGAAAACAGTTTGTCCAGGAGCAAACTTTCAATAAGTGAGTGACAGAACTACAACATGTTGCCCCGTGTTTGGGGCACTGACACAGGACTCCAAAGAAATTCTAATCCTCCAGAAGAGCCCGGAGCACAGAGCTCCACTCCATGGTGACTCCCCTGCACAAGAGACTTGTTTTTTAGGTTGACTCCCCAGCACATTGTTTTTGACCTGAGATCCCATCCCAGATCTTGGCAGCTTTCCCAGTTTAGCTTTAATGGAGACTTTCCAACAAGACATTTCACTTTTGACAAAAAAAATAAAAATAAAAATAAACAAACAAGCAAGGCTGGCAAAAAAAAAATATTTTATTTAGCAAATTCCCTGATCAGTCTCTTGGCTTCTCAATCCCATCCAAAATCTACTTCTGTTCCTGCACATAAAACCTGCAGGCACCTTGCTTTGGCTGCCTACAGAGCTGCTCCTGCCTGTCCTTCCAAATGGATCGAGCTACAGCAACTGGGCATCTGGTTCTCCAGAGCTCCTGGTACCCCAGGGCTCCTGCACTGGAGGGTCCTGCTGAGCCTCCCTGCAGAGGAATGGCCTGAGCTCAGTCCTGGACTGCAGAGTCCACTTGGCCAAGGGGGAACAACACCTTGGAGGTGATGGAGATGGTCACCTCAGGAGCAGCCCCTTGCCTGGGGGACATTCCGGGGAGCAGCAGCCAGAGTGTCCTTGCCCTCCCCTCTCTGACCTCACTGACTGCAGGGGCTGCTCATCTGCTCTGAACAGAGGGAGGAGGCACTGATGGCTCACAGAGCATGGTCGTGGGAGAAAGGAGTGGGAGGAAGGAGAGGAAAAGGAGGCTCAAAGGGGGACCTTCTCACTCTCTGCAACTCCCTGGCAGGAGAGCCTCGGGCTCTGCTCCCAGGGAACAAGGGACAGGATGAGGGGAAAGGGCCTAAAGGTGTGCCAGGGAAGGCTCAGGTTGGACGTGAGGAGGAATTTCTCCCTGGAAAGGGTGGTCAGACCTTGTCAGGGGCTGCCCAGGGAGGTTTGGAGTCCCCACCCCTGGAGGTGTCCCAGGAAGGCCTGGCTGTGGCACTCAGTGCTCTGGGCTGGGGACAGGGTGGGGATGGGGCACAGGGGGGATCCATGGGCTGGGAGGGCTTTTCCAACCTTAATGGTTCTGTGATTCCATAAATCCTTAGGAAGCCAGAGACTAGGAGCTACAGCTCCCAGGCTGGTCCCCAGTGTCACAAGAGCATCTGCAGGGCAGCTTCAGGTCATGGCAGCTCAAAGCAGCAGCTGCTCCCCCTGTGCCAGGGAGGGGCTCTCATGGAACCCTGTGCCTGTGCCCCCTGGAATGGGCTCAGTGTTCCACAGCATCTCCAGGGCCACACAGCCCTGCTGCAACAGGACACTGGTGTGGCACCACTGGGATGTGACACTTCCAGCTTTGCCTGTGGCACTAACACCACACTGCAGAGGTGCCATGGCAGCTGGTGCCTCCTCCTTTCCAGATATTTGTTATCTTTTTGCATTTTCCTCATGTCAGACAAGGAAAATCAATGCAGCCAGGTTTGTTCTTGCTGGGAGCCACCTCCTCTTTCAGTCCCTCTGAGCTCCAAATTATGGTTTCATATGCAGAGCTGGGAGGATTTACTCCTCTATAGATGGCTCCCTACACTGGAATTTTACCTGAATATTGTGGAGCCCTTTCCTGACATTCAAGGAGGAAAAATAAAGATACTGGGAGCAATTTGGTGACACCTAAATGCACTGAATTGAAAAGGGTGAAGAGCCAAAGCACTGTAATTTAAAATTGCAAAATACCTTAGGGAGGATCAAGAAATGGAGGAGAAATAGACCTGGAAATATCTAGAGAGCTACATGGAGAACATGGAGCAGAGAGCAGAAAATACAGAGAGAAGAGTATCTCAACCACAGTTCCCAAGGGCTGGAACATGAGCAGGACTGTGGAGACATCTGGGGTTGCAGTGAGTTTGGAGTTTTCTACTTTGGAATTTGGTAGATCTCAAAGTGAAGGTGCAGCACTTAAATGATATGACTGAGGCCAAACACAAGGTTGAAGTTGGGATTTTGCAGCCCCCAGAGAAAGGTCACTTACATTCATTTCTGACTCTGACACTGCTGTGCAATGTGGACATTTCAGTACTCGATGTTCTCCTTCATCCATCACCTGACTGCAGATCAAGCTCTGCAGGACAAAGACAGCTCCCAGTGTTGAGCCTGAGCGGGGCTTTGGAGGCTGTGGATGTGTTAAATTATTAGGGAAGCCTTGAGAGTTCATTGCTTTGCTTTGGTCCTTTTGTTCTCTTTCTAGAGTGATATAAGTCTTCTGGAGTTTTGTGCTGACTGGATTTTCAATGGGTGATATGATTTGGCTTTGGATGATTTCCTGAAGTTCTTTTGCCATTGTCTGATTGTTCCCCAGCACTTCAAACTGGAATGTCCTCATACCCCTAATGTCACAAATTGGCTCCATTTTGTCCCTGTTGAATTTTGTCATTCATTAATTATTAATAATAAATGACAGGGAAAATTATCATAGTGGACAGTCTTAAAACTCAGTTGAACAGGACAGTTACAAAGTATTCAGCTGGATCATTTCTGCTGTTTCTGGTCCAACCTGAGCATGGTTGCAGCAGTGATGGGCAGATGGCCTCTGTGCTGCCTGACACACTCAGCATCTGGAAAATGAACTCCAACACCTCTTCCTGCCACCCTCTGCTGCTGCTGGCTCAGCCAAGGTGACAGCACAACTGAGGGCCACCCTTGGAATGTCACCATTTGAGGAACTGGAGCCTTTGCTCATCTCCCCACCAGCACCAGGAAAAGGAGCTCAGACTGGCTCCTTGGATAAGGAGAGGCAGCAGCTGTGTCCTGCTTCCCCTTCCCTCTCCAGGTCAGTCCTGCTCCTCCCCTAGAGCATCCAGAGCTCAGAAACACCTCCTGCCCCAGCTGGACCTGCTCCCCAGCCCTGCAGCAGCCAGGTCAGTGTCTCACAGTCAGCTGAGGAACCTCCCTGCACAACGTGCTTTCCCCCAGGCTTTGGAATGGCTCAGTTGCTGTGCTCTCCCTGTTTCTAGGAACAGCCAGCGTGAGGAAACATCAAAGGGGGCTTTCCAGCCTGCACTTCCTCAACCAGCACCAGGAGCAGCAGATGGGAGCTGGCGTTATTAAATATGCATAACCTCGCAGATCACAAGGCAGCACTTAGCTGTCCTCTAATTAAAAGGCAGCTGCTTCCTCAGACACTGCAAAAAGCCTGCTAGAAGACACCAGAATTTCCCTGCATGGTGGCTGATTAATGAGCAGCCCTGGAGCTCTTTCCTGCCCAGCTCAGAGACGCCAAAGGGACCCTTCAACCTTCCAGAGCTGAGGGGCCCTGCTCAAAAGACCCCCCAACCAGTTGGGATCTCACTTGACTGGCCAAGCTGGTGCTGCAAAGATCAGTGCTGGGAACAGTGGAAGAACTTTTGGACATCCATGCCAGCTACAGAGCTGCTTCCTGCACACATGAGCTTGGAACGAATAAAAGAAATATTGTAGCCCAGAATCGATCCCTCTGGCCATGAGCTCTGGCTTTCCACTGTTATTTTCATTAATTAATTACATTTGTATTCTTGGAACGTGCAAGTATCCCAACCATGGGCCAAGACCCCACTATGTTGGGCCCCGAACAAACAACCAAAACAAGATCCTTCATTCTCCAAAGAGCTTCAAGCATGGAAAACAGACAACTGCAGCCAGCAAGCCACAAGGTGTGGTGGGATTATCTGGCCCTGAACATATTTTGGGGAACTGCTACAGTATTTTATGCTAGTGTGATGCCAAAGGTGCCTTTTGCATGATTCCCAGGTGCCTGGGCTATGGAAAGCCCAGCTGGATCTTCCAAGGGATGTTCCTCTCGAGAACACATCCTGGTCTGTGGGCTCAGCTGGGGCAGACAGTGCTTCCACACAGGGTCAGCACCCCCTTTTCCCTCAGGCAGGGGGGGAAGGAGGGAAGCACCAGCTTCCAGGGCCTTGGCACCCCAGTGCTGACCAGGGCACCCCTCCTTGCCCCCCACCAATGAACGTGGCAGAGGACGGAGCAGGTCTGAGACCCTCAGGGGGGGCTGCACACGGGTTCTCCTGCTCAGCACTGTCCTCCATGGCACTGTGGGATCAAAGAGACACTGCCTGGCAGTCAGCAGGACACAGACTGCATGTTAAGTGGCTGCACACAGCTCCCAAATGAAGCTTCCTCCTAACGAGAGCGGAGTCATTAGGGATGAGCCGGTTATTTCTGCTCCAGGAGAACAGAGGCGATGCTGAGATGATCCTGGGAGGTGCTTCCCATTCCAGCAGTAAGGAATCACAGCCTCTCCCCGCCTCCCACTGTTTTTCCCCAGTTCCCAGCTCCCAGCTGAGAACCTTTCCAGGTGCCCAGTGAAGCTGAAGTGTCACTCAACCTCTTCCACCAGCCATGACACCTAAACCCTAAACCCTG
>NW_021940840.1:1038296-1040118 GCF_001715985.3 Manacus vitellinus
CTCAATCAAAGGCTTTGCAGGAGCAGGGCCTGAACTTGTTCTCAGATCTCAGCTCCTGTACCTGAGGTGGAGGGGGCCACGGGGATTTCTGCATAATCCCTCCCAAGATATGAGCTACTAAATCTGCAAATATTTGTCAAAGGTAAACAAAGAGAAAAGGTTTCCTTGAGATGGAACACAGCGAGGAGCCATCCTGGAATAGCTCAAGAGGGAAAACAGGCTGAAACATGGGATAGATCCTGCTGCACAGAGCAGCTCAGGGAGCAGGACTGGGATCTCCTCCAGGGCAGCCCCAGCCCTGATGGGAATCCCGTGTGGAATCCTCGGATTTCCCTGGTAGCTCCTGGGATGAGCAGGGGAATCCTCTCTCCCCTGGCACATGTGGGGGTGTTGCCCCCCGGGCAGAAGCTCTATAATGTGAATGTGTGTGATGGGAAGGTGTGTGATGGGAAGGTGTGTGATGGGAAGGTGTGTGATGGGAAGGTGTGTGATGGGAAGGTGTGTGATGGGAAGGCAGCTCTCCTGTCTCCCTGTCACAACTCCCCAGGTCGCAGGGGTTGGCCAGACAAGAAAAATGAAAGGCTGAGGCTGCCTAGGCAGGCAGGGAGATGGAGCCCTTGGGACATCACGTCATCACTGTAGGACAGGAGGGAATGGTACTAAATTCCCAGATCAAACCAACCTTCCTGACTGATAACAGCAACCTGAAACTCCCCCCTTGCCCTGCACATGCAGGTGAGATGCACATTTCCCTCTTCAGCAGGTTCCCTTCTCCCACCTGGTTCAACTCCAAAGACACTCCCTTCTCTCCCAGTAGGATCCAGGATGCATCATATGCATCCTGCCCAGCTTCCCTGCACCCAGAGGCAGGAGAAAGGATGGGGAATTTATGAGTAACCTTTTTGTTTTTCTCCCATGAACTGTTTTCAACATTTAGAAATCATTTGAATATTATGCAAATTGAAGTGACTTGGCTTCTAAATATCATGAAAAATGCCCACTCCAGCAGTCTGTGCCATATGGAAATTACCTCTGCTGAGATGTTGTGGAATAAATCACCATTAAGGGAGGATGGATTGGCCAACAGTGAACAGCTGACACCCCAGAGGCAAAGTCTGTTCTTAACTCGTCCAGTTTGCAGGTCACGGGGACCCCCCGGGTGGTTCCTGCTCTGAGGGGATGAAGGACAGGGTGGTCCCCCAAAAAGGGCACTGCTGTGGGCAGGCAGGGTGTCTCTGTGCTTGCTGGGCTGCTGCCAGTTCAAAGGCAGGGCACAGGATGTTGCTGCTTCACTTCCATTCCAGCACAGAGTGACTTCAGCATGTCATGCTCTGGCAATGATTCATCTGGAGCTGCTGAACGAGCTGGGCACCCAGTCAGGACCCTCAGGAAACAGGGATGGGGATGGTGGAGCTGCAGCCTGGTGTCATGAGCACAGATGATGAACTTTGTCAGCCCTGCACTGATGTCAGTCCAACATCTGATGGAGACGTCCATCTGTCCATCCATCCATCCCCCATCTATCCATCCATCTAGCATTCATTCAGCCAGCCAACCATCCATCCCCCATCCCTCCATCCCTCCATCCATCCATCCATCCATCCCTTCATCCATCTCTCCATGCGTTCATCCATCCATCCCCCATCCATCCATCCATCCTCCATCCATCCATCCATCCATCCATCCATCCCTTCATCCATCTCTCCATCCGTTCATCCATCCATCCCCCATCCATCCATCCCCCATCCCTCCATCCATCCATCCATCCACCATCCACCATCCCTTCATCCATCTCTCCATCCATCCATCCATCCATCCCTCC
>NW_021940840.1:1040203-1043050 GCF_001715985.3 Manacus vitellinus
TCCATCCACAGCCACACAGCCAGAGGGGTGTTTCCCACGCACAGGCCCTGGCAGGGTAAAGGAGCCCCAGGAGGGAGGGTGCAGGTGTAGGTGGTGATATCTACGAGGAGACTGGAGAATGGTGCAGAGGGACTCGGGAGTCTCCATGAGTGTGAATCCAGGCAGGAGCAGAAGAAATGGGGCCAGGCTTGGTGCAGCTGTTTCCAAATACAGTGGAAAAAAACCTGCTGGAAGACATTAGATTTTCCTCAATAACAGGGAGAGCAGAGGAGGAACCCTGTGGTCCTGTCCTACAGAAGCAGATGTGGAATCCATACCATGGGACTTCCCAGAGCAGACACAGTGGGGTGGGGTGAAGCACATGGTAACTGTGACTACTCCTATGGTTACTTTGACAGTTAATAGGGAGAATAAGTGTAGTTTTTTAGCCCCTCTGCATTTGAAATAAGCATTCTGAGAATAATCTATGACAGAAGTAATTAACTCTCTCAGCTCTATAGATCCTTCAAGGAAGTTTTCCACACACTCATAAAACTCCAGTGTTTTAGACATGGTAAAAACTTTTACACGTGTGGGAGAGAATGCTACTTACATGCTATTCACATGTTCTTTACACATGTGGGAGAGAATGCTATTTACATGCTATTCATGTGTTCTTTACACGTGGGAGAGAATCACCAGCTCAGTCTGCACAAAAGAAAAGCTATGAAAAAATGAACGCTGGTCCCAGATCACAAGTCCTGGGTTAGTTCTGGCTCTCCTTAAATGACCCAAAAGACTCTGAGATTGAGCAAGTTGGATGTGGGAAAACGGCTCAGGAGAAAGAAAAGAAACAGCTTTGGAGGCTGGGAAAGAGCAGTGGTGGTGGCTCAGAAGCTGAGGACAGGAAGCAAAGCCTGTGGTGCAGCTGCAGGTTCTCTGTGGAGCTGCCCAGGGTGCACGAGGAGGTTGTGGGTGACAGGAAGGGCTTTGGCCCCGTCACTGGGCAGGAATGATGGGTGAGGAATCCAGGACACTGGGGCAGCACAAACAAGGTGTGGACAGACATCCCTGTCTGTCCACAGGGATGACATTTTCTCAGCAGGTGTGGGAAGAGACAGGGAATCCAGGGCAGAGGGAGGAGGTTTGAAAGCAATGCTTCTTTCAAGGACAGCCCATCTTCAGGGGCTACCTAAGCCTTGGAAGAATTCCTGGAAAAAGCATCTCATGGTACCAAGAATTGAGGAGCTCAGCAGACAGATGATGATGGAAAGGTGTGCAGGGATCCAGGGCTAACCCTGGAAGCTGGACAGTGCTGCAAACACTGACTGTGCCCAGCAGCAGGCAGGTATATGGGAATAGGGGTGGACCAGTGAGCAGGGCTCAAGTTCTCTGATTCCTTCTTCAAACTGAAGAAGAGTGGATTTAGATTAGATATAAGGAAGAAATCCTTCCCTGGGAGGGTGGGGAGGCCCTGGCCCAGGTTGCCCAGAGAAGCTGTGGTTGCCCCTGGATCCCTGGAAGTGTCCAAGGCCAGGTTGGATGGGGCTTGGAGCAACCTGGGCTAGTGGAAGGTGTCCCTGCCCATGGCAGGGGGTGGGATGAGATGAGCTTTGAGGTCCCTTCCAACACGAACCATTCCATGATCCTGTGATTCCATGGGCTGGCTGTAGCTGCAATCCCTGGCCTCAATGATGTCACTGAGGTGCCAGTGCAATGCAAATGCTCCAGGCTCTGGGCAGCACTGAGAGACTTTCCTCTGGGGCTGGCAAAGCTGTTTGAAGTCAGGAAGTGTTCAGTAAGGATTATGAGGTAACTCTGTGATCATTTGGGAATGAAAAGCTTTGCAATCCCCTGTACTGGAAGCCCCTTTGATGCAGAGAACAACACCAATCCTCTGCTTCATTAAATCCCATTACAGACTTCGCCCTGCTCTGCCCCACAGCTCAGTCCCACTGAAATTCAGTCTGCCCAAGCCATCAGTGGAACTGAAGTGTCCCCACCAGCCTCCCCTGCCCCTGCATCCTCAGCTCAGTTTTCTGCAGGACCTTTCTCCCCGGAGAGGCAGGGCAGGGCCTCCCAGGAGAGCACACTTTGCCAGATGCCTTTTTCCCCCACTAACAAGCAGCAGGACGCTGAGTTGACTGCAGGCACTGAATCAGAAATTGTAATTCTGTTGCTCGCCATCCCATGGGAATTCTCCTCTCTCCTGATCCAGGCTGGGTGAAAACAGCCCTTCCCAACTGCACCATGACCCGGGGATTAGAGCAAAATAAAGGGCTGGAGAGACACAAGAGGAGAGGGGTTCTGGAGCCCATTTTCTCTCCCTTTTCTGCCCCCACAACATCCAGCAGGCAATATTACCTTATAAGGCAGAATTTCTGACGCACTGGGAAGGGGAAAGGTTTATTTTGAGGTTTCCAGCAATGGTGTGAAATTCAAAACTCATTCAATAGCAGCTGACTAGCTCGAGTATTAATTGATTTTGCTGCAAGGCTCCCTCGTGCCCCCTCACTGCCTTTCCCCCTCCTCTGCATGATGAGTACACCCACAGTACTTTGTCGTCATTTCTGAGCAGAAAAACTCTGTCCCAGGATCCCAAAATCTCTCCTGCTCTCCTTCTCCCTGCTCCTTTCACCACCTGGTTCCTTTCTTCTTTGTTATGTCTCACTTGTGCCTTTGCTTTTCTTCTCTGTCCTTCCCTCTGCCCACCTGAGGTGACATCTCTGCCTTGCCCATCCCATTTCAAGTGGAGAGTCTTGCCCTTTTCCTTCCCATGAGTTCTCCCTCCCACTGACTTCCCACCCTGCTCCCAGAATATCAAACAGGTCCTTCAAACCATCTTGGCTGCACTGCCCATGAGAACAG
>NW_021940840.1:1043490-1045612 GCF_001715985.3 Manacus vitellinus
CATGTCCTGTGATCCTGTAGTTCTGGGATTATGTGAAATCATTGTCTGGTGTATCACAAAGCCATGACAAAGTCTGGTTTGCAGTTGTCTTGTCTTCACAAGCCTCATTTGCTCCCTCCCCTTGCTCATTGACTTGTGCATCAAACACGTTCCCCAGGGATGGAGCTCCAGAGATGCTGAGTAACACCCTCTGTTGTCCACAGGCTGCAGAATAACAGAATCCCAGAATGGTTGGGGTTGGAATGGACCTTAAACGTCGTCTCATTCCACCCCCTGCTCTGGGCAGGGACACCTTCCACTGGACCAGGTTGCTCCAAGTCCCATCCAACCTGGCCTTGAACAAGAGCCAGGTTGAGCATCTCCCAAACCCGTAGTTGGACCTCACACATTCCTTTCCTAGGGCTGGAAGGTGGTTCAGCTTCTGCCACGAGCCTCCAGCCTTGCCAGGCACAGCCTTGGCCTCTGCGCTCAGGAGGAGAAGCTCTGGGAGACCCACCAGTGTGTGTGTGTCCATCAGGACCTGCCTGGCACAAACGGTCTCCAGGATTTTGGGAGCTTTGGTAGCACCAACTTTATATAAAAATAGAGCCCGAAGGGGCAGAAGCAGCCAGGGAAATCTTGCTTTTGGGGCTGGGTGAGTGAAAGGTTTTGTCTGAATGAAAATGTTTATGGAAAGCGATTTGAATATTTCCCTAAGCATTTTCTATTATTCATTAACAAATTAAAGTGGGGGTTTTATATAAAGTGTTTTTGTTAAAATTTCAAGAGTCTGCACAAGAGAAACTTTGTAAAAAAAAAAAAAAGTAGTTTAGGAAAAAATATTTAATTCTCCATCAAAATAGAGCTTAACTGGGGAAATATTAACCAGCTGTAACAATATTGGATCAGAAGGGAAATAGCTGCAGACAGAAGCTTATTTCTTGGAGCTGACTTTTCATCAAAACTCTCCAGTTTTTTCTGCTTAAAAATTTCAGTTGAAAATATGATTTTGTATCCCTACAGGAATCAGGTGCTTTCTGAAATCAATTTGGCTTAGTCAAGAATCCAGCTCTCCATCCAGAAACGGTTTGGGGCAGAAAACACTTGCCTTTCTATCCACATTGCAAGTGACACCTTCTTCCCATCCCCCAGATCCCTCTCCTGCACAGCACAGAAAGCGCTGTTGAATTTGTTCTGGAATACTTGCAGTCCCCAAAGAGGTCATTAAGTAGTTCTTGGTCTTTATCCCCTCCTATCTGTTTTCCTTCTTCTTTTTTTTTTATCCTTTTTTTTCTTTCCTGAGCTTGATGAAAGTCTCACCTGGCTAGACTGCAGTCAGACACATGGACTTCCCATATTTATTGGAACCTGGAGCTATAATGAGTGTAACAGTCTCCCTCCAATATTGATTGTTAGCAAATTAGCTGCATATTAATGGTAGAGGCCTGAAGGAACTGTTTTTGCTATAAATCTGTGAGCACTGTTGTGTGCACAGAATAACTGACAGCAGCTCATAAATGTTTGATTGGCAAGGCTTGGGATGGTTTCCAGCACATGGGCCATGCTGGTCGTTCCCAGGGACTGCCTGGTGGACACCACCCCACGTTACTCCACAGACACCCCCAGCACAGCTGCATAAGCAGCTTTTAGGCTTTTCAGTGGTTTCCCTGATCCCTGCATTCAAGTCTTGGTCCCTATTCTCACAGGCTGAGCTCCCAGGACATCGAGGCAATGGATGAAGTTGCCCTCAGCAGCCTCCAGGAAGAATCCACACGTATTCTCCACATGCAACACTTCAGGTTTCCTTAACATCAAAGGGCCTGTTTGCTCACTTCTTAATTTGGCTTTTTCCAAGAGGAAAATCACCCCTGATTTGATGAAAAGGCAGGCAGGTGATGCTGAGGAAAATGCTGACACCTCCCTGCTGAGGAGAAGGGTTTCACACAGAAGCTCTGCCAAGGGCAAAGCCCTGCCCAGCCACAGCCCTGGCCCCGCACACGGCTCTGGCCTCGGCCTCGTGTCTGGGGGCTCCAAAACAAATTTATAATTGGAGAATTAGGAGCTGCATGAGCAAAAAGCAAAGAGCACCTGCCAATTTCCCAAGGTTTTAAAGCAGTGGCGAGGTGGATTCATGTAGAAGATA
>NW_021940840.1:1046587-1050978 GCF_001715985.3 Manacus vitellinus
ATGAGACATCTAGTGACTTTACCCTCATTATAACTAACAGATTTGCTCTGAGACTACTTTCAGTTCTGTAGTTAAGCTGCAGTACCTAACTGTTCAATGTTAGTTTAATTAGCATGTTATAATAAAAGTATTCTGAATATTTTTATTGAGAGGTGAATACAGTATTTTGCTTGTGATAAGAAATAAAAAATCTAATGCTGTCAGCTTTTTTTAAACAACTTTCTAGGAGGCAAAGTAAGAATAGGGCTGAACAGTGAACAGGGCTGTGCTCCCCCTCAGCTGATGGGGGGTATTAGCAAGGAGACACCTTTCTTTTGACTGTTGTGGCTTCCAGAGTCCATCAGTGCAGAGACCATCCCAAGAGCTTCATGTTGGCCAACGTGGAGCCTCACTGGGAACAACAGCAGGTTTCCCAGATCTAAAAGAAAGGCTGAGTTAGAGTCCCCTTCCAAAATGGCTGCTCCTGAGGAAGAGAGAGATGTGGAAGACCTCAAGAGGAAAGGGAGATGATCCTCACAGAAATACCAGACTGAACAAGGGCCATGAGCCAAAGGAGCTGAGCAGTTGAGAGAGCTGCTCATTGAAACAACAGATGAGAGAGCTCGAGAGGGCACTTTGGGAAAGGGGCACACTCAGGGACTGTGTGCTGATGAGAGACCCACAGACACAGATAATGGCAGTGGGAACATCACAATTTGAACACCTCGGCACCTCAGTGGGGGGCTTTGCCCAGGCCCTCTGGCTTTGCTTGTTCTGGCTGCCACAGCTGCCTTGGGGCCTGGAAAGAAGAATGTCTCCTGTATTTGGAAAGTTGCTGCTCAGAGATTGGAAATGGCCTTTTGGAAACTGTCCCTTCCACGTGGCCATCATCTCCCACCTGATGCACTGGATACACCTGTAAGACCTGGGGGGAGGGGGCTGTGTGTGTGGAGCCAAAGCAAGAACATGCCTAGGACCAGAAAAATTGGGATTTGCTTGCTTTGCCTTCAAGCACCATGGGCAGGAAGGGTTCTCCCAGGCTGCCTGGACTCCACATGGCTGCTTCCTCATCAGCTGATCCTGCTTGGAGGAAGAACCAGTGATTCGTGTCTCCAGTGTTTCCCTTAGCTTTGAAGGGTGGTCCTGGATGACCTGAGGGGTAGACAGAGGAAGACTTTACTGGAACCAACTCCAGGTAGTGAGTTGAATCCCATCTTCAGTGTTTATGTCTCCATGGAAGTTTGGATTTGCCACACTTTCAAGCATGAGAACTCCCAACACCTCTTCTGAAACAAAGCAAAAGCAAAACCAAGTAAAAATGGCTTTGAGTGGAGAGAGGGCAGGCTTAGATGGGATACTGGGGAGAAATTCTTCCCTATGAGGGTGGGGAGGCCCTGGCACAGGTTGCCCAGAGAAGCTGTGGCTGCCCCTGGATCCCTGGAAGTGTCCAAGGCCAGGTTGGACGGGGCTTGGAGCAACCTGGGCTGGTGGGAGGTGTCCCTGCCCATGGCAGGGGGTGGAATGAGATGAGCTTTAAGGTCCCTTCCAACCCAAAGCATTCCAGGATTCTGTGATTCTATGAAAAATCTTAAACAAACAAAAAACCACTTTGATATTACCAATAGCAGTTTGGACTAATCCTGCCCCAAAACCCCCTGATGCCAATGAATATTCCCCATCCAGCTCCATCCCTGCTCTCCACAAGAAGTCCCTTCCTTGGGAGGCTGCAGTACTCTCTGCCCATCTGAGAGTGGATTTGTATCTCTGTTCATCCTCACTGCCCTTCTCCAATTAATATTTTTTTTTTAATTCTACTACAGTCTTCTTAAAATGAGATCACCAGAAAGGCACGTGGCCTGCAGGGTGCAAATCCCTTCCTGCTGGTCTGATCCTTATTCCTTACCCTCTGCAGGTGCCCTTTGCTTCCTGCTGATCAGAGCCCACTGAAGCCTCTAGAGCTACATCAAGCTCTTCTCCTTGACCAGCAAGAGATAGTTTAGAGCTCACCCCTGTACTCACGGGGAAAGGTTTGATTGTTATTTCCCCATGTTCTTTCTTTTGCCTTTCCCAACACTGGCATGTCCCTTACAACCCCCAGCCCACGGATATTGTTGAATGCTGCTCCTTTCCTTCCCAGGCAGCCTCAGATTTGGCTGCTCTCTGGAACACACATCATATGCAAACACTGTCTCCTTTCAATTTGCTCCCTTTTCAGGTAGTTTAGGAATATTACACAGCCCAAATCTCAGCACAGACCTTTGGGGAACACTACTGGCAACCAGTTTCCTTTATTCCTGCTCTTTATTCCTCTTCTTTAACCTCTGATACGTTCCCACTGATGCCAAGGCAGCCAGTTCTTGAGGAGCTCTCAGTGAGGAGCATGCAGGATGCATTTGGGAAATTCAGGTGTGGTGTAGGAACCTGGATGACCCCTTTACCTGCTTGTCAGTTCTCTGAAGGGCTCAGCTGAATGTCTGAAGCATTTCTTCCCCCTCTACATCCATGACTACTCATTTATTCTGCACTCCAGCTTTCCCCAGTTTTCCCAGAGCAGCACTTGTTGCTCTGTGCTTCCCCAGCTTCCCTGGGAGCTCGTTGTAAGCACTGGCATCTCGTCTGCCACCTCCTATTCCTTTGGCACTGAGGCCAATTTAAGGAATGGGTTACCAGCACTTACATCTCTGGGCTCCTTACAGTGCCTGAGTGCCAGCTGGGCCTGGCAATTTGTCATTATTCGCTGCATTGATTCGATCTGAAACCCTCCTTACTGACTCTTCAGTCTGAGGCTCTTCCTCTGATTTGTCTCTCCCACTGCCCTGGTCAAGGACTGTCTCCATATTCCAGTGCCAAGCACTCACAGGGATTTTCTGCTGTCATTTTACCTTAACAAACACTTCACACTTCAGTCACCTGTTGGCACCTCCAGGTTTCCTGGTGGCCTCTCCTCCCCAGGACTTTTTGCTGCTGAGGGACTGAGCAGAACTGAGGATTAGACAGGGCTTTGCCTTTATCTGTTTCTTTTCCACGAGCCCAAATGCCCAGGCAAGTGCTGAGGTGTTCCAGTGAGGAGCTATGAACCAGTCCCTTCATCTGGCCCCTTGTATCCAGCATGAAAGCAGAAGCCTGAATCATCTGCCTACATCTCCTCCCAGCCTCTGGTGACCAGAAACGAAGCACATGGCAGACAGGAGCTTTTGAAAGGGTTTAAGGAGTCCTGTGTAGTTGTCTTTTAGTTTTGATTTACCCCCCTCCATGAATTCAAGAAGAGCCTTTGGGGGTAAAATGGAATTCTTCCCCTCATGCTCCTCTCGACACCCCTCCTGTGAGCAGTCCCTGCCAGCAGAGCCTGGAGTTACCACAAATCCAAACCAGATATTCTCCCAGCCTCAAAATGGAATCATAGAGTCATCAAATAGTTTGGGCTGGAAGGGACCTAAAAGACCATCCCATTCCAAGCCCCTGCCATGGACAGGGACACCTTCCACTAGACCAGGTTGCTCAGAGCATGTTTGTCTCATCCAGAGCCAGCTTGGCTGAGGGACACCCAGGAGGGGAGGGAAATGGGAGCACAGCTCTTACATACTGTATATGCAACTCCAAACCCATGATGCCCCAGCAGGCTTGGCTCTTCTCTATCACACTATTATAAAAATGGCCAAGTCCTTGAAAGGCTGGGAAACCTTTCCCCCCTGCCAGACTGTACTTTAAACATGAGTCTGAGCTCCTGTTCTTCCCAGGACCAAGTCTTTTCAGTGCACCAAAAATCCACAACCCACCAATAAATATTCTTAGAAGAGCTTTCTGCAACTGTTTTTGAACCCTGAGGAGAAGTGAGCAGTGCTCAGTGCCACAATTTCATGCTCTGTTCCATGTGATCCCTCTGCCCCAGTGCTGAGCACAAACTCCCGGGATAAAGGGTTTGACTGGCATGAGCTGCAAGAGCTGCTCCACACTGGCACCACATGGACAGCCATTACTCAGGCTTCTCATTAATGTTTAATGAAGAGAAATGCTTTCTGAATTGTAACTGGAAAGAAACCACCTGGATTACTAAAGACACCATCCTGAGCCTTCAGATGCTCCTTTTCCAAGGACACTGCCAGGGTGAAGGGTGGCAGCAGCAGGGGAGGACAAGGGGAGAATCTCCTCACCTTGTGAACCCACACACACACACACACAGATGCACACTCACACTCACCCACACACATCCCTTAGGGATACACAGCAAAGCCAGAGCCCCTGGAAGCCCCTGTGGCATGAAGGTGCCCAGTGCTGCACTCAGGACTGGGGTGCTGTGCATGGACTAGGGTGTCAGTGGGAACAGTCCAAGGTCCAGCACAAGAGCTCTGTCTGAGCCTTTCCCAGAGCCACTTTGAATGGCTATGGAGTGATCCTTTGGGAAAGAGCACCTT
>NW_021940840.1:1051733-1107308 GCF_001715985.3 Manacus vitellinus
AGAACAGCAAAGTGCCCCAGCAGTGGGGAACTGAGCTCTGGAACAGCCTCAGCTGCAGACACAGAGCATTGGCCACCCTGGGGGCAAAGGCAGCCTTTTCTCCTTGATTTTGGCCCAGGAAGGTGAGAAGGGCACTTGGGTGGGGGACAAGGGGACCTTTGCTGAGGAGCTCATGCCCTGGTGATCAGGGCCTGTCCAGAGTCAAGGCTTCTCCTGTCACAGCGACTTGTCTGTGGGGTTAAACTGCCCTTCTCGAGTTATCCCCCAGCAGCACCATCTTCCCCCACAGCACTGATTCCTCTGGACAAATTTGCCATCCCCATCTTAATAAAAGCAACAGTGAGAGTGTTAAATGCAGCCCCAGCAGCATGAGAACCTCCACACGAATTCCAAAATGTCACTTTGGAACTTTAGCACTTCATCTTTTTTAGCTGCGAAGGGTAAAGATCCTCCTCAATGCAAATTAGCACTGCAGCAAAGATGCCAAGCCTTCCTCTCCTCCCCCAGTCGTGGTAAGATTCAAGATTGCTGCATGATTAAGCTCTGGCAGCTTTTCCTCCCCTCCTTTTTCTAAAACAAACATTAAATTATGAAAATAAATGTAAAAAATCCCTTATGCTCCTGCAATCTGGATGTTACGGATCAAATGGACCGAAGTCAGAATATAGAAATTCAAAAGGTTACTGAGAAATATCAGCTCTTCATCCTTCATTTCACAGACTCTAAATCAGTATTAAATGATTGCATTAAGGAGGCAGAATATTAGAGAGGGAATTGGCTGAAATTTTGTAGGAATACTTCTAGTCAGTGAAAATGTAAATGTGTTAACAACAAAATGTTTTGCAAATCCATATTTGTTTTGCAGCTTGTACATTTATTAGAGACACTTGGGCAATGTCACATTCTTTGTTTTCCAATCATTGTGCTTTTGAGAGTTTGCAGTTAATTAAAGAGAGAGAAAAAAAAAGATGTCCCAATTTTAAATTGAAACGTTTGTGGATTGTCAAACTAATTTTCACTTTAACCAAAAGAAATTCTTCTTTGAGTTCTTGGTTTTCCAAAAATTTCAGTTTTAGTTTGGCTTTAGCTTGGAATTCAACTCTCTCATTCTGTGAAGAAATCTGGGTTTATCCATGAGCTCTGTTAGATTCAAAGTTGTCACCAGAACCTCTCCTTTTGTGCTTTCTATCTTCTTTTGCATCCTAACTTTGGGGAGATTTTGTCTTTAATTGCTAAAGTCTATTTTAATAAACACTTAGTCAGCAAATTAGTCAGAATCTCTTCTACTTCCTTTCTTCTTCCTTTCAAGTGCAAAATCCAGATGAAATCTGCACAGTGCTGGGAACTGAAGGACACGGGAAGGGACATTCTCTATTCTCAGATACTTGTTCCTGTTAAAAGCCTTTGCCCCACTGGAACATTGTCCTGTTAAGTATTTTGTCATTTGCTCCTGATGGGCCCTGTGTGGGTTGGACCTTCCCAGGGCTCTCAGTGAGCTCCCAGCATGGCAGTGATTTATTCAGGGGTTGTTGTCCTCCCTCCCCATCTCCCTGTGCCTGGGGTGGTGCTGATGGACCAGGGCTCCTCTGCCATGTCCTTGATGGAGCCCTTTGGAGAGCCAGGGAAGTCCCAGGAAAAATGGCAGAAATCAGAGGGGTTTGAGGATGAGGCCAAGGGGGTGGACACACTGTGAGCCAAAAACGAACAGAAGCACTTTGCTGTGAGGGAACCACTGCAACCAGGCCATGGGAGAAGCCAAAGGGCCCCATCCCCAGGCACTGCTCCCTGCACCCCTCACTTCTCTCTCACAGACAGGAAGGAGAGTTCCAGAATGTGGGAGACAGTCCCCAAGCAGGTGCCTTCACAGTACAATACAAATCCCATCTCTGTGAGCAGGGACAGCAGGCAGGGAATGGCTGGAGCTGTGTCAGGGCAGGCTCAGGTTGGATCTCAGGCAAAGGTTCTTCCCCCACAGGCTGGTTGGGCACTGCCCAGGCTCCCCAGGGCAGTGGGCACAGCCCCAAGGCTGCCAGAGCTCCAGGAGGGTTTGGATGGTCCTCTGGGGCACAGGGGGTGACTCTTGGGGCTGGGCCTGTGCAGGGCTGAGGATGATCCTTGTGGGTCCCTTTCAACTCAGCATGTTCTGGGATTCTGAGATTCTCTGATTCTTCTTATAAGATTTCCATCATACAGGAAGGTAGAAGGGTGTTTCCATTTCCTGGGCAGGTGATAATGAAAAAGAAAAAGACAAAGAAAAAAGAAAGAAGGAAGAGTGTGATCCCTGATTGGGTGAGTAGAACTTCTGGAGCTTATCCTATATTTGTTGTGGAAATAGGCTAAAATAAGTATCTCTCTTTTTAGGAACAGACAACTTTATTCATGCTCCCAATTCTCCTGACAAACCAGGAGGTCCAGGCAGGAAACTCAATTGTCATGGCTGGGATTCAGTGGTAGAGGAAGACAAGGAGCTTCCAAACCATGGCTACAAGTGGGATGTGTTTTGGGACTAGAGCTGTCTGGTGCCTTTGCTTTGTGCTCCTCCTCCTGCTTCTGCTTCACTCTGCAGAGACCAAAGCCCAGCCTGTGGGAAGGGGAATTTGGGACCTGCATGGATGGGCACTACAGGCATTGGCCTTCCTGAAGAAGTCTCCCTCTCTCTCAGGACCTCCAGCCCTGCTCACTTCTTCTTTCAACTCTTCTTTTCCCAACTCAGCACAGCATTTCCCAAAAAGCCTGAGCACTGGGTGAGGAGGACACAACCCCAGCACTGTGACTGACCACGATGGCCATGTCTCAGGGCTGGGGAGGCATCAGAAAGCATGACTGGAACTCAGGAACTGCACTGGCTGAGAGAAAACCTGTGGCTTTTGGAGGGTGCTGGAGTGCTGAGGAGGTTCAGGAACATGGACACCGAGGCTGGGAGAGGAGCTCAGTGCAGCCCCCGGGGATGAGTGTGGGTGAACCTCCTCAGGGGCAGGGATTCACCACTGCTCTGCTTCAGGAGCACACTGGCAACTGGGGGAGGAGCAATTTATCAACCCAAATTTATCCTTTGGCAGCCCAGGCACAGTGCAGCCCAGAGGGAGAAAAAAAACCCCGTTTTTAGCATGTGAATCACTGCTCTGGCCTCCTCAGAGATGCCCCTGAGGGCAGCACTGATGGCTGCCTGCAGAGGGGATTGCTCACTGCTGACCACAGTGGGACTCCAGTGATAACTCAGATGGAGACATCTCCACTCTGCAGCAGGGTTTGGGCAGGTGGATCCTGCCAGGCTCATCACTCGGACACGTCAGGAGGGAGCACTCACAGTGCTGATGGCTCAGCACATCGGGTGAGTTCAGGAGATCATGTCCTGTCCCTCTGACTCCCTCACTCCCCATCCCTGGAAGTGTCCAAGGCCAGGTTGGACGGGGCTTGGAGAACCTGGGCTAGTGGGAGGTGTCCCTGCCCATGGCAGGGGTGGGACTGGATGGGCTGTAAGGGCCCTTCCAACCATTCCACGGCTCTGTGACTTCTCGTTTGTGTCCTTGGCCAGGGCAACCACAGAGCTCATGTGCAGGATCCAGTGATGTCCTGGGCACTCTGGAGTCATGTCCATCCACCTCACAGACACCAGCTCAAGGGTCTTTTTATTCTACCGCCCATGGTATGAGGAGAAACTGGATGGGCTTCAAGGTCCCTTCCAACCCAAACCATTCCATGGTTCTGTGACTCTTTCCCCACAGTCCAGGGTGGGTTGTGTCCATCCAGCCTCTCAGTCACAGCAGTGCTGGGTTCCCATCCCAGCTCCAGCACAAGCCAGGTGAGCAGCTACAGAGTCAATCTTATTAAAAACAACTCTCCCAAGACAAAACAATCCACTTCTTATCAGAGATGCTGTTTCATTTGGCATTGTAAACCCAAGAGGAGCAGTTTCGCTTTACCAAAATCTCTGTAAAGTCGTAGTTTTGGGTCAGCCTCACACAATTATTTTTTTCTGGATCGCTGGCCAAATGGAGAACACAATCACTTGCACATCCCTGCTCCTGACAATCAGACAGGGCAGCCTTGCCCTCCATTTGCAAAACCAGCAGAAGGAGGTGAAAGATCTGAGCTGTCACTGCCACACACAGTGCTGCCAGCTCCTGCCTCCCTGGCCCAGGGAAACAACTGATTTTACAGGAAGCAGGAAGGTGAATTGTTTTTTGAGCTCTTTTCCCCAGAGCAGTGAGGGAGGGATGGGGCTGTGATTCAGAGAATGGATGTGTTTTGGAGATTCATGGAAAAGCGGCTTTTGGAAGAGAAATGAGATGCAGGCAGAGCCCCACGTCACAGTCACTGATGCTTCTAGGAAAGTGAGTGTCATCCTCTGAGCAGGAGGGAGCTCAATGACAGCCCTGCACCTCTATTAAGGGCTGTTCCAATTAGACTTATTACAGAGATGATCTAATAATGACGGGTTCTGGCCCAGAGCTGTTGATAATTAAATATTTGCAGTTTCTTAGAGACATCCTGGTGATTTTTTTCAGTGTATGCACTGGAGGACAGCTGCCATTTATTTTAGCCAACAAGAGCACATAAATCAGAGAGATTCAGAAAACAGGAAGCAAGTACAGGGCGAGATGTAGAGGAAAAACATTTTCCAAGGCTTGTAGATGCAGGTCCACATCTCCTCCTCTCCAGCAAACCCCACTTCAGTGAGGGGGGACTCACAGCTGCAGGGAGCACAGAGGATGCACCGTGTCTGTTCAAGCCACTCATCAGCTCACAGTGATGATGGGGGTGGGGATGCCAGGCAGGATGGATGGAGAGTGGGTTTTCTTGTTCCCTGTTCACTCTTGTATTGATTTCCAGTGGTTCCCACTATGTCCACTGGGGTTTTTAGTATCACTTCTGTCTCCATGGAAAGGGACAATCTGTGGAACCAAATCACACCTTGAAGGACGGACTGACACCAACATCTTGATCTTTGTTTGCCCTTGACTTTTCTGTCTGTGCTCAGGAGCTAATTCCTTGTGGTGTGTGAAGTGCTGATAGCAGGATGCACCTGGTGAGCAGGGAATATTGGGATTCAGAGTCAGGGAAGCAGATCCTGGGCCAGCTTGGCATCCCACACAGCTTGACCTTGCTATTTCTGCCTGAAATGCGAACTTATGGCTCAGCATTCCCTCCTTCTCTGAGCAAACTGAAGGATTAGGGTTCACCAAGGCAACACCCAGGAAAACGTGGGTGGTGGACCTGCCTCTGGGTGTAATTTAGGAACACACTTCCTAAATTTCAGTCCATCTCAGGCTGCTGCCTAAAAACCTGCTGCCTTGAACTTTGTGTAGCCCCAGGCTATGGATTTCTATGAAAGATCCAGCCCTTCCAAGCTGGACCCCACAGAGCACAACTTCAGTGAGTCTAATTTGTACAGATTCCACCAAAACACCCGGCCCTTTCTAAACAGTTCATGTTATCAGGGATTGAGGCTGTGCGTCATTCCCAGACTCAGCCTTCCATGCCTGCAATTTCCTACCACTGGGTCTTGATCTGTCCTTATCTGCAAAATTAGACATTGTTTTCCTATCAGGGATCTGCACCCTCTGGGTGGATTTTTATGCTGTGAGTATTATTCAGAAACTTCACTTTAATAAACTGAAAGACAGAGCTCCTTCTGTTTGCCACACAAGGCAGGTTTTCCAAGCCTTGACTCATCCTTGCAAGTCTTTGTCTCCCTTTTCCAGCTTGACAACATATTTTAACAATGTGGCATCAGCTCTAGAGGCAGCAGTTTATCTTGCTCTCCCCATTGTTGTGTGCAGAAATCACACTGGCTCTTCCTACCCAGCTGCCATTTCCCTATGAATACACTTTTGGCTTGTGTTCACCATCCCAGTTTCCTCATTTTGGAGTGAGCTCCCATTAGGTTGTTATCTCTGTTCATCTCCAAGTCATTTACAGGGTCAGGGCTTTACCATTTCTGGTATTCACAGGTCTGATCTGGGCTGTCTGTGCCTTGATTTGTGTCTAGTGGGTTCAGATATTTATTGTTCATAAAATCGCAGAACCACAGAATATTCTGGGTTGCAAGGGACCCACAAGGAGCATCCAGTTCAACTCCCAGCCCTGCACAGACACCCCAACAATCCCACCCTGTCCCTGAGAGCGTTGTCCAAACCCTCCTGGAGCTCTGGCAGCCTTGGGGCTGTGCCCACTGCCCTGGGGAGCCTGGGCAGTGCCCAACCAGCCTCTGGGGGAAGAACCTTTGCCTGAGATCCAACCTGAGCCTGCCCTGACACAGCTCCAGCCATTCCCTGGCTGCTGTCACTGCTCACAGAGAGCAGAGATGGAGCTGCCCCTCAGGAGGAGCTTCAGCCCCTGATGGGTTCTGACCTCAGTCTCCTCCAGCTGAACAGACCAAGAGCCCTCAGCCTTCCTCAGGCTGACCCTGTCCCATCTGCCACCTCTCCAGCGTTTTAAGGCTCCTGTAGGTCCCTCCAGCTCAGCTGTGAAGTTGAATGGTTTGGGCTGAGAACAGGCCCTGGGCAGCTGGAGGAGGGGATGGTGGGCAGGTCCCTGCAGGGGCTGTGCTCCTGGTTTGCTACAGAGGATTTCCTGTGTTGGATGACACCACTCGATGGGGAAGAAAGGGCCTCTTTACCATCCCCCTCATCCAGGTGAGAGGAAGATTTTTAGTGATTCCTATGTGCTTGAAGAAAGAAGCTGCTAGTTACTCATACCACAGGTTTTTCCTCCACTGCTGTTTTCCAGCATCACTGAAGTGTGGCTTTTGCCAGGATCCTCCATTCTTGCCCTGTCAGTGGAGAAGAGCAAGTCCCAGCGCACCTGGCCAGTCTCCTCACTGCTTCCCAGGCTCCTGGAGGAGAACTGAGCCACTTGACAGGTAAAAATGGACAGCCAGCCCCTGGTGCTGCAGTCTGGTGCCTGTGGTGCTCTCAGAGAGCTGCTCCTTTCCTCTGATAAAGCCACCAGAGCCTCAGTGTGGGCTCTGCTCTTCTCCCAGCACAGCTGGACAGGGCTGTGTGGGCACCCCCACCCTGTGCAAGTGTGAGATTTGAACTTTGTACAGAAAATACATCCAGCAGCTGCACCAACATGCTCCAGAGGAATTCCCAGCTTTGCTCCAAATGGGATATCAAGACAGGCTGTGCAGCAAACCCACTTGCAGCTTGCTGAGAGCATCACCACTGGGGTTTGGTTAATGAAGGTCCAGCTGTGATGGGACAACAGGTGGCTCAGGTGGACACAAAACCACCCCCACAGTTCCAAGAACTCTTCAAAAAACTGCAAGTCAGCCAGGCCTATTGAATCACCACTTGCAAAAAGGGAACAAAACAGCAGCTGCTTGGGGGAAGGGTTTGCAGAAACAGCCCCGGGGAAGTGAGAACAGCCAGGTAAGAGGTGCAGCAGCTCCAGCCCTTCCAGCTGCAGGGGCCCATCCCAGTATCACCCACCCAAATCCATCTCTGGAGACCAGAACCACACCTGAATAATATTTTAATCATAGTTCAATCATATTAGGGAAGAAATAGGCTTTAAGACACTGACTGCAGAAGGATATAGAAGGTAATTGGTTTGTCAGAGCCCCCCTGGCCAAGGCCCAGACCCCAACATGTGCCCTGGGTCAAGCAGCAGCTGTGGGCACAATCCCAGGGGTTTATCTCTTATCTCATGGGCTCCTCCTACCTGGCATCTGCCAGTGGAGACCAGTGAAAATCCCTACCCTGAATCTCACTGCCTACAAAATGTACTTGCTCTGTGTTGATGCCAACATCTGCAGTTGTTCCCGGGAAGCTGATGCTCCCACACATGCCAGGGACTGGAGTCTGTTCAGAATTCCCTTCTGCACCAACCCACCAAGACTAGGAGAAAAGGAGGCTCAGAGGGGACCTTCTGGCTCTGCAAGTCCCTGACAGGAGGGGGGAGCCGGGGGGGGGTCGGGCTCTGCTCCCAGGGAACAAGGGACAGGAGGAGAGGGAACGGCCTCCAGCTGTGCCAGGGGAGGGTCAGGTTGGACATGAGGAGGAATTTCCTGCTGGAAAGGGTGGTCAGACCTTGGCAGGGGCTGCCCAGGGAGGTTTGGATTCCCCACCCCTGGAGGTGTCCCAGGAAGGCCTGGCCATGGCACTCAGTGCTCTGGGCTGGGGACAAGGTGGGGAGGGGGCACAGGGTGGCCTCGATGGGCTGGGAGGGCTTTTCCAACCTAAAGGATTCTGTGATTCTGTGAATGAAGTGGTTGTACTCCCTGTTACACATTCTTAACCAGGAGGACAGTTATGCTGATCTCCTCCCATCTCCTGCTGATCCCTGAGCAATCACCAGCAGACCCTTTTTTATGGCTAAAGAACAGCTGCTCCAGCAGGATGTTCAGACTTCCCCTCACTGCTCTGTGTGCACAGAATCCTCCACCTTTAAAGGCTGTGGGATGAAGCTGTGCCTTGCTAAGGGGGGAGCTTCTCCTCTACTCCCCTTGGCTGCTTTGAGGGCCCTCTCTGTGCCCCCCTGAGCTCCACCAGTGCTGGCTCTACCCCGTGTGGTAAAGACACCCCAACTTCCCATGGCTTACTTGGCCAGGAGTATTTGGGGGTGAGCAGGGTGTGCAGAGTGATGCCATTCACACTGGGGTTCTCCAGTGTCCCATGCTTTCCAAGTGCTCTTTCTCAAAAGAACCCAAAATGGAGGTTTCTGATGCCTTTCTGCTCCCCAGCCCTCCCAACACAAATAACGTGAGCATCATGAGTGTGTCTAATTCCCATGAATAATTTATGCAAAGTAATAAGTTCCTGATACCAATAAACAGAATAAATACAACTCCCAGAGACCACATTACCAACCAGAATTCATTTTTACACCGATATAAAACTGTTCTGATCAAGTAAGGGGAGAAATAATCTCCATCAATAACACTTCCTTATTTCCTCATTGTTTTATTTGCAGGGGCTACATCTCTGTGGAGGGTTCAATCCATCCAGATGTCCTGGGGATGCCTCGGAAGCTGTTTCAGCAGGTAGTGGATTAATCATTTCTCATCACCAGAAAGTCAGTGTTGGAGGCTTTTCTTGTTTCACTCACAGCATTAGATCACTTGGAGCCACAAGCAGGGTGAGACCTGAACATATTTTATCCTGCAGGTACTGAGAAACAGCCTTATTTGGAAAAATACACATTTTCACTCTTAATTTCATACTGGCACTCACTGCACAAGACTGAAAACGTCATTATTGGACACCAGAAGCAGGTTTGAATTCAGGAGCTAAAAGTCAGTGAAATCACTCCGTGTCACTGGTGGTTTGATTAGATTTTTGCAGATATGTTTTTCCATTTGGGTCCAGATTATCTTTCCCCATTATTTCTCAGCTTCTCCCATTTTATCATTCACTAAAGGGTTTGAGAGGCTCAGCAGAAACATTTTGATGCACCATTTACTTAGCAGTGGCTAGGGCTGGACAACCCTAATATCCTGCCTTTCACAAAAAAACCATTTCCTTCAAATGGATGTGGGAAAAGAGTCCTTTGCTGGGCAACTACTGTTTTTTCTCATTGTTTACCTGATTTTGTGAACTGCTTAGCAGTTCTGAAGAGCACAGACTGTGTAACGACCTCAAATTTATATAGTTTCATTTTTTAGACAGGAATTTGGAATTGTCAGTAGGCAAAAAAGCGTGATTTAATACTTTGCAATTTTTTAGACTTAGCTCACCAGATTAGAGCAAGGACAATATTCAGCTGCAGTTACTAATCAGCACAAATTAGCTCCCTCGGTGGGAATCTCTCTCATGCTCAGCATGGAAAACATCAGGTCCCTTCGGAGGGGAAACACCTACCTCTGCAACTCTTAATTGCCACTGTTAATTGCCGGGCTGGAAGTGCTGCCTGGCTGGAGATGATAAAGGGGAGATGAAAAGAGAACAAAGGCAGCAGCCAAATGCAAAGTCTGTGTGCTCTGGGGGGCAGAGCCCCGGGGACACAGCAGAGCCCAGGAGAAATTGGAAAAGCAGGAGGTTTCTGTGGAAGAGCTGAGTTTGGAGACAGAGGGTGGAGTCAGCGGGGGCTGAGCCCGGAGCATCCCTGGGGCTGCAATTCCTGGACTCCCTGGTGTGTCCTCCTTTCTCCTCTCACACCTCCAAGCAGCAAGAGGAGTCTTCGATCAGCTGCACTAAAGGGTGTGGTGGGGAGGAGAGGAAGGAGATGATGATCCAGCCCAGATGGTTCCAACAGCACAGGGAACCCCAGAATCCCAGAATATGGTGAGTTGGAAGGGACCCACAAGGATCATCAAGTCCAACAGCTGGCCCTGCACAGGCCCATCCCCCAGAGTCACACCATGGCCTGAGAGTATTGTCCAAATGCTCCTGGAGCTCTGGCAGCCTGTTCATCTGTTCATCCCACTGCCCTGGGAGAAAGGCGTGGGGCACACAGGGAACCACAGAATTGTGGAATCATTAAGGTTGGAAAAGACCCCCAAGTTCATCAAATCCAACCTTCGACCAACACCCCCAGGGCCACTAAACCACATCCCCAAGTGCTACCTCTGCTTGTTTCTGGAACACCTCCAGCAACTGTGACTCTACCTCTGCCCTGGGCAGCTCCTTCCAATGCTCAGCCACTCCTGCAGGGAAGGATTTTTTCCCAGTATCCAACCTAATGAGGTTCAATAAGGGCAAGTGCAGGTCCTGCACCTGGGGAGGAATAACCCCAGGTGCCAGCACAGGTTGGGGTCTGAATTACTAGAGCAGCTCTGTGGAGAAGGACCTGGGGGTCCTAGTGGGGGACAAGCTGACCATGAGCCATCAATATGCCCTGGGGGCCAGGAGGGACAATGGAATCCTGAGGTGCATCAGGAAGAGCATTGGAGCAGGGCAGGGAGGGGATCCTGCCCCTCTGCCCAGCCCTGGGCAGGCACATCTGCAGGGCTGGCCCAGCTCTGGGCTTCTCAGGACAGGAGGGACAGGGAGCTCCTGGGGTGGGTCCAGCAGAGGCCACAGAGATGATGAGGGGTCTGGAACAGCTCTGATGAGGAGACACTGTGGGAGCTGGACCTGGTTAGTCTGGAGAAGAGAAGACTGAGAGGGGATCTTAACAGTACATGGAAATATCCCTGGGGGTGTCAGAGGATGGTGCCAGACTCTCTTCAGTGGTGCCCAGTGGCAGGACAAGGAGCAGTGGCCATAAACTGAAACACAAGAAGTTTCACCTCAACACGAGGCAGAACTTCTTTCCTTGGGGGTGGCAGAGCCCTGGAACAGCTGCCCAGGGAGGGTGTGGAGTCTCCCTCTCTGGAGACATCCCAAACCCACCTGGACATGTCCCTGTGTCACCTGCTCCAGGTGACCCTGCCCTGGCAGGGGTTGGACTGGATGGTCTCCTGATGATTCTGTGATTCTGTGAACTTGACCCTCCCCTGGCACAGCCTGAGGCCGTTCCCTCTCCTCCTGTCCCTTGTTCCCTGGGAGCAGAGCCCGACCCCCACCCCGCTCCCCCTCCTGTCAGGAAATTGCAGAGCCAGAAGGTCCAGAAGAACCAGAAGGTCCCCCCTGAGCAGGCTCAGCTCTGGCACTGCTGCCCAGCCACAGGATCTGCTGCTTGGGCTACACTCAGCCCACCCTTCCAAGGGTTTAATCCCACTGGGGGGGATAAATGGGATTTAATACTGAAAGCCAAGGTGCCAGGACAGGCTTTACTGAGCAGAAAGGATTCCATAGCAATTATCTGGGAAGATTCTCAGGAACCTGCAGCTCTTTGCCACATCCTGCAGGTGTTGGGAATAAATTTGACTTGGTTTGTCTCCATCACCAGTCTGAGAAAAATCTTGCAAAAAACTCAGGGAAACAATAACACAAGAACTGATAAGCAAACAAAGGTGGTCTCTGATTGGTTTTTTTTCTCAAAAACAGTATTTTAAGGAAGAAAAGAAATCTCTTTACAATTGCTTTCATATGAAGATTTCATTTTCCCATGTGGAGTCTGTGAATTTCCCTCTCATTTGAACTTTGTCCAGTTCAAAATCATGGGCAAGCAGAGGGGAGCTTCTCATTTTTAAAAGGTGAAGTTTTGTTTTAAATATTCATGATTTCATAGAAAAAGCTACCCTTGGAAAAAAGTTGATTTTATCAGTGGGAAGCCAATATCCACATGGGAAAAGTTGGGTTTTCTCCACTCTCCATTTTTAGTGGCCAAAGAGAAGAAAAATCTCCATACTCAACAAAACACACTTTCAAAGTCTTGTAAAGTTTTGTTCCTCACACATTTTGCTTAAAAATAGAAGCAGAGAATGAAGAAAGTAATTGAAAATTAGTGTCACTCCCTTAAAGCAATTTCCTTCAGAGAAACAGTTTCTTGAATTAAAAAAAAAAAAGATACTTATTTTGGGAATTTTTTTCATGCTACTCCAATTAGCAGCATCCAGACAAACACTGTTTCTGAGTGTAGGGCAAACCAGGCAAATCCACACATACTGGGATTTTGACATTCCTATAGCACTGGATATGGATCCTCTCTGTGCTCCAGCAGATCTGATGGCACTGTTTAAAATCCCAATGGCATTTTCCTGCTGAAGGGTGTTCATGACCCTCCTCAGCACAGGAGTTCTGTTATTCTCAGACATTTGCTGACACCACCACTTTTCTTGGCATGCTGAGCAGGAAGAGGTTGAACAACTCCTGCCATGGATGTGCCCCCCACCCTTTCTATCTCCTCCCCCCTCCACACTGAACCCCTCCCCAGGCAGAGGTTGGACCCCCCCAGCACAGCTGGAGGAAGGCTCTGTCCTTCCAGCACCCCATGGGATGGGCAGTTTGGGTTCCTCCACACCAACCTGGGCATCGGGATGTTTTTATCTTAAAAGAGGTACTAAGATGGTTTGTGTGGGTTGTCTTCTGGAAGTCCCTGGTGCTCTGGGTTCCTCTGCAAGGAGCAGCTCAGATTTGGGTGGCTCCTCTTAGTTTCTCAGCTCAGCAGCAGCACTTTGAGGATGTGACAGGCTGGGAGAGCTTGGGGGGTTCACCTGGAGAAGGGAAGGCTCCAGGGAGAGCTGAGAGCCCCTTGCAGGGCCTAAAGGGGCTCCAGGAGAGGCTGGAGAGGGCTGCGGACAGTGGAGGGACAAGGGACAAAGGGAAGGCTTCCCATCTGCCAGAGGGCAGGGAGAGATGGGAGATTGGAAAGGAATTCTCTGTGAGGGATGGTGAGGCCCTGGCAGCAGGTTGCCGCAGAGAAGCTTGGACGGGGCTTGGAGCAACCTGGGCTGGTGGAAGGTGTCCCTGCCCATGGCAGGGGGTGGAACAAGATAAGCTTTAAGGTCCCTCCCAACCCCACCCATCCTGGGATTTGGGATATCAGTGCTCCCCTCCCCACCCATGTGTGTTGGAAGGGCAGGGTGTGAGGAGGGGACGGTCACTGTCTCAGGACAGTCCCACCACCTGCACAGGGGCCTCTCCACCCGTGAGCATCACCCCCCAGCCCCTCCTGGGCTTTGCTTTGTGGCAGAATTCAAAGCAGCTTTTTTTGCTCTACGAAAGCAGGATCAAAGCTCCCTCCCCTGAGCTGATTCCAGCAATATTCCTCATCAAAAAGCAAGGGAAGAAAAAAAGACCATATTTGCCTGTGGTTGTCTTCTAAATAAATCCCCCTCTCTCAGGAGGCTTGGGGCTGCTGTCTCACCCCCATTCAGCTCCAGGGCTGCTGGGAACGTTCCTCTTTTCTCTTCAGCACTCTCAGAAAAAGAATGCCCCTATCGTAGGAATTTGAGATGTTTACATCTGCTTATCTTCCTTCTGATCTCAGGATTCCTATAACATTTCACTCCCTCTTTAGCTGTATCATTACTTCTGCACAGATGACTGAGAAAAGCCTTCTTGCAGAGCTTTGCCTCTGCAGCCAGCCCAGCACCCCAGAGCATTCCCGTCTGCCTTTCTTCTGGCCCCAGCTCCCTTTATTCATCTCAATAGCCTGCAAAAGGACTCACACACCAGTTTTATTAAGCAGAGGCAGTGGCTGCAGCCAGACCCTGCTCCTCCTGCCCCTCTGTACATGAGGGGGGTCACGTTGCCTTTAAGGCTCCAGTGACAATTCCTGTCAAACTTGATATTTCTACTAAAAATTCTTTTATAGGCACATCCACTCTTCCTTTTCCAGGTAGTCACCTGGGCCCTGCCTGTGCTGAAGACCTGCATCCATGTAAAGGGCAGCTCCTTTCCATCCACGTGCTGATGAGGCAGAGTGAAGGTCCAGCTCCGTCCTCAAAGCTGAACAAGTTGTGCCTGATGTCTCATAAGCTCCCTCACAAGACATTTCTAACCTGCCACAGAGCAGGAACAGTTCCAAACACATCTGCAGAACTGCGAGGGAGCTGGTGCCCCGATGCACAGGGATGTTCTTACTCAGGTATAAAACTGAAATGATTGAAATGCAAGGGAGCTGAGACAAAAGAAAGCCTCTGAAAGGCTCTTTCAGGTCCCTCTGAACCCAAACCATTCTATGATTCTGTGACACACTGAGGGACATTCCTAGAGTCACCTGCATCTCCACCATCCCTCTGGAGCATTCCCAACTCCCGCTTGTCCTCACGGACCCCTCATATCCCCTCGGGTCCTGCCCTGACACAAACTCCCTTGGGAGGAAAACTGGAGCTAGAAGGGTTGTGTACGTTTGACTTTTATCTCTTTTGCCCCATGAGGTCCTGGCACAGCAGATATGGGTCCTCAAGAGGGGGCTGTGTGTCAAACCCAGAGCTGGGATCACTGCCTGGGTGGTGTCCTGGTGCATCCCAGACTGATGGAAACCCCTTCAGTGATCCAACACAAGGCATGTCTGGGGGGTGCCCTGGTCCCAGAGCATTCCCTGTCATACAGCCCAGCACCAAACACCCTCTCTGTGGCCATCTGGCCACAATTTGGGATGGAAGTCACCCTGTGATTCCCACCCCAGGGGAGCTGCATCACCCAAACAGCATGGGGAGCACGGAGTGGCCAAAGCGGGGGGTGGCAGTGGGGCTGCAGTGCCCCAGCTTGGCATGTGCCCACCAGTAACACCAGTTATGATGCTCAGGGATGTGCCAATAATCCCACAGCATCAATATTCCTTGGAACTCACTAAGCAGGGAGTATCAAAGGAAAAGCATCTTTCTGCCACTCACATCAGCATCTTACATAAAAGTTAAAATTACCTTCTCTCCCCTGCCCTCAATCCTCTGAAATCCTACCCCAATTTGCTGGCCTGGCAATGACAGGCAGCAGGCTCACCTTCCACAGATCCCTGTCAGAGCTGGAGCCTTCAGCAGCCCGAGCTGCCCTGCTCCAAACACTCATCTACTGGTGAGAAAACACATTTTAATTGAGCAGCCCAGGAATTCAGCTCAGGCTGTAAAGCTGCCTGCTTTTATCTGGAGATGCCATTCTGCCAGTCTTGATGTTATCTGCAAATTTCAGACTTATTTTTAGATAACTGATAGAAGAGTTGAAAAGTACAAAGGCTGCACTGTTTCCTTGAGATCCCGACAGAAATGTCCCCATTCAGTGACAGTTTTGTGTTGATTACTAGTGTTCTGTAGTCTGTTGTCACTTCCCAACCCATTTAACATGGATTAGGTAATGCCCAATACTAATGTTTAAAAACAGAATGTGATGTCAGATCCCTCACGAAAGCCTTTCATGGGTTATATCTGTCAGCTCCAAGCTGAGGGACTTCAGTGCCACAGAGCCCAACTATTGTGTCACTGTGTCCTGCTTTATTCACTCTACACACAGAGATCCTTGAACATCACAACAGCACAAAAGCAAAAATCAGTCCTCAAGGTCCTGGAAGTGTTCAAGGCCAGGTTGGACAGGGCTTGGAGCAACCTGGGATAGTGGAATCACAGAATCACAGGATGTGCAGAGTTGGAAGGGACCCACAAGGGCAGTGTCCCTGCCCATGGCAGAGAGGGTGGACTGGGATGAGCTTTAAGGTCCCTTCCAACCCTCCAACCCTTCCAACCATTCTGTAATTTTCTGGTTCTAAGAATCTGAGTCCAAACAGGAATTCACTCTGCCCTGAGGACTGGCCCTGCTGGATCAGAGCATCTGCATTCCCACTGCTCCTCCCGAAGGAATTCTCATGGTCCCCCAGCAGCAGCACACCCTTTCTGCAAGGTTCTGACCTGCCCCTGCTGCTTTTTCCAGCCCTCCCCGGCGGCGTTCTGGGCACGGGGAAGGGGCTGTTCGTAGGGAGAGGGGAAAGGAGCTCAGCAGGGCCCGTGCTCGGCAGGTCCTGCCCCCAAAACCCTCCCGCTCTGACCCCGACAGCGCTGCAGCATCAGGGGCTGCCTGACACATCCCGACACATCCCGACACATTCCGACACAATCCCGACACATCCCGACACATCCCGACACATCCTGACACATCCCGACACATCCTGAACACATCCCGACACATCCCCAGACACGTCCCGACACAATCCGACACATCCGACATGTCCTGACACATCCCAGACACATCCCTGACACATTCCGACACACCCCGAAACATCTGAACACATCCCGACACGTCCGACACGTCCTGACACATCCCCGACACATCCTGACTACATCCCGATCACATTCCGAACACATTCCGACACACCGCCGACACATCCCGAACATCAGGACACCATCCTGACACATCCCGACACAGTCTCCGACCCGATCCCGACACATCCCGACACATCCCGACACGTCCCGACACATCCCGACACGTCCCGACACATCCCGACACGTCCCGACACGTCCCGACACATCCCGACACGTCCCTGCATCCCCGGCCCTGCCGCAGCTCCTGCCCTGCCGGGGCCGCTGGAGCCGCTCGGATGGGCTCCCTCTGACAGCTCTGGGCTCGCTGCAATTAATTCTCCCTCTGTCCACTGCCTCCTCGGAGGTGTAAACACGGCGCTGGGAGTGCTTGGCAGCGCTCCAGGACGAGCTCGGTGTGTCAGGATGCAAGAGGGATTTTTATTTTTGTTTTTTATCATCAAGCTCAGCTACAAACAAACCTTTAATTAATTCCCCCGCAAAGTTCTGCTGAGCTCGTGGCCTCCAATCCCTCTGGGAGGCTCATTAACCTGATCCTCTCCCTCCGTGCTCCTTTCTCGTGATTGTCAGTTTTCACTTGTTGAATCTTAATGCCTTTCCCTGGTGCAACAATCTGCTCCTGTTCCCCACACGCCTTCGCCCCCAGAGCACAGGCTGCACTTCTATTTTGCCTCTATGAGCTCATGCTCCAGCTGCTTGGAGAACAGCACAGCTCCCACTTCTCTGCAGGAAAATTTGGCTTTTTTCAACATTTCCCCTTAGCATTGGAAAAGGAAATCACCCAGGAATTTCAGTTTTCCACTAAAATTTTCATGTTTCAAGAGCTGTTGTCTTTTGGGTTTTTTATTTTGTTTTGTTTTGTTTTGTTTGGGGTTTTTCGTTTTGTTTTTTGTTTGTTTGGTTGTTGTTGTTATTGCTGTTTTTCAGTGAAAGCTGCAGTGCTGTGGAACATGGAATCATGGAATGGTTTGGGTGGGAAGAGACCTTAAAGCCCATCTCATCCCACCCCCTGGCATGGGCAGGGACACTTTCCACTAGCCCAGGTTGCTCCAAACCCCGTCCAACCTGGCCTTGGACACTTCCAGGGATCCAGAGGCAGCCACAGCTTCTCTGGGCAACCTGGGCCAGGGCCTCCCCACCCTCACAGGGAACAATTTCCTCCTAATGCCCAATTTAAATCTCCTCTCCTTCAGCTTGAAGCCATTCCCCCTTGTCCTATCCCTCCATGCCCCAGTGAGAAGTCCTTCAGCATGTTCCTGTTTCACTGTTTTCAGCAAAAATTTGAGGAAAAAAAGATCCAGACTTTATCAGATTCCCAGATAACTCAGGCATTTGGGGCATAACCCTGTTTTTTGGTGGGGGATTATCTCAGTCGGCTCCATCTTGACCAAAAGCCCCTTGATCTCAGGCATGAGACACCCAGGCTGTTCTCAACATGCAAGAACATCTCCTGAAGCTGAAAAAGAGAAGCTGATAAAAGCAATTGAGATGTTCTGGAGACTTTTTAGTCCTTGTCACTGAGTTTCCTGAGACTGATGCAGGAGCACTGAAAGCCTTCCAGCTTTCCCTGGGAAGTGACACTGGGCACAAAGATGCTTGTAAAGCTTCAGGCTTTCAGGGGAGATTCAGGTTAGATATCAGGGAAAATTTCTTCACTGAAAGAGTGTTCAGGCCTTGGCACAGGATGCTCAGGACAGAGGTGGAGACACCATCCCTGGGGGGGTTCAAAAAATGAGTGGATGTGGCACTTTGTGATATGGTTTAGTGGGTGTGGTGGGATTCGGTCAAAGGCTGGACTTGATGATCTTGGAGGTCTTTTCCAGCCTAAACTGATTCCATGATTCTGTTCTATGACTCTCAGACCCCAAGGTGCACCATGGGCCAGTGGCCATGGAAGTGCTGAAGGTGGAGGTGTGGGGTCCAAGGGCAGGGGAATGAATTTGTACCCCAGAACCAGGGAGCCCAGTGTGGGCCGTGACACCACTGTGACATTGTCACCAGCCCCATTCTCACACCTGGGGGCAAAGCCAAGGCCACTGGGCTCTGTCCAAGGGCAAGGTTAGGCCAAGGTGCTGCAGAGCCCCAGACAGGTGGGATTGCTTAGTCCTGGCTCACAGAGATCACCCTCTGCTGCAAAGCAGGGTTTGCCAAGGGGCAAACCTGGCCTGCTGCTGTTTCTTAGGGACAGTGACCCCACGGAGGAGGGAGTTCAGGGATTTCACAACAAGCCCAACATGCACCACAAGAAGGAGCAGGGGGGCTGCCCTGGAACCCTCCTGCACTTCCAGCATCTCCCTCCCCTGGCTGGCCACTGCTGAGATCACTCTCCTGAGGGATAGAAGCAGAGAAGGGGCCAGACTTGTGTTCCTCATGGTTGGCAGAGCCCCCAGGGCTGGGCTGGGTGGAGAGGAGATGGCCTTCACTGCCTCTCTCAGGGACAGGCACCTAAGTGGAGATTGCTATTTCTGAGCTTTGCTTCCACTGTCAAACCTGAAATAGAAACAATTTAAGGGATTTTTTTTCTGTTGAACACACAGTTTTTGTCTTTTCAGTTCTCCTGAGGAAAAGAAAAAAAGAGTAATATGGAAAAACACTGCTATTTCCATTGGGTCCAACCATTTTGGCCACTATGCCTCAAGGATTATTTGCATGTTGATTGAGCCAGCTCCCTGCTGAGATGGGGGAGGAGCACTGGGCTTCCCAAACTGCCCCTGGAAGTGACACTGGGCACAAAAAATGCTGACAAAGCTTCAAGACACCGAAGTGCACCAGGAGTCATGACTATGGAAATGCTGAGGGTGGCGTTGGGGGGTCCAAGTGCAGAGGAAGGAACTGGGAACCCCCATCCCCGTGGTAAAACACACCACTGTCACTGGATGTAGTGAGGAGTGTGCCCAGCTGTGGCTGCCCCATCCTGGGAGTGTCCAAGGCCAGGTTGGGCAGGGCTTGGAGCAACCTGGGACAGTGAAAGGTGTCCCTGCCCATGGCAGGGAGTGGGACTGGCTGAGCTTTAAGGTCCCTTCCAACCCAACCACCCCATGATTTTATAAATGCTGCCTGTTTGGGATGGAAAAGACTAGAAATATCACAAACTTTGGGGGGTTTTGTTATTCTTGTGGGTTTTGTTTTTGTTTTTGTTTTTTTTTTTAACTTGTGTGGCATCCTCAGAGGAGCCAAATCACAGATATTTTGTTTGCTGAAAGGGAGGGGTTTGGGAGAGACTTCCTGGCAGTTTGCTGCTCTGACAAGCCAAATCCCACGTGCATTTTTGAGCAGATGAGAGGGCAGCAACACCAAATCCTGCTCTCCAAGCACCTGGAAAACACAGCCTACAATGCTGTTAAAATAATCTTCCTATTTTACAATGGTCTTACAAACATCCCAGGCTGGCTGGGAAGCCCTCAGATGCCACAGCAATAAGCAGCAGGCCGTTCACAGTGCTGTGTTCAGAGCAGGGCTGGGTGAGAGGCCACACTTTCAAAGGTGCCTGGGCAAAGCAGAACAGAGCTGTGGATCCACCCCAAGGGCTCGGGAGGTTGAGTGAGGTGAGGCCACTTGGAAAAATGATGAGATCATTTAGTTCCCAAGGCATGTTTGCAAGGAGTGTGCAGTGTGACCACATGGCAGGGCAGCCCTGGGATTCCTCCTTCCCCAGCATTTCCCTGAGCACTGTCTGACAGCAGGGCTGCTCCTCAAGCCAGGCTTTCCAACTGCAGCTGTCACTGGGGAGGGAAATGTCTCCAAAATTGACTCAGACCTGATTTATTCCACTGTTAGT
Organism: Manacus vitellinus; assembly: GCF_001715985.3. Taxonomy (NCBI): domain Eukaryota; kingdom Metazoa; phylum Chordata; class Aves; order Passeriformes; family Pipridae; genus Manacus; species Manacus vitellinus. Next base: position 1,072,034 of record NW_021940840.1, read on the forward strand.
GAAACATGAGACTCCATGCAAAGAAGAAAGCATAACAAATTTGAGCTTAGCTCAGTGGGTTAGAACACACTGCCAATAACACCAAGGTGTGGGGTCAGTCCCTGTATGGGCCACTCGCTTGAGAGTTGGACTCCATGATCCATGTGGGTCCCTTCCAACTGAGAATATTCTGTGAAATATATAAGTGAATATACATATTTTTATGTAGTCGTATTTTGGGAAGACACCAGTTGTCACTCAGTTCAGGATATAAATTCTCTGAATATTATTTGATGAGCCCTGGATGAAAATGCAGCAGTTTGTGTCCAAATTCCACTTCTGCTATCACCCTCTAGGGCCACCTGGGGCATTTTACCCACTCATTTTACCCACTCAGAGCCTTCATTTCTCCTGTGAGTAATGACAGTGTAGGGCTGAGCCCTTCCTAGAGAGACTGAAGAGCAGCAGGAGCTCTGCCTTTCTTGTGGCTCCTGTCACACAGGGGTCTGCTGACTCTGCCAACCTCTTTGCTTTGGCCACGTGTTGCTGTTGCAGGTGGGTGGAAAAGGTCCCAGGAGTCTCATGGCCCTGAGTTTCAGGGTGCAAACACCCTTCCAGGGACTGTTCCCATTCCATGGTGAACCTCCCACGTCCAGCACAGCACCTGGGCTTCACCTCCCCCCAGAACAGGGGAGGTGCCCACATCCCAAGTGGGTTAACACAAGGCAAACCAGCCCTGGAGCAGGGCAGAGGGGGAGGACAGACTTAAAATAAGATTGTTGGGTAAAGCAAAAAGAAAAAAAAAAAGCCAAAAAAAGCCACCACACCCCCTCTCAAACTCACGTGCTTCGGAAGTGTGTGAGTTCTCTGAGGGTGCCGAGATGCCAAAGGAGCCCGAGGGGCTGGGGCTGGGAAGGGGGCTGGATGGAGAGCAGAGAGCCCCATCTACCAGCACTGCCTTGCCCAGGTCCTGCAGGGGAGCAGAGGGATGCCAGTTATCCCATCACAGCGTATTAGGGCACTTTGTTTCTATATTATTATCCTCCTGTTGCTACAGCCATTAAAAGCTGGCTCTAAATAGCTCGGCGTGGTGATTTCCTAATTGAGTTAACTGGGCTGCAGTGGCTCTGCTGCTGAAGGATGTGGTTTGTGATTAGATCAGACCGTTGCCCCTTGCAAAATGAACACCACATTAAGAGGTTTTTCTAGGTCAAGCCCAACTGCTCAGCACAGCTCTGCCAAAACAGGGCCCAGCCCAGGGCCCGTGGCCCCAGCCCAAGGCAGCTCATTACAGCTAATGAAGGGCTGTGCTCTCCTGCCCCCGGGGGAGGCTCAGAGCCTCAGTGAAAAACACCAGTGTCTTCAGGCTGGAATATAAATCTCTCCTGGCTCAAAGTCCAGGGAAAGTCACCTCAAGGTGCTGGGGCTTTCCAGGTGCTGCTGGGCAGGGAGTCAGTGAGGGGTCCCCCAGCTCCTGGGGAGGGGGGCACGAGCTCTGGTTTCCCCACAAGAGGTTGCAGCCCTCAGCTGAGAGCACACCATCCCTGGGGGGAGATGTGCCTTCAGGGCAAACCCCACTGGTCCCTCCCCTGCATTGCTGTTGCTGTTTCTCCCCCAGAGCACCACTCTGACCCCGGGCAAAGCACAGTTCAGGAGCAACAAGTGCTGGGTCAGACTGTTCCCACTGGGACACGTCCCAGATGTATCTCCCAGGTTGTTGAGAGCCAGGGCAGACCCACATCAGGGAGGACCCCCAGGTCCCAGAGGTGCAGTGCTCAGTGCACAGAGCCCACAGGAGAGGTGATGGAGTTGGTGGATCACCAAATCATAGATTCAAGGAATGGGTTGGGTTGGAAGGAACATTAAAGCTCATCTCATTCGCCACCTTCCACTAGCCCAGGTTGCTCCAAGCCCCGTCCAACCTGGCCTTGGACACTCCCAGGGATCCAGGGCAGCCACAGCTTCTCTGGGCAACCTGTGCCAGGGCCTCCCCACCCTTACAGCCAACAATTCCTTCCCAATCTCCCATCTATCCCTGCCCTCTCGCACTGGGAAGCCATTCCCCCTTGTCCTGTCCCTCCATCCCTTGTCCCAAGTCCATCTCCAGCTCTCTTGGAGCCCCTTTAGGCCCTGGAAGGGGCTCCAAGGTCTCCCTGGAGCCTTCTCTTCCCCAGGTGAACCCCCCCAGCTCTCCCAGCCTGGCTTTAGAGCAAAGCTGGTCCAGCCCTTGGAGCATCTCTTCTGGACTCTCTCCAGCAGCTCCACGTCCTCCCTGTGCTGTTCCCAGGGCTGGAGGCAGCTCTGCAGGGGGGTCTCACCTGAGGGGGCAGAGGGGCAGAATCCCCCCTGCCCTGCTGCCCATGCTGGGGGACCAGCCCAGCACAGGGGGGTTCTGGGTGCTGGGGCAGGTCCAGCCTCTCAGCCACCAGCACCCCAAAATCCTTCTCCCCAGGGCTGCTGTCAATCCTTTCTCCACCCAGCCTGGCTCTCGCTGCCCTTCCATGACTGAGCACACGCTGGTCATTCTGGGCTCACATGGGGGGAGCCCCCTTGGTTGTCCCTCCTCCAGCCAGCACGGGTGAGCTTTTAGCTCAGCTCTGCTTGTGGTTTCCTTGGCTGAGGGGGCTCAATCACAGCAACCACACTCCCAGTCTAGAACCCAGTTGGGTGGTGCTGAGGTCCCACTTCCCCCCTGCACAGTCAGCCCCGAGGGGCAGTGGGATGGCAGCATGCAGGTGTGTTCATGTAGGTCTATCCTGGTGTTTCTCAGCCCCCTGTGTCCTCCAGCTCAGGCTGGCTGAGGGTTTGGGGCAAACCTAGCATTTCTGATGTCTCAGAACTCAAGACAAAGGGATTTGTCTTCCCTCAGTACTGTTGATGGACACCTTTACCTGCCCCACCATCCCAAAGGAGTGGCCAAAGGGACAGCAGAGCAAGGGGGAAAGCAAAGCTGGAAGAGGGCTGGGGAGAAGCCATGGGGAAACAGCACTGCAGCCAGGTCCTGGAGAAGTGCCTCCAGCCCTGGAGAAGACAGCCCACCGGTGAGCAGCTCCTGGGCCACACCTCCCAACCCCTGCCATGCTCCTGGGCTGCATCCAGAGGCTGATTGTGCCCAGCTCAGAGCCCCAGGGGATCTGCAGCACATCAGAGCAGCCCCAGCAGCTCCAACACTGGCTGAGCAGGTCTGTGGGAACCTGAAATAAAACCCCACTTAATAGGAAGGCTGAAAGTTTGCAAGAGTGAAATGATCTCAGTGGAGCCTGTTTGTCCCTGTCAGCCCAGAGCTTCAATTGGCAGCTAGAGAGCCCCTGTCAGGGCTGGGCTGGAGTCATTAGCAGGATCAGAGCCCTGGCAGAGCAGCAGGAGGCTGCACTAGATGACCTAATTTGCGTCCCTTCCAGCTCCAAAAAGCCTGTGATGTATTTTTAATGAAGCACACACAATAAACTGCTAACATAATATTAGAGGCTCACTTCAAAGCTCACACGGGCAGGGAAATCAAGGTGAAAGTTTCTGGATTCATCATTATTATGTGTCACTCATCTTCACTATGACAACCCCTGGGCACAGCAGATGCTTCCCTTCCAGCCTTTGGTACATGGTTTGGAGCCCACTCTCCTCCTCACTTTTTGCCAAGCAAACCAAAAATAGCCTGGAAAGTAGAAATCTTGACTAGACCCTTACACATCTAGGCATTGTTCCAGCACCTTAAAAGGTTTTGCAAGCAGCAAAATTTAGCAACTCTGGAGCAGGCTGGGGCCATACCTGAGACAGGCTTCAGGCCACCTGGGTGGCCTTTTGTTGTGCTGGTCCCTTGTGATCTTACAGCTGGAGTCTGGAAGGTCCATGATGTCCTGAGCTGTGTCAGGGAGCAGCAGGAGCAGGGCTGATCCCTCAGGGAAGGCAAGGCAAGGGCTGATGAGGATCCCACCGCTGGAAGGGGCCGCACCAACCACAGGTTGTCCCACAGGACCTGAGTGAGGAAGCAAGACCAAGGGATGGTGGCCAGGTCCAGCCAGAGTCCACATCACAAGGTAATGCTACAGTCGTGGGTCAGGTCAAAGGTGAAGCCAGGAAGTCAATCCACAGGTCCAGTGATCATCAGGCAGGTCCACAGTGAGGTGACAGGTCCAAGGACAAGCCATGAAATCAGTTCCCAGAGCAGCAGAGCTCCACAGCCAGGCAGGGACGTGGCTGTGGCTGAGCTGTAGACCAGCACTACTCCAGAATGGCACCAGGATGAACATAAGTAGAGCTCCTGGACCCACAGTTCGTGTGGAGACCCCACACAAGGCTGGTCAGGACCACGAGGACCTGTTAGTTAACCCAAGGCCCTGTTGGGATGTGACCTGAAGCAATGACACACAAACACACCCAGGACAGTGTCTGTGTGGCAGTTTTCTCCTTCCCAGAACTATCTGGCAGGAGAAAACTGACTTTCCCCCCCCAAACCTAGCACAGGGTGGGACTCTTGGGAGTGTCCTGGGCAGGGCCAGGAGTCGGGCTCGATCCTTGTGGGCCCCTTCCAACTCAGGATATTCTGTGATTCTGGGAAATATCCATTCCTTCTGGGATGGCCTCTGTTTCTCCCAGTGGTTGGAAATAATTTCTTAGGTTCTTTAAAGATCATAACTCTGGTGGAAATAAATAGTGTGTTCCAAAGGGGGAAACAAATAGGAAACTGGACCTTCCTCTGACTTCACTGAAATATTCCTGACCTCTCTAGGCAACAAAAGGTGGCCAAGAACGATGTGGTCAAAGTCCAAAGCACCTCTCAGGTCCAAGCCAACCAACAATGCCTCAAGAACTCACCCATATGAGTCAGGAGGTCTTTGGTATTGAACCCTCTGGTGAGCTGGCACTGCTGAGAAACTGCTAAAAGTGACCCACAACCTCCAAAGGTACAGAGCAAAGTTAAACAGCCCAGGGTACTTTCCACCCCCACTCCTAATTCACAGAAATGAGGTGTGTGTATGGATGCATTCCCAGACCTCCTTGTTTAATAGGATTCAAGTGGCTTTTCCTTCATCCCCACCAGCCTCATCCCCACAAGGTCAGTCTGGCAGCCAGGGAGGGGCAGTGACAAACAGAAAAAAGGCATTTAGCAAAATACAGAATTTAATAGTCTTGCTAGGAAACCTCGTTAGAATTCCAACTTTACCTGCCCGAAGCAAATGGGAACATTTAGTCCCAGCATCTTGGAGTCAACTTGAAATCCCTGTGAGCACCTGACACAGGTGAGGAACAAGGAATGTCCTGCAGCCCATCCTGCTCTAGCTCCCGGAGCTCAGCTCTAATTGTCATGCAGGGAGGGATGGAGCCTCCCAGGTAAGCCCGAGTTAACTGGGGAGGGAGGAGGGGGACGCTGATGAAGGAGCACCAGAGATTGATTCCTGTCTCGGTGTCAGGACACCAAGCGATTGTTTGTCAAGAAGCAAGGAAATGTCACCGGGATTTGTAAGCTTGTGACTGTTACATAAAGCACTTTGACTAAGAATCACATAAGATAACTTTCCCAGCCTGCTGCTCTGAGAGTGTGTTAATACAACCACTGGCTCTTCTTGACATTTCTGCAAACAGCTTATAAATATTCCATGGGAGCGGCTGCTCCTGCTGCCGCTGTTGTTGTGGCTTGAATGGAAATACCAGGGAGAAAAGAGCAGCTCTGCCCTTATTTAGCAGCGTGCAGCTAAATAAGAGTCCTCAGGCAGCCCACTCCAGGGCCTGGCTCCAGTGAAAACAGAGCAGTCGAGCATCCTGCCCTTCTCCTGTGGAAGGAGAAACTTTGGATGTGTGAGAAGATCCAGCACAGCTCCCATCACCAATCCTACCACGCCCAGACAAGCCCTGGGGAAGGGGTGAAGGGACTCCCCCAGCGTCTCACTGTGGGCATGGGACACTGCTGGAGGTTGGAGCATCTCTGCTGCTTTGCCCCAAGTCTCAGAGGCAAACCCAGAGGTCCTCAGGCAGGGCAGGGGTGGGAAGGTTGATGAGTGAGGCTCTGGGGGGCAGCTCCATGTGGATTTGGGGACTGTTCGTGGTGGGTGTTGTAGAAGAAAGGTGTTGGGCCAGGTGTCGGTCATGCTCAGCACACCCTGCTGCTCACGGGCAGCCAGAAGGATCCCTGGCTGTCAGGGTGATGGGAGGGATCCCACAGCAGACCTGGAGAGACCCTACTGTGTTCCTGGGTCAGCTGTCCGTGCCAGCGAGCTCCTGGTCCTTCTCCAGAGGTGCTGGGTCAACCTGCACTAGAGAGGCTTGTGCAGAAGGCAGAGCAGGATCTCACAGCTCAGCAGGGAGTTGCAGGAGTGCCAGTTTAAACTCCACCAAACACAACCACCCAAGAGGGTGTTTAAAAATGTTAGCTCCCCACTCACATGGAAAAGTCCAGCACTCCCTCCTCACACCACATCTTGCAGTTGTTCCCTTTCTAGTTTAAATTCAAGTGATAACACTCAAAAGCAACCACAGAACAACAAGTAGGACCCAGCCCCAACTACACCACCAGAAAGGAGCTGAACCATCAGCAAACCAGTGCCAACAGAGCAAACCCACAAACAAAGCACTGCAGGGGGATCCTGACACAAAAAAACCCCTCGAGATGGACCCTGACACCAACAATGTCCTGCAGTTGTACCCTGAGACCAGCAAAGCCCTGCAAATGGACCCCAAGATCAGTAAAGCCCTGCAGATGGGCCCAGAGATCAGTAAAGCCCTGCAGATGGACCCCAAGAGCAGCACAGCCCCGCAGATGGACCCACCCACCCCCAAATCTCTGCGCCGGAGCCCAGCCCGTGAGTCATCGGCGCCTGTGCTGTGCCATGTGCGGTGCTGCAGGAGAGCAAAAGCTATGATTTCATCCCCAAAAACGTTACTGTTTTTATGCTTGATGACAGCTGGGCCTTTTTGGTACCTGCTGACCTAGAACAAGTCTCTCACACGGCGCTGAAGGTGGGTCACTCTGAGCTCTGCAGTGCCTCCCCGCTCAGGGAGTGGGCAGAGTACACCGGTGTGTTCATTGTGCTGCTCTTTGCCAAGGCTCCATTATCCCTATTTATAGATATCCTGGGATGCAATTCCATTAAGCCTCACCTGCCTCAGCAGTTCCCCCTGCAGTGCCCTAGTTATGGCACAAATCAAGGGGTCTTTAATTGGGGTTTCTGTCCCGAGTCAGACTCAAATGTTTGGCCTTGGATTTACAGGGAAGGTTTTCACAGATTCCTCACAATGGTTGGACTCAGAGTTCCTGCTGTCTCCAGAGCTTCCCACAAGCAATCATGCACCGTGGACCAGTATCATCTCTAAAAATCTCATGTCTCTCTTGCCTGTTCTCTGCTCTCCTTCCCACCCCCAGCTCTCAACGACTCTCAGTTTTTTTATCCTTTTCTGATTTTGAGAAGGAGGCAGAGCAGCAGTAACTCTACTCCCTGACTGCCTAATGATGGGGAACTAATCCAGAGACACAGCTTCGAATTAAAAAACCTTCCAGCCTTTATTATTTCTATGCATCATGTTTGTTTGGAGCAAAACTCAGCAGCTCAGATAATCTTCTCCGTGTCAGAGCAGAGACGTGGAAACACCACTGGCTCACAAGGTTTAGGAGAGACAATTTAGGAACAGAGATCTCAGCCCCGGGGAGTCACAGGCAGCTGGGCATTCCCCTGTGATCTCCTCTGGGGCAGGAATGCAGCAGAGATGCCATCTGCTTGCAGCCCAGGTGCCCTCACAGACAGGGAACTGCAGGAGCAGGTTCCACTCCCTGATACAGAACTTTGTCCTCAGCCACATGAGATTTGGTGTTTTGTTCCTGCTTGTTGCAAGGACGAGTGTGGAACTACCAGCAAAGGATCCATGGAGACAATTTACTGCGAATTAAGCATGAACACGATGTCTTCCCAGCACCTGAAGGTCTGTGGTTTTACAGCATCTTCAGTGGTGCCCCCTGCACTCCCCAGGGTCTGCAAAGGGGACAGCAGGGGCTGAGTGGTGCAGCCCTGTGCTCCGTGGTGGGGAGCCCATTCTTCCAGGGAAATGTGGCCTGCACCCCTCATCCATTCTGGCTTCTTTGCTAACTTGGTCTATTTGATTTCATTCCTGGCATCAATGTTGTGAGCAGAAAATTGACTGTGACTTGCACAGTGAGAAACGGAGGGAGAAAAAGGATCATGAGATGGAGAACAGTCAACAAGGTCCTGAGCCCTGCTGGGTAAATCCCACTTAACTCAGTGACATCTGAGTGTATGTCTCAGAATATCTGAAAGAGTTGTGCCAACCCCAGCAAAGCACAAAGCAGAAAAGAAACTCCCTTCATTTGAAGTCCCTCCCTACTCTCAACAATATCAGAGCTCCCCCTCTGCCTCTCCCAAGCTCCTATGGGGGTTTCTGCTGCCTACTGCCTCTCCTTCTTCAATATTTGTCATTCAAATGGCCTTCTAATGCCTGTAAACACAGGAATTGGCATCTGGACAGCAGGAAATCTAGGAAATTAGCACAAGGGACTCTTCTGGGCTTATGGCCAATATATAGTCCTAGGAGCCACTGAAAACACAGCAGAATCAAGCTCTAGAAAGCAGGAAGAGTGTCCCTGGGTTGTCAGAATGTGACTCCTGGTCCATTCAGGATAAGTGACAATAATTGCTCATCTGCTTTGTGTTATCCACAGGGAGAATGGGAGCCAAACTCCCTGGGATTGGGCCTGATCAGGTCCAGAGCTCAGCTCTGCTCAGGGCCCATTCAGCTGCTAGGGAGAAATGCCACAATGGGAAGCTGTTCTCTTTTTTCTACTTTTTTTTTTTTCTTTTCAGGTTCATCCTGCTTTTTGACACCTTGTCTGGTTTCCTCCTACCCATGGAGCTGTGGGTACTGGTCCAGGTATTTGGACCACAAAATTCAGTGAGGGAAACACATGCTGTGTCCCGAGACCATGACCAAAACAGGAGGTTCCACAAGAACCTGTCACAGCATCCAGCAAATCTGGATTTTTTCTGGGTTTTGGAGCAGTGCTGACCCCATGACCAGGCTGCTCTCAACTCCTGTGCCTCAGATGTAATTGTAGGTTTGATCCCTCAAGAGCCTGAATGGTGCTTTTGGATGAGTGGGAGGGGACAGGGCACACTTTGGACGTGCAGGACCTCGGAAAGCCCTTCAGCCATGGGATAAATCCAACCAAGTATGGCAGAAAGCAGCTGGAAATGTGCCAATCCCTCACCTGTGTGTGTGGATAATACACACACAAACTGGGCAGGCAGCAGGGCTGCCAAGGCTGTCTAGCTCACCATGGCACTAAGAACCCCAGCACAGGGCTCTGATTTCTCACTTCATCCTCTGGCCAGGACAATGTATTTGCACTGAAACATCCCTGGCTCCTCTGCAGAGACTGGTCCTGGGGCTGGGATGGAAGCAGTCAGACCTGCTGGGATCCCTGGGCCATTCTGCCCAGTGATACAGCTGGGACAGCCCTGTGCCCACCTCAGTGCCCAGGGTGAGCTGCCCACCAGCACGGGTCTGTGGCACATCTTTTTTGCAGCCCCAGTGATAGATTTGGAGGAGACAGCTCACAAATGCAACACTTGGACCATTGTCCCCCCTGTCAATCACACAGGTTGGAACTGGCTATGGCACAGGTAGGAAGCACCCAGCAACCCCCTGGAGCTGTTCCAGGTGGTGCCCAGCCTGCAGCACCACAGTCTCTGGCACATCAGCCATTCAAGCATCCTCCAGCTTCTGCCCATGGCCACTGTGCCCTCCCCATGACCCGTCAGGCCCAGAACAAGGCCAGGCACTAAGTCCTGGCCCTGCTGATGCCCTTCACTCCTGGCTGACAGTCCCCCTTCCCCCCAGGGTTGCTCTGTGGAGCTGAGCACCAGTCCCAGTGCTGGGAACCCAGATGGTGGATGGTGCAGCCTGGAGACCCTCAGCCTGACTTCCCCACATAACCCTCTAGGGCATGTTCCCAGGGCTCTGGGACACTGCCCTGGCTGCCCTCTGCCCCAGTCGCGTCCCCTGCGTGTGACAGGCCGGTCTCACATGTACAGACCTCAAAACCCCATCGGTCCTCCTGAAAGGGGGGCACAGGAGAAAACCCACAGTTTGAGAAGGAAAAGCAACCTCCTGGCAAGCCCCCTGCACACCCTGCCCTAACCTGGCACACGGGGGGGCTGCAGCACCAGCACTGCACAGCCAGGTCTAGGCAGGTGCTTTGTGGCACCCGGGTCATGTGGTGACACCCACCTTGTGGTGGACACCACTGGTTTACTTCCTGAGCATCTCAAGGTCACCCCGAGGGTGAAGCCCCTTGCACAGTGACTCCATGGAGCGGGTGGGGCAGCCAGGAATGGACCCCAGCTCTCCAGCACAGCCTGAGCTACCAGGCCAGGAGCTGTGTTTGTGGGGACAGACACCCTATTCCATAAATCCAAACCTGAGGGTGCTCCACCCTGGACCTGCACCACAGCTGAGCCTCCTCATCTGTGCAGATGAGAAGAAAAGTGGCCCTACCTGACTTCTTGGGATTGTTTCCAATGTTGCTCCACCTGCAACGAGGAGTCCCCAACCCCGAGGGGCTGGGCAATAATTCCTGCTAATCTGAGCATCCTGAAATATGGACAAGGTCAGGCCTGGGACAGTTCAGAGGGAAGCAGGAGCATTACCAGGGCATGTTTCACACAACAAACCCCTTTGCTGGCACCAGTTAAAGGTTGCATAACCGTGCCCAGTATGTCTTATTTATTACTGTTGTGTTAAATGCTCAACTTGCCTTCAGATCATGGATTACTCCACATCCTTTGAATTTTTCAGCTTAGCCTCCTTCACCCCTTGCAGATGAACGACCGTTTAGGAAAAAGAAATCTTTATTTTATATTTTTTTTGTATACTTGTACACAAGTAAAATAAAATGCATATCTATATATACTGCAATCTTGTGAAGAAAAAGGCAGCATTCTTTAACAAATCCTGCCCGTAAACATGGTGTGATGGAATGAGTACGGAAAAACTGCAATATTCATAAACGTAGGATTAAAACAGCATCAAATTCATTACCTCTGCATATGGGAACCTGCAACATTGTTCAGTGTGATGGCGAGTTACAAACAGATTTTAGACATTCTTTTCAGAGCATTTCTTACACTTTTTTTTTTCCTGTAAATAAACCATATTTCTTTACCATCTGCTGTAGCAAAAGCTGCTTTGTGGGCAAGTGCAGTTCCGAAGACCAAAGGTATAATTCACAGGTTTCAGGACAAATAAATTATGTACATCTCGGTGTTTGTCTTTTTTGTTTTGTGGGTTTTTTTGTTTGTTTGTTTTTTTAATAAAGGCATCCAGTTAACTTTTGTGTAACAAAGCTTTCTCAGGGTGGATGGTAGTTTTACTTTTGTTTGCAACATTTATGGAGGTCAGCAAAAGTCTAGTATTAAAGTGTCATCAACCCAGGAAAAGAGTTAATTTTAGCAGAATAACAGTAAGCTCCACACCAAGGGGGGGATCAAAAGGCTGAGGCTGAGCTGTAACGTGGAGCTGTTCCCTTGCTGGGTGAGGCGGCACTGGGCCTTTGATCTGTTCTTTTTAGAGCAGCCCTGCCTCTTTTTGGTTGGAACTGTGGAAGGTTCAATAGGCTCTAGAAATTCTGGCCTCAACTTGGTCAAAGGAGGGTCTACAATGCTGGGGAAGGTCCCAAAGGGGGAATCATTTATCTGCTTGTTGCTGCTGTTTTTGGAAGGGTCCGTCTCCATATACTTGGGTTTGGACATGTTCTCCTTTTCCTTGAGGTGGTTGTTGGACGAGCGGCTGCTGTGGGAAGAAGGCCCTGCCTTGCCTTTTGCTTCATAAATAAAAGACTTATCTGTTTCTGGCTGGCAGCACTTGGAGGAGCCATCGTGGGAACCGAGAGGGGGGATCCCAGTTGGGAGTTTCCCCGATCTGGTTTTAGTGCTAAAGACACTTGTTCGTATCTGGTTGAAGGAGTCAACACACCCTTCCAGGTCGGAGCTCTGGAGCCTTTTGAGGTCTCTCCCTGCCAGGCGAGGGGGGAGGTGGCACTCCAGCTCCGAGGAGGATCCTTTAAACTGCTTAAACCAATTCCAGAGGGAGCGGGCCTGGCAGTCGCAGATCCACTGGTTGCCGTTGAGGCGCAGGTACTGCAGGGACACCAGGGGGGCCATGGTGTCCCCCGTGAGCACCGTCAGGTTGTTGTTGAACAGGTACAAGGTCATCACCTTCCCGAGGTCATGGAAGGCCCGCCGGTGGACCAGGCTGACCCTGTTCTGGTGCAGGAGCAGCCGGTCGAGGTTGATGAGCCCCCGAAAGACGTTCTCCGACAAGCTCTTGATTTTGTTCCCATGCAAAAACAGGTAGGTGAGGTTTGCCAGATCTATGAAGGTGTCGTCCAGCAGGGTCTGAAGATTATTATCCTGAAGGTAGAGATATTGCAAGGAGAACAGCCCTCGAAAAAGCCCCGTGGAGAGCTCCAGGAGCCCACAGCGATCCAGGTGTAAGGTGTGGAGATGAACAAGCCCCCGGAAGGTGACGGGGTTGATGGATTTCAGGTTCGTGTTGTCGCTGAGATCCAGCTCCTCCAGTTTGTTGAGCCCATAGAAGGCTCCAGGCTCAATGAGGCTGATGTTGTTGGAGTGGATCCAAAGGATGGTCATGTTGCGGCAGGAGGTGAAGCTGGTGGACCTCACTAGGGTTATCCTGTTGTTGTGCAAGAAGATGCGCTGGCTCTGGATGGGGATCTCCGTGGGGATTGCTGTCAGTCCCTGCTGCTGACAACTTATTGTAATCTTGGGTTCGCTGTAACATACACAGGCCCCGGGGCAGGACTCCACTTCTGACTGGATGTTCAAGCAAAGCACCAAAATTAGCAGTTTGCTTCCTAAAGGATAAAAAAAAATAGTATGTAAATTAGGCAGGGTCATGGGAGAGTTTCTCTCTGCAGATAATAGAGGAGCCTGAAATCACCCCTGTGAGTGTGTCACCACCAACCACAAACAACATATACCAGGGGAGCCAGCAATTAAAATGCATAATTACAATGTTCCACCACTCAACTCAATAGTTTAAATCAATATACACTTGTAGAGATGAAGTCTGAGCACCTCCTCGGCCTTGCACACTCGGGAGGGCTCTGACAGCCAAGGGGAAAAAGAAGGATCATCATCATCATGGATTTGGGTCCTGGATGCACATCCAACACAAGCCTCGTTCCACAGATCTCACCTGGGAGCAAAGGCACTGCCTGCTGGGGGCCATTTCTCTCTGCCATGGGCACACTTAGACCAGTTCACCTGCACCCACAGGGATGTCCCAGGCAGCTCTTGAGTGCCATCCCAGCAGTGCCACCAGCTCCTTGCTTTTCAGGACCATTGAACCACTCTCTGAAACAAGCAGGTGTCCCCACATTGCTCTCGAAACCTAATTGTGACTTTCCCCAAATAATTTTGGACTGATTTGGTCTTTCTGGAAGAAATAACTGTGAGAGATTCCCAGAATAACTTTCAGGTCAGACCTGCCTTCAGATGTCTCAGAGCCAAGAGCATCCTTTCCTTCTCTTGGTCAAAACTTTAAGCCACATGTTCTTGCTTCCCTTCCTTTCTCTCCCTTTTTTTTTTTCCTTTGAATCTGGGCAGCCACCAAGGAAGAGGAGGAAACAGCATGTTTTTCCACAGAGGGTGATGCTGTTGTAGGAGGAAATCACATGCAAGGCTTGATTCAGAGATTCCACAAAGGATTCAGGGATTCTACAAAGTTTGCAAGGCAGGAGTAGATTCCATGTGTTCAGGCACGCAGGCAGCCCGCCAGGGCTGAAAAGCCCCTGAGAGGAACATTTTTCCATAATGATGCCCCACCTGCTCCCCAGGAGCTGGGCTGCCCTGGAATCACAAGGGAGTATTTTGGTTTGCCAAATTCCCGAGCCCCAGCTGGGATGCTGGGAAAGAGCCTGGAGGAAGGGAAGGGATGGGCAGAGCATCATCTGCAAAGGGACCTGGGAGGGAGAGTCAGTGGGAACCCACAGCTGTGAAACCTGGCAAGAGAGCTGCTCTTTGTACCCGTGGTGGGAAGGGAGGCAGTTCCAGCAGTGCTTTACCAGCAATTAGCAGCAAGTGCTTTACAAGCAATTAGCCCTTCCTCCAAACCAGATCGGGAGCTAAAACCAGCGGGCAGCACCCGGAGCAGCAGCAGGCCCCATTTGGGAAATCCCACGTGTGAGCAGAGACACGTGTGTCTCCTTCCCAGCTCATCCCAGCACCTCTGGCAAGAAGACACATCCCTCCCCATCCCCGGGGATCTCCAGCCCACGGGCAACAGCGGCTTTGCCTCCTCGCTGTTGTGGGATTTCCTTCCTTGAAAGACTGAAAATATTGTTCAGGCACGTTGGTGCCTCATTACAGTGTAAGGTAAAACAGCAGAGTTCAAAAAGCCGGGCAGGAAAGCAGGACGCTGCCGAGCGGGATAAGGTGGGAACACTGGAGGGAGCACAGTCACATCCAGCCCCGCCGGCCCCCCTCCCTCAGAGCCTGCACGGCAATCGTGTGGCTACTGAAATCACACCACCTCTGCAGCAACAGCACCTCCAACACCAACGATAAGGGATTAAATTACACGGAAATCTCAGCAAACTGTTTACTGAGCCAACAACAATCAGAAAAGCCAAGGCAGGAAAGTCGCTTTTCTGCAATAACGGATCCCAGATCTGGGTTTCAGTCCAGTCAAAATGATTCACTGTGTGTGGCTGATAAATCTGTTGTGATCCAACAGTCCAATATAGGCAGCAGACTCCTATGTCTCATAGTCCACATGGGAGAAAAAGAACAGCTCAGCATGCAGAGATAATTTGAGGCTGATATTATTAGCTGCTGAGCAACCCTGGAAGGCAGCGTGTTGAGTGCAGTATTATGACACATTCTGGCTGGCTTGTCATGTTTTGACATGTCACGTCCCATTGTATGAAGCAAAGGAACACAAGACAACTGAAATTCCCTACTGGAGACATGTCACACCAAGAGGAGCCTCGTGGGAAATTAAAACAACGCTGGCAACTCTCTGGCCAGCACATTTCCTATCCAGCTGATAATGAAAACCCGTGGGCAGAGAAGTAGGACTTTCTGGAGCCTCCTTCTTCAGTTCCATGTTTCAGGTGATGGGGGCGGGGGTGGCACCAGAGCAATGGGATTCACCTCACTAAGCAACACCACCCACTCCAGGAAAACAGCGCTCAGCCTGGGCCACCACTGCTGCTCCCCCTGCCAGGGCCCACGGCCCACCTGGGGAAATCCAGCCACAACCTCGGTGATCCCACATGCCTTAGGAATATGTGACCCAGGGCTGGGAATGCAAACACATGTTCCTGTGCAAGAGGAATCGCAGTCAACACTCCCATTCCAGCTTCAGGCAGGAGAGGCAAGTGCATAACAAATACATGGATACCTGGAGGCAGAAGGAGAGAACAGGGAGCAGCCGGCAGAGAACGAGCCCTACATGGGAACAGCACCCTGCCCTGTGCACCCCATCCTGGCAGCACCCTCTGCATCCCTCGTGCCCTGAGCCCACAGCACCAGCCCTTTCCTATGGACAGAGCTGCCAGGGCTGGGCAGTGAGGTCCTGTTCCAGCTCCTGGGTGTGCACAGAGCTGGACACACACTGAGCTTCTGCCCAGCACAGAGGGGCAGAAGGGAAGGGGCACATCCTGCTCTGCTCTGAACCATGGCTTTCCCTGTCCCTGCCTGGGGGCTGCAGTGACTCAGTGGCACTGTTGGGAGCCAGTGGAGCAGCACAGGGACATGAATTACAGGCAGGTCCAGCCTGTGTGCATTCATTAGGGACCTGGTGCTCATGAGCTGCCTGGATTAGCTCCTTCCACCACAGACAGTTCTGTCAATCAGCCCCCAAGGCCTTTTTCCAGTGAGTTTCCCACCGTGCAGCTCAGCCCTGCCCTGATCTGTGACAAAGCTCAGCACCAGCTGGTCACAGGGTCCCCGGGCAGGCAGGGCCAGAAGGAAGTGCAGGAGGGGGTGACAGCCATGGGAAGCCACGGTGACCCTTTCCTCCCCAGCCAGACCAGGGTGTGTGTGGCAGAGACTGGAGGGCCCATGGCATGACTTTTCCCCGCTCCTCCAAGGCCTTCTCCAGCCCTGGTGCTCACCCAGCAGCTGTGCCTTGTGTCAGTGTGTCCCCAGCCACAGTGGCCACCAAGGGCCACGATCCATCCAGACCTTGCACGAGGATATTTTGATCCATGGAATTCCAGGCAAACCACCTTGCTGTTTCTGACCAGGGGCCAAGTGACCACTTCAGGACAGGGATGAGCACAAACAGGAAGGTTGCTACCTTAAAACAGTTTTAAGATGGTTTGAGGCCCAGCAGACCTGGTTCGGGTCTGGAACGAGCTGGAATATACCTCTGTATTTTCAAGTAATCTCTTTCTTTAGACCAAGCCCTGCAAGATCCATCCAGGCACACGGTGTCACTGCCCTGTGCCCCAGGGATGGAGCCCATCAGCTGGAAACAGGCACCTGTTTTGGGGCACAAAGCATAGCCCCAAGTGCCTCTGTGCTGGCTGGGCAGCACAGGTTGGTGTGGAACGTCCCCTCCCTGAGCCTCCAGCACAGAACTGGGCCATGGCAGAGAGGCAGGAGCTGGGACACTGATCTGGGGACTCTATTACAGTGTGTCCACAGGAACTGGCCACCCCAACACCCATCAGCCGAGCACAGGGTGCTCCACCTTCTTCTCTTCTCTCTGTGGGAATTATGTAACTTTCCGAAATAATGTTTAATTTGTTGGTTTAGCTCCTTAAGTTTCTTTTTTTCCCCAGGCTCTTATTGTTACTTCAATCATTAAATCACCAAAACTTTAAGTTTGTTAAACTAGCCCTGATAAGTTTCAATAAACAAAGCCTGAGGGAGTTGAAGATTGGACATTTGGGATCTTAAATTTATGGTCCTTCAAGGGCTTGTTGGAGTAACCAGAAGATACAGAGGAGACTCCCTGTCTGAGAAGAGGATGATAGGAGGACTGAAGAATGTGGACAAAATTAGCACAAGAAGCAAGAAATCAATAACCAATAGAGGATAGAATATTAATTAATGAAGAGAATTAGAAAACTTACAACCAATGAATGTTAATTTCTTTATTTGTTAAAAATATATAAATAAGTGAAAAATCTTGATAGGTGGTGTGTGGAGCTGGAATGATTCCCTACAAACCCAGGCCAGAATAAAGAAATGCTGCTTCCTAGTACTGAAATTACAGCCTTAGAGAGTTTTGTTCCTGATTTTTGGTGACATCTCCACCTCCCCTTGTTCCTCCTGTGTTTTCCTGACTTCCTGCTTTCCATCCTCCTCCCATCCTTCTCAACCACCATGTCCCAGGGCTTCTCCAGTTGAGGTGAAAGCAGCACCCAGGCAAACCATCTTCAAACCAGAGAGACTGGGACACCTCCTGGCAGTGCCCACAGCCTGTGCCCTGCCCTGTACACCACACTGCAGCTTCTTGCTCTTGGCACAAAGCAGAGGGGAAGGATGAAGACCTTCAGAGTGTGGCCAGGCAGAGGTGACACAGACAGACACAGCTTAAACCAGCAGGAGCAGTGTGAGTGTTGTGGGCTTCTGCTCCTTCCAGGGGGCACTGAGGATCTGTGATGCTGAGGGGTCCCAGTGGGGGCTGCCCTCAGCAGAAAGGTCAAAGGTTGAGGGAAAAGAACCCAGAGGCCCTGGGCAGAAAGAGCCCATCCACTCACAGCCTGGCTGGCACAGGCAGCAAACACCAGTGTTTGTGTTCCTGGAGCACTGGGCTCAGCTCTGCCTGTGGGCTCCTTCCTTCTCCTGGAAAAACATGCTCTGCTCTTAGGCCAGAAGTACAGGAGAGATTCAAGGCCAGGTTGGACAGGACTTGGAACCACCTGGTCTAGTGGAAGGTGTCCCCTGCCATGGCAGGGCGGGGTGTGGAACGAGATGGGCTGTAAGGTCCCTTCCAAGCCAAACCAATCCGTGGTTCTGTGATTCCCTGGTGTCACGGGGAGCAGGGAGGTCAGGAGTCCACTGTGTGCCCATTCCCAGAAGTACATGCCAAGCTCAGCACCCAGTGAGAGCATCCTCCCTGAGCCTTCCAGATAAATCCCCCCCGAGCTCTGTATGCTCAGTGTGCTCCCACCACCGTCTGACACTGGACCCTGCACCACCTCAGAACCCTCCCTGAGAAAAAGGCTCCTGGTACAACATCCATCCCCTCATCTCTTAGTCCAAAATCATTCCTCCCTCCTTCAGAGCATGATTAAAACTTAACTCCATAGTTCCTGTCAAAAGCAAAACATGAAAGAAAATCCAGTACCTGGAACCTTCAGTCACTCCAAGACTTTGGCTTTGAGTTTAGCATTTGTTCCTCCAGGGCTTTCTTAAAAGCCAGAAAGCTCCTTCAGTCAAACTACTGCACTTCCCCTTTGCCATCTCTCAAGTGTTATGACTCATGGAACTGGGAAGCAATTAAAGTGGGTCCATTATCTGTCTTCCCACCAGTCCCCAGTGCCACCACATTGTCAAACGTGGCAATTAGAAAGAAAAGGCTCCGGGGGCCTCTAACAGATGCTTTGCAAACTTTTTGAAGAGGCCAAAGTAAAATGCAATTTTTTGCACTTTCCAGAGCCGTGGCCTTTCTCTGCTGCTCTGCACTTGTCTCTATTGATTTGGAGATATTATAATGTGGCTTTCCTGCAGTGGAGGGTCAATAATCATTTGAATTCTCTCCTGCTTGGACATAAAGGGAGTACTTTACTACACAAAGCCTTTTGCTGATGCACACAGCATTTTGCCTTTGTTTATAGTAGGGACACACTATCGCTGCTGAATTCCCTGTTCAGAGTGGGCATTGTTTGAAATTCCGCCCGTGGCTCGGGAAGAGGCTCCGCAAAGCAGCTCCTGCTTTGTCCTGTGGCCAGAGGTGGGGCTGTGCTATCACTGTGCCTGTGCCAGAGGGAAGAGGGCAGCACTTCCATGCATTTCAAGACGAAGGTGAATTGAGAGGTGAATGAAGAAGGAGAATCGGTTCGGACCAGTCTCCTCCCATGCTGGAGTTTCCCTCCCTCCCTCCACTGCGGAGAGCAAGGATGGATCGTGATGGTGCAGCTGGAGTGGCTTTAGCGTGGGAAGGAGAGGACAGGAGTGATGCTCTTCCACCTCACAAAGACCTGGGGAAGCCACCAGTGTGACAGCTCCGGGACCCCCAGCAGGCAGGAGCAGAGCAGGTCCCAGCACAGCTCCCTCTGCGGAGCATCCTCAGGAGCTGCAGCAGGAAACCCTGGGGCTGAAGCAGGTCCTGGGGCACATCTGCATCTCCATGGGGTGTTGGGGTGTCAGACACCCCTCTCAGGCCAAACAGTCAGTGGGGTCACTGGCTGACCCTGGGTACTGGGTTGCTCCTGAGGTTCCACTGACCAGTTCAGCTCCATGTCCATGGGCTGGAGCTCCAAGTCCCAGCTCACACCAAAATGCCTCGTGCTGGTGATGAATCCCAGCTGGCTAAAAATAGGGAGCTAATTCCCTTTCAGACACTCTTGGGGGTCTGAGAGGCCAGCAGGAGAGCTGGCGGGTTTGGCACAGCTCCTCTGTGAGACCTGTGCTCTGCCAGCAGCTGGAGCTGGGTGGGATGTAAAGGGCATCAGGTAGCAATGTTCAGGCATCTGAACCCCACCCCTGACGTGTATAGGTACATCCTCTGATCCCACATCCTCTGGGGCTGCATTCAGATCCATTAAGCTTTGGGACTGTGCTGCTCTTCACTGCCTTTGGCAGCACAGCCTCTCTGGTATGTCCAGGCTCTCCCCTGAACAAGACACGATTTCAGCAGAAAAAATATCATCTGTGGTCAGGAATGAAAGGTCATTTCCGTGATGCATCCAGGCAGGGGAGGGAGGCAAGAGATGTGCCATTTCCTAACTTCTAGGTGTTCATCTTTTCCACCTAAATCATATTCCCTTGATGTGATTTTTGGACTTAATATTGCAGGGATATTTTTAAGGGAAGCAGGTAAAAGTGAGTTATATCATGTGCAATTCTTCGAATCCATCCTCACAAATCTCCAGGGGAGTTTGAATGCTGATTCTTCAGCATCACTTAGGGCTGAGCTAAACAACTCATTACGTGAGCTGAGAGCAGCACAAACCTTCTCTGGGGCAGCTCCATCCTTTCCTGGGATGTGCCAAAGCAGCTCCCAGTTCACAAGGCTCCCCATCCCTGCCAGGGGCTCTCCAGCACTCCCAGCATTTTGCCAGCAGGGTGGATTTAACCCAAGAACATTTGGGCAGGGTTATGCTTTTGGTGGTTTGCCAGCATCTCCCTCAGCAACAGCAGGGAGAGAAAGGAAAAGGTGCTGCTTAACAGTTTATATTTCAGCCCATTTAAATGAGAGTTTGATGAGCAAAAAATTGAAAGTCTCTTCTCTAGCCAGAGGGTTTTCCTCCTGCTGAATTTCTAAGGCTTGCTGCAAGCCATGAGGTATGAAAGCCTCTCGAAGCAAAGGTCACCAGAAACCTTGAGAGGGGAAAATGTCAAGGGATTTAAATAGAGGAGTCATTGGGTCCCTGTTTAACAATAACACTGATATCAATTGTTACAGCCCAGTAATGCCCTAGGAGGCCAGGAAATAAGAACAGCCCTAATTCCAGTAGAAGAAGGTGAGAAGAGCTGCACAGGGCCAGAGAAGGGACATTTGGGCTGATCTGACACAGCAGCCACGGGCGGGAGGGCAATGCTGAATGTGGGACCGTGGCCTTGGCATCCTCTCCAAGGCCTGAGGCACAACTGCCCTGTCTCCTTAACACACTATGGAACCTTCTCTCCCCTCTCTCAGGATTTTTCCAAGCTCTAGGTCGCTAGGAATGCTGCTCCAGACATTTTTGCTGTACCTCTCTACATCTTCTCCTCTTGGCTGCAGGGGTGGGAGGACGACCCTTGGGATGCAACTGCAGCCTGGACTTCTGCAGTGGTTCAGATGGACAATTGCAGGGGTTCAGATGGACAATTATAGAGGCTCAGGTGGACTTTTCAGAGGTTTGGATGGATTTCTGCAGAAGTTTAGATGAACTTGTCAGAGGTTTAGGTGTCCTGCTCTGGCCCTGAGTTCCTGCACTCCACCTGCCACTGCAGCCATCAAGCTGAGCTTTGCAGAGAGCCCTCCACAAAGTCCCTGAGATCCCTCTGCTGAGTGGCAGCAGCTCATTTAGAGCCCATCGTGGTGTTTGTTTAGGTAAGGCTCCGGGCTGGTTGCCAGTGTAAATTACTTTGTGTTTATAAATGCTGAATTGCATCTGCCATCTCGTCTGTGGTTATGAATTTTACCGTGAAACCCTTTGCTGCAACAAATCATGTGCCCAAATATCCACTTCCCTTCAAGAAGAAATATTATCACAGCTCACTGTTGTGCCCAAACCTTAAAATGTAAGCTGGTTGTAAGCAGTGACATCGTCCTGATCCTTCAGCCAAGCTGCAGCAGTTCACAGAAATAGTCACGGAATCACAGAATCCCAGACTGCTCGGGGTTGGAGGGGACCTTAAAACTCATCTCATTCACCCCCTGCCACAGCAGGGACACCTTCCACTAGCCCAGGTTGCTCCAAGCCCTGTCCAACCTGGCCTTGGACACCTCCAGGGATGGGGCAGCCACAGCTTCTCTGGGCAACCTGTGCCAGGGCCTCCCCACCCTCACAGGGAGGAATAAATAAGCACTTGGCCATCCCTACCTGTGAACACAGGGTAAAGATGCTCCTTAAAATGGTTTTCCTGAAAAGAGGAATCAACTTTGCTCACTGCTTTGCGATGAGATTCTCCTGTTAGGCATTAAAAAGCTGACCTAGTTACCACAGTTTCCTATGGATAGGCACAGGAAAATCCTATGGATATCCGAGGCCATGCCTCAGTGGGTGCTCTTGCCAGCCCTGAGCTCTGCCCCCTCACCTGGTAGGACTGTCTTTGCCAGTTCAATTGGTAGAAGCAGAATTTTCAGCAGTTCTTAATGTAATATGTGATAAATCTGTGTTTTCCTCCTGTCCTGTTTCCAACTATCTTTGGAACATCTGGAAGGGAACGGCTTCTGACCCTTGAAAAGGAGAAGATTATGAGCTTGAAGAAAACGTGGAGAATTCCTGTTTCCTGTAAAAAAAGGCCTCTTCTGTGCATTTATACTATTCAGTCTTGGCCTGATAGCATTCAACCCTGGGCCTTCCTCTGCAGATGGTGCAGGTCCCAGATGCTGCTGATTCATTCAAACTCTCCCAATGTTCCCCTTTTCTTCCTCAGAGTGAACTGATTTCACCACTGCAGAGGTGTGTCCCCTTTCAGGATGTGGTCATGAGTGGTTGGTTAGCACTGGAATAACCATGGATGTTTCAGCTCTCCCAAAGACATGATGCAAAGTCTTGGCATTGTCGTGGCCCTCTCTGATGTCCTCTGCACCGTTGTGACACCTCAAAGGTTTGATACCTTCGCAGGCACCAAATTCAACACTCACAGCTGGAGGAGAGGCAAAAATCTCATGGAGACACCCAGTGCAGGGGACAGTGTGTGACAAAGGCAGGAATCCAAGGCAAATATCTGGTGTGGAAGTCAGATGAGAGACAGAAAACACCCTGTGCCCCAAGGGAAGGGGAAAGCACATGGCCTGGAATGAGTATTTGGAGTAGCTGTGGCACCCCCAGGAAATGAGCACAAAGGGGACAAGAGGATGGGCAGGAAGGTTGTAGGTTTGCTGCAGGACAGGGGGAGAGAGATCCCCTGGAGCCTGCAGGGACGTGCTGAACTCCTCAAATTCACTTATGAATCCATCACAGACAGCACCTCTGAGTACCTGCTGCGATCCCAACCCACCTCCCAGAGCTGCAGTGGGCACCTGCTGCCAAGCTGGGCTTGGCCACACTGAGCACAGGGAGCCAAGGAGGAAAAGGCTTCCATCCTCATGGACTAGGAGAACCTGGCAGGGGGGTTGGAATGAGGTGACCTTTAAGGTGTCTTCCAACCCAAACCATTCCATGATTCCGTGATAGAGAGCTGGGATAACACCGTGGCCATTTGTGACATTTCATATAATCCCAGAATGGTTTGGGTTGGAAGGGACCTTAAAGCTCCTCCAGTTCCACCCCTGCCACTGTCCCAGGTTGCTCCAAGCCCCATCTAACCTGGCCTTGGACACTTCAGGGATCCAGGGGCAGCCACAGCTTCTCTGGGCAACCTGTGCCAGGGCCTCCCCACCCTGACAGGGAAGGATTTTTTCCCTGCCACACTGCCTTTCCCAAGATTTATTGTGGCTAAATTCCTTACCCAGCTCAGTGTCATAGGTTTGAAACGAGATGTTGGAATTTCCCTTTTCTTCCCTAGGGTCCCGTCCCCCCATGCCCTCCATCTCTTTCTCCCGGGATGGGTGTGGGGGCGGAGCGGGGCAGGAGCGGGGACAGGGGAGGGCTCGAGGGAAGCGGTGGCTGCAGGAACAGCTGGGGGAGTCCTTTGTTCGGGGGCTTTTGGGTTGTGGTCCGAGACCGGGCAGAGCAGGAGTCCAGTTTTTGGCCGCCTCTTTCTCTTTTCCTGAGAGGAAGTTTTTTCCCCACAGGACACCTCGCGGAGAACGACCGAGAGAGAGAGACCGACCCATCTCAGAGCGAGGTATTCTGCTTTCAAGACTGCCTGTGGGAAAAAAAGGGATTCCTTCATTGTTGGAAGGAATTTTGAACCGCTGGGACAGTCCTGCCTTTCCTCCACCCTCTCCCCGGGTTGCCGCGGGTTTCTCCTCCCCACCTGGGGATCTGGGACTTTGTTTTGTTTCTTCTGAAAGTTTTTGCTTCCACTGTTTGTTGCTTATTCCGATTTTGTTAATAAAAAGCTGTTTCTTTCCCTTTTCCACACTTCCACCTGAAGTTTCTTCATTTCTAAGTTGTAATCTTGTTAAACTAAGACACTCAGGAAATCCGAGCAGATCCCAGGTTGTCTAAGAAAGAGACTGAAGGAAGCTGTGCCCAATTCCCAGAGCATCACAAGTGGTCACAATCCTCATTTCCATCTTATCCAGATGGGATACAACCAGCACATTGCATGAACAGGATCATCTGTGATATTGCCACCATTCCATCCCCATGCTGTGAAGAATGAAGTGAGAAAATATGCACTGTAAATCACAAGCAGCTCCTCCATAAGTTAGTGTTTTCTGTGCCATATTTGTGAGAAATCGGGGCAGACAGGTATCCAAAGAAAGTAAAGTCAGGTTTTGGGGATGATTTAGATCTCCTGTGGACCCTAAAGTATCTCAGGAAAGCTTCAAAACATTATTACTAAGAAGCAGAGTTTCCTGCAGCTCCAAACCTGGCACTGGTGTGTGAGTGACTCGGAGAAAGGAGAGGTAAAGCTCCAGATGGCATTTCCACCTGCTCTCCCCCAGCCATCTGGGACTGCACCCCACCTGCCAGCTGCAAATCCCACCCCCACAGCTTCAGCACTGGAAGAGCCCCCCTTGCACGAGGCAGCATTTCTCTCAGTTTTCCTCTAAAATGACGTTTATCTCAGTTTTTGCTTACAGACCCAGCATCTGCACAATGTGCAGTGGAGGGATGAACTTTAGGAAAGAACCTGGAAGGAAAAGTTATTCCAGAAATTCCCCATGACCTGAGTTTGGTTGTCTGCAAGGATGCAGACTGAAGAAACAGCTTGGGAGCTACTGCCCCAGGCAACACAAGTAGGACAGGGAGAACATTTTAACTTCAACTTTAGACACAACCGCGTTTCCAAAGCAATGAAAACATGAGAGAGCAGACACAGCTGACTGAAGATCACATTTCCCAACCCTGCTCACAACTTGTTGCTCTCCCTGCTGAGCCTGGATGACCAGAGCTCTCCACCCCAGCCTGGGAGTTGTCACCTCGAGCACTGGAAGAGGAGAGCTGGGCAGTGATGTGTGAGGTGTCTGCAAAGATCCCAGAATCCCAGGATACGCTGAGTTGGAAGGGACCCACAAGGATCATCCAGTCCAACCCCTGGCCCTGCACAGGCCCAGCCCCAAGAGTCACCCCCTTTGCCCCAGAGCATCATCCAAACCCTCCTGCAGCTCTGGCAGCCTTGGGGTTGTGCCCACTGCCCTGGGGAGCCTGGGCAGTGCCCAACCAGCCTCTGGGGGAAGAACCTTTGCCTGAGATCCAACCTGAGCCTGCCCTGACACAGCTCCAGCCATTCCCTGGCTGCTGTCCCTGGTCCCCCCAGAGCAGAGCTCAGTCCCTGCCCCTCCTCTGCCCCTGCCCAGGCAGCTGGAACTGCACTGAGCTCTCCCCTCAGATGTTGCCTTCAGTGAGCTCAGGACATGTCCCATCCCTCCCTGGGGACACCAAACCCCTCCACCCAGGCAATGGGAGAGCAGGCCAGGCCAGCCATGCTCCCTCTCTCCCTCCTTTCCCCCAGCTCCCTTGGCATCCCTCCCAGCTCCCTGGCACGCATCCATCCCTGCTGTGCTCACGTGGCTCATTCTTTCATCCCCAGATAGAAGCTGGGCCAGGTTTTTAATCCACGTGCAAACCCAGCCCCGCTGCCTTTCCCGGGTGTTGTTTTTCCTGGCACAGTCCTGGCACTGGCCACCCCTCCCTGCCCCATCAGCCACACTGCCCAGGTGAGGAGCAGCCCACCCACAGCTGCAAAATACACCTCTCTGAGCTGTGCAGCTCTGTGAAGCCAAGCTAAGCAGGAATACAATAGGTTGCTGATACAACTTCCCGTTTTCCTGGAAATTGGAAAATGAGCAACGGGGAAAGGATCTCGACCTGCAGCCAAGCCAGGCTGGAGCCCCTGGTGCCTGGCTGAGCTGCCCTCAGCTCTTATCCAGCAGACACCCACTCTGAGGTCAGAGATCCCACAGTATTCCCCCAGGAATTTGCCTCTGATTTCCATATTGAAAGCCCTCAGTTCCACTCCCAGTCTGGAGGTCTCCTTAGAAGTGAGAGAGATGACAGCACCTTCCTGCTTCCTAATCAGGGTGGATAAAAACTCCCTGCTCAGGCTGAAGCCTCCCCACTTCATCCTGAGACTGTGTTCATCCATTTCCCCACTACAGGGCATTAAATGTTCATAATCACCTGTTATTCAACGTGGCCCTTAAATCAATTTTGCAGCCTGGCCTGGAGCAGCAGGTCCCAGCCTGACGAGTGGCTCCAACTCTGCTCTCTGAGATGGATGACCGAGCTCTGGGCTCTATTAAAATTCATGTTGTTTCTCTGTTGCTGGTACCAGGCCACTGCAATTGCTCTGCGTTACAGACTTGCCTTCATCATTATTTATCAAGGTGAAATTTGAGTCAGCTGCAAACTTTACGGGCAACTAATTTATCCATATTTTCCGGATCATTCATGAAAATGGTGAAATCCAGCAGGGTGGAAGCTGAATCCTGCAAAGCCACCATGTAAGCAGCTTGTTAAGCACTGATCCCCCAACAACAATCGCATTTTGAGAGCTTTAAGCTGCCTGTTTCTTAATCCATTTAATAACTGTCCATTGATTCAATAGAGAGTATATTCCCCACCACGTAAATCAAGTGCCTGACATAAATCTAAATTTATTATGATAATCCAGATACATGAGCAGAGACTGGGTTTTTCTCATCCCCACCTAATGTACCAGGACATTAGTCCATGCCTGGAGCTTGTTGGCATTGAGGCAACATGATTAGTAAATAATAGTGACAGCAATATCTGCTATCAGAAGGAACCGAGAAGTCGACTGGGCTTAAGAATACCAGCGGAAATTAATGGCATTCCATGGAATCATAGAATCCATAAGGTTGGGGAAAACCTCAAAGATCTCCAAATCCAAGCATCAGCCCAGTACTGTGCTCACCACCAAACCGTGCCCCCAGGTGCCACATCCACACGTTCTTGAGCACTTCCAGGGGTGCTGACTCCACCAGTGCCCTGGGCAGCCTGTGCCAATGCTTTTCTATGCATTTTTCTCTGTATTTCTATGCCTTTGATCTTTAGATTTGTTAACATTTCCCCTCTCTCTGGCAGCACAGAGACAGAACTGACCAGCCTGTCCTCAGCTCCTGGGCTTTCCCACTTGCTGCCTCCAGCCAGTGGTGGGCACTGGCCTTCCCTGCCTCTGGGACCCCCCTGGCTTTCAGCTATTTATAAAGAATTAGAGCCAGGACCTAATTTTGGCAGTGCTCCCATGCAAACTCCTTAGGAAGAGGCTTGTGCATCCATCCATGGCTGGATCACTGTCCCTCTCCATGAACCACTCCCAGTGGATGGTGCCTTAGCTGGGCATCCCTCTGATGTGATGCTCCCTCACAGCCTCCACAGGCTGGAGCATTTTGGATCATTTCAGAGGAATGCAGAAATTCCCTTGGCACTGCCCCAGGAGACTGGTTCTCCTCCCTGTCACTCCACCTGGTGCACAGTCCCCTTTCCTTCCTTCTCCACCCCAATAACCTTTCCTGACTCCTCTAGCCTGGGTAAGGCAGGCACTGTCCCACTCCTGGCCTTGGCCCAGAAGGGGATGTTTAGCCCCTGATTGAAGCCCATTATTTAATTAAAAGAGCCAAACCCTGAGGCTCATTGAAGGCAATCACCATCCTATAGCCAGGACTTGCAGATCTCCAGGGGACACAGACTTCACACCCTGCAGGTCCCTCCCTCCACACAGAGCACTCCCAGTGCAGCAGACTCACTTCCCCTCATTCTAAGTGCTTATCAATATTTCATGGTGCTAAGTGAACTTTTTTCCATTTCATTTGCCATCTTTGTTAAATTCACCTCCTTCAGCACGGAAGGGAGACCGAGGACCAAGTGCTGATTTGGGGGAAATATGAATCATCTTATCAAAGGAATTAACTGGAGTGAAAAAAAGGGAAAAAATTGCTCAAAATATGAATAGAAATTACATCAGAATCACGAAAATGCAACTGGGAAGCTCAATCCTGCAGAAGCAATAGCATCAGGCACCCAAATGGCCTCTGATAGGAAATATATTCATTTACAAGCAAAATATCCCACCTCTTCTAGCCTGGAAAAAGCTCATCCCAGCCTATTCACTGTTATTTCTTTGGGATTTCTCACATGATGCAAGTCAAGAAGTAAATCTTGTGGATTTGAAGACAGAAAAAAATGTCTCCTCGTGTTCCCCTGCTCTTTTTTCCCTGGCAAAGTGGAAGTAAACTCTCCTTTCCTTGGGGAAATACCTTGTGCAACTTCTGACAGGAGCAAGGATGAGGAACACAGACCTTGCTGGTTCCAGAGGGCACCATCCAGACTCCAACTTCACAAAAGTGCTTTGTGTCAGCCTTGGCTTACAAACCTCTTCAGTATTCTCACCTGTCAAACCCAAACCTCCCCCAGAAATGCCCAGCAAACCCTCCCAGCCCAGCAAACCCCCTCCAGCCCCAGGACCTCTCACAGGGAAACCATGAACACTTTGGAGTGAAACCAGGAATTCTGAACTGTCATTTTCTTATGTGCCTCTGCCTCTGCCTTCCCTTCCTTAAGAACTTATTCAGAGGTGTAGCACTGAGCAAACTCAGCCAACCTCACCTTGATTAGAATCCAAAAGGTTCCTACTTTACTACTTATACCCTCATGAAAATCCATTTCCTCCAAGGATTTCGATGCTGCCAGATCTGCTTCACCACCCTCGGCCTCTCCCTTCCTATTTTCCTTCTGAGGTGTTATTTGGGGTGACATGCCCTTCACACACCCCTTCTTCTGCTGAAAAAAGAGCCCAAACCATTTTCCTTCTTGCCCAGCTGAGCCAAACCCTCCATGTGCAGCCTCAGCAGCAGCAGCGCTGGCACCCCGAGCTCTGGGGAAGGAAGCAGCCAGAGCAAACAGGATGACAACAAGGGGACCATGGAGAAATCCTGCACTATTTTGTACCTGTCCTGGGCTGCATCAGAAGCAGCCTGGCCACTAGGCCAAGGGAGGTGACTCTGCCCCTCTGCCCCTCAGGTGAGACCCCCCTGCAGAGCTGCTCCAGCCCTGGGAACAGCACAGGAGGGACAGGGAGCTGCTGGAGAGAGTCCAGAGGAGGCACCAGGATGATCAGAGGGATGGAGCAGCTCTGCTGGGAGGAAAGGCTGGGAGAGTTGGGGGTGTTCAGCCTGGGGAAGAGAAGCTTCGGGGTGACCTGATTGTGGCCTTGCAGTGCCATTTTTCTTTTGACAAGAAAAATGGAGAGAGACTATTTACAAGGGCCTCGGGGCCTAGAGTGACAGGACAAGGGGGAATGGCTTCAAACTGACAAAGGGCAGGGTTAGATGGGATATTGGGAAGGAATTGTTGGCTGTGAGGGTGGGGAGGCCCTGGCCCAGGTTGCCCAGAGGGGCTGTGGCTGTCCCAGCCCTGGCAGTGTCCAAGGGCAGGCTGGATGGGGCTTGGAGCACCCTGGGCTAGTGAGAGGTGTCCCTGCCCATGGCAGGGGGTGGGACTGGATGGATTTTAAGTTCCCTTCCAACTCATTCTGTGATTCTACTTCTGCAGAGTCCATGGGGAGGTCTCTGTCCTGCCCTGGAGCCACCCACTGTGTCTCCACCATGTGCACTGCTGGCTTCCCCTGGTGGCTGCACACAGATCTTGAATTGATGACATTCCTTCTTGATCTTTAGTCCTCCCAGCTGACAGTACCCTTTGCTGAAGCCACCAAGTGTCCCTCATCCTTAAGGTTTCACTTCCTGAATCCCTAAATCCCCTTTATTACTAAAATACTCCAGCACTTTTCCCAGCAGTCTAGAGGTCACCTTAAGTGCTTTCCATTCCCAAATGTACTGTTTGACATTTGCTAACGTTAAAATCCAGCAGCTATTTCTTCCTCCTCTCCTCTTCCCTGGTTACATCCTGCTGCAGGTGACGCATGGCCTGTGTTCCTCGTGGTGCCCAGAGGCTATTTATCAAGGAACCAGCTCATCCTGGATTTGGAAGGTCCCTCTGGGGTTTCTAGTGACAGGGTAGGGGGTGGGGGTTTGTTCAAAATCACCGCCTGAGCTGAAATCAAACATGTTCAGTGTCCTGTTCATCTTCCTGGGCCAGTCTCGGCATTGTCCTCTCCCTCCACCTGCTCAGAGAGCAGGGAGGGGACTCTGCTGTGGGAAAAAACTATTTAGCAGGGCTAGAAAGGACAGGGGGAAATGGTTTTAAACTGGGTGGGGTTCGATTTAGTTTAGTTACAAGGAAGAAATTGTTGGCTGTGAGGGTGGGGAGGCCCTGGCACAGGTTGGGCAGAGAAGCTGTGGCTGCCCCTGGATCCCTGGAAGTGTCCAAGGCCAGGTTGGACGGGGCTTGGAGCAACCTGGGCTAGTGGAGGTGTCCCTGCCCATGGCAGGAGGTGGGACTGGATGACCTTTAGAAGGTTCATTCCAGTCTAAACTGTTTTCTGATTCCACGAGTGAAGCAGCAGCAGTGACCAGTCACTGGGGCAAGGGGAGCTCCTGCAGAGTGTCCCCAGGAGCTCCAGCACCTACCCTGCAGCCCACAGACTCATCCCAGCTGCCTGCAAAGTTGAGGTGTGCATTTAGATGAAATTTCGGTGACTTTTATGGCACACAAATTTTCTTGCCCCCTGCCAGTGGGAAGGTGCCCATTCCCAGCTCCAGATGTTAATGGATCTCAGCATGGAGGGGTTGCTGGGCCAGCTGAGCATGGGGAGGCTTTGCAGGGGTGTCCTTTCTAATGTCCCCTGTAAGCACAGTGTGGGGAGAGATCTGTTTGTTGTATCCCTCCAATGCCTGATTTGGGGCAGAGACCTGCACCTTCATCCCCAGTTGGTTGGGCAAGGCAGGACCACTCCCAGCAGAGCATCAACCAGCTCCCCCCAAACGGGACATGGGACAGTTCATGCTGGACTGGAGGAATGGCTCCTTCTGGCTGAAGATCCCAACTGAGGCTCAGTGTTAACTGGCTGATACATGGAGGGGAGGACTTGTGCTGAGACAGGCCACGGGGACCACTGTGAGACCCAGACTCATTAGAACTCTCATTAATGATCTAGATGGGAATGGGAGTAAAGGTTAATTAAATTTACCTCTACTGAGCTGGAGAAGGTTTCAGCATCAGTGGGGACACATAAATGACAGGGAGGGTTGTGGCAAAAAATGGCAGATTGTTATAGGCCAGAAAAATGCTACTTCTGGGGGAAATGATCATCCTTCCAGCTTATCATGTGAAGGGGAAAGACTAGAGAAAAAAGAGCCATATCTGAGGAGCTGCCAGAGAGCTGTGGGATGATGGCTGATAATGAGAGGAGGGAAGATGGGTTACTTGGGAGTGAATTTTTTCTCTGTGCTTGTATTGCCGAATGTTAGTTCTTGCCTGGGGCTCCTTGAGACTATCAGAAGAAATACAATTGTTATTATTGATTGCTGTTACAACAGCTCTGAGGGGCTGATGTTCTTGCTTAACCAAAACACCAAGAAACTTATGGAAATGGTGAGAGAAAGAGCTTTATCCACAGGTGAACTTGGAGGAGCAGCCCTGTGCACAGGCTGAAATGTCTTAACTGTGTGTCCAAAGAGCTGTAGAATCCCAGAAAAATACAGGAGGAAGCAGTGACACAAAGTAAATGAACTGAGATGAAAGAGGAGCAGCTGCCCTACCAGGAACTATCACAGGGCTCATCAACAAGGAGATTGTGGAAATGTTGAAGGGGAAAACATGTTGTCTGGTCTCTCTAGTTCAAATGTGAACCTCAGAAATGAGCTGTGCAGTGCCAGGGTACCCACATGGAGACAGAGCTGCAGAGCCTGTGAACCAAAGGCATGCCTGGTCAGCCCAGAACTGGAAAAACTGAAAAACCAGGAAATTTTGAACACAATAGTCCCAGCTTAATTTCTGCATTACACTGGGACAGAGCACCTGGAAGTGTCCAAGGCCAGGTTGGAGGGGGCTTGAAGCAACCTGGGCTAGTGGAAGGTGTCCCTGCCCATGGCAGGGGGTGGGACTGGATGAACTCCAAGGTCCCTTCCAAACCAAACCATTCTGGGATTCCATGATCCGTCTGTAAAACCATCACTCAGACCAGCACAGCACTAACTCAGTGGTATTTGGCCTCCTTTTTGGGAAGGGAATATTTCTCCACATAAAGAAATATTTCAGGAGAAAATGTCTGTAGAAGCAGGGACAGTAGAATGTCACCTTTCAAAGGTGTGTGTGTCTGTCCCAAGCTCTGCTCCATACACTGAGAACTTCACTGCAATCTGCCAGCTTAAACCAGCTGCAGTACAAGTGGTCTCCGAAGTCACTGCAATGAAAGACTAAATGTACTTAAACCCATTTCTAAAGGCAGGAACTTCAAAAAGGAGGCAGAAGATATTCAAGGCAAATGCAGAAGTCTGACTACTTAAAACAGCTGCTGAGGACAGAGACAAGGCAGCAAGGCAAGATCTGGAAAAAAAGGTAAGGCTTGAAAGCAGCATTAGTGCACAAAATCAAAGCAATTTCTCTAGTGCTGCCCAAATAATTCCTGCATGTCAGGAGGAGCAGACCCATAACCTCAAGAAGGATGGGATCCCTCATGCCTAGTGGGGGGAATTCAGCCACTCCTGATAATCACTATAGGAGTGAAGCCCATGGCTTGAAGGTATTTACAGGACACTGAGAAGAAAATCTAAATGAGAATGAGAGAGTTGAAAAGCATCTGCAGTCAGGGACACAAAAGGTTTCTGTTGAGATGCTTGTGAGCCTTGGTGCATCTGAGACATGCAAGGCCTTGCAGAAGTTAATAAATGAGTGATGTAGGGCACTGATTAAAAAAATAAACCTATATATAAATAAGTGGTTGTCAGCTACCAACCACTCATTCGAATACACATTGTGGAACCAGGGATCAGATCTCACCAGGCACGAGCAATTCAGCACAAGAGAGAAATTAAATACAAAAGGTGTGAAATAAACATTTTTACCTCATGAGCTCATTATAAACAACCAAATCCAAGAGAAGAAACCCTCAGGATAAGAGGGATGGAGTACAAGGCTTCAGTTGAGTCCTGGGTTGGTGTGGAGCTCCTGCAGCGGGGCCAGCGCAGGCTGCGGAGATGCCCAAGGGCTGGAGCAGCTCTGGGAGCAGCAAAGGCTGAGGGAGCTGGGGCTGTTCAGCCTCCAGAGCAGAGCCTGAGAGGGGCCCTGCCCAGGGGGTGTCAGGGG
This sequence comes from Manacus vitellinus, assembly GCF_001715985.3. NCBI lineage: Eukaryota > Metazoa > Chordata > Aves > Passeriformes > Pipridae > Manacus > Manacus vitellinus. The sequence continues at coordinate 1,105,149 of NW_021940840.1, forward strand.
CTGCAGGGAGGGGGCAGAGGATGGCCCAGGCTCTGCTGGGGGGGCCCAGCAATGGCACAGGAGGAACGGGCAGGAACTGATGCCCAGGAAGTTCCCCCTGGACAGGAGGAAGAACTTCTTTGCTGGGCAGTGACCCAGCCCTGGAGAGAGAGCAGAGAGGGTGTGGAGTCTCCTGAGTGGAGATCTTGCAGAGCTGTGTGGACACAATCCTGTGCCATGTGCTCTGGGATGGCCCTGCTGGGCAGGGAGGTGGGACCAGGTGGGACACTGTGGGGCCTTCCAACCTGACCCATCCTGGCATTCTGTGATATGGAAGACACTTAGGATGTCTGGTACTTTAAATAACATATTGAATGGGCTTTGATGGAGCAGAGGATCCCACACCAGGGAGGTATCAGCTAAAATGGCACAGCATCACTCCTCTGCCTTTGCTTTGCCCACCTGTGGTGGAATAGGTCAGCTGGACCCCAGGGGCAGTTCACCATCAATCAATGCTGGCTCTATGAAGTGTCTGGAATAACATGCAGAGGGGAGGAGAGGTGTCCCAGCTCTATCTGAGATCACTAACAACATTTGCATGAAGCACCAACCTTTAAGAGAAATGGTCTGAGCTGAACTCCAGCTGAACTCACTGACCCATTATCCCCACAGAAGGAACCAACAGTGTGACATTTCAGAGCGTGGCCTCTGTGGTGACTCTGGCATTAGGGAGAGAAAACAATGGGAGACTACAGGAAGAGTTTACATCAGCTCCAGACACCCGGGGTGATTGGAAACAACCAGGTCCAGTGGCATCCCAGTCACATTCCCAGCACTGGTGTATCAGTCTGGACTCAGGAAGAGCTGAGCTGGGGGGGATTGGCCAAACACAGCACATTACAAGCCAAACCAGATGTTGATGGGCTACGTAGCTAAGCAAAAATGAGGATGTAAATTGAGATATTCTTGTGTATGAAGAGCACTATATGTTTTAGACATCTTAAACAACAGTGAGTCCATGGGCACGGCACGGGAGAAATCCTTGGGAAATGGAAAGGCTGTTTAAAAGGGTGGAAAGCAAAGCCTACGTGTATAAATTGTGATCTTTTAACAACCAAGAAGCTCTTAGGACAGTCAGCTGAAGCTTTCAGTACAGCATCACAGCATGAAGCTTTGCACACAGACTGGTCAGACTGGTCAGGCCCTGACAACTGGTGAGCTCCCACAGCAAACTGGTGGCTCCACACACCTGCCCAGAAAGAAGAGCCATTCCTCAGCAGCTGCTCAGGGCTGGTCCAAGGCACAGAAATCCTGGGAGCAGAGCTGTCAGATCCCACGTGCAGGTTAAAAATCATCAGGTTCTTGCAAAAGACACCACCAGCATTGATTGATAATGATGATGTTGATGTAGGAGCATCACAGCACAAGGAGAGGCTCCTTCACAGACCTGTGAAACCTGAACATGTCCACCTGCACCTCCCTGGCACATTCCCAAGCTGAAAGCTGTACCTGTGCACCCCTGGGTAGCATCTCAGTGGCTGCTGGGAGCCTCCAGAGAAAGGGAGGGCAACTTCAGGCATGGAACTCTCCAGATCATAAGCACATCCAAGGGGATTCAAGAGGCACTGATGAGACACTGAAGGGCTGGATTAGGAACCTGAGCAGGAAGGAGTGACAAATGAAATGGCTCTGCCATGACAAATACAACAAGAGCTTGCAAAAAATGAGGCAGGAGATGAACTAGAGCCCAGGACAGAGAGCAGAAGGGAGAAGGTCTGTTTGAGTCCCTGCCCAGACCACTGCTCTTGTATTTGACACAGTACATCTGGGAATTAAAACCCAGGAATGCTCCACTGAGAAGGGATGAGGAAAAAGGGCTACCTCCCCTCCTGTGTGCTCACGCTGTCCTCTGCTCAGTCCCTCGGGATCCTGCACTGCTGGATGCACCTGGGAGCAGGAGAAGCTGCAGAGCCCTCCCATCCCCTGCACCCCCAGCAACAGGATATCACCACGCTGAGAGAAGGAAGCCAGGGAGGAAGGACCATGGGCTTTCTGACTTAGTCTCAGTGCCTCAATCTCTCTTTCACCCCTGGTAGCAGAAGCACGGGCAGGCATCACCCTCAAGCTATCAGGAATTATTTGCTGACCTGCTGTTCTACCTGCAGAGCTGCCTCCAGCCCT
>NW_021940840.1:1107840-1123469 GCF_001715985.3 Manacus vitellinus
AGGAAGGTTCCAGTGGGATTGAAAGAGCTGGTGAAGCCCTTTCATGCCTTCACTTCCAACCTGAGCTGCCTGGGAGAGGAACAGCCTGCATGAGAACACCCCAAACAGCCCAGAGCAGGCTGGGTGCTCAGCCCTGCAAGTCACTGTGCCATGGGGGACACCCTCCCTCACCAAGGCTGAAGGAAGGGATGCAGGACTCATTACAGGCCTGAACACCTAAGTAGCTGTGAGGGTGCAGCACATGGGTGTCACAGCCCCTGAAGAGCAGAGAGATGCTCTGCCTCACACAGAGGGGTCACAGGGCTCAGCACTCTGTGGGTAGGGACTTGGTGTTGGTGGGTGACTATGGCCACAGAAGTGTCTGCCACGTTGGGCACCCAATATAGCAGGCTTGGTGTGGGGAAATACTTAATAAATGCTTGAGTGAAAAGATGTCAGGCCCTGGAGGGAGGGAGGTCATCGAGGGTTTGCCATCCTAAGGCACCGTTTTCCAAACAGCTGCCACACAACTGCTGCTGCAGCCTCTGCCCTGTGCTGAACCCCTGCTCCTCTTTTCTGCACCCAAAAATGCCCCACCTCAGTCAGAAACCAACACATCTCATCTGCGGGCAGAATATTTTGGGGGAAGGATGACATTTCATTGCAACTCCCCTGACATTACAGACAATAAGAGAGAATCTCTGAAATGCTTTGAAACCAGGAGAACTCAGAGAAGGAGCTGCAAACATTACCTGTGGTTTCCTTGACAGAGTGTGACCCCCACGATGACTCCCCTGAGTGAGATTATAGAGCTGTCACTCACTGCCACCACACAGCACAGAAATTACCAGATCAGGCTGCTGATGAATGTCTTGTCTTCACATTAAACACAGGCTGCTCTGATCCCATTGCCCCCCTCCCTGGTACAGCTTGGGAAAGGCGGGGTGGGGGGGAAGAGGCAGAGCCCCACCTGAGCCTCAGCCTGGCTGTCAAAGGCAGAGAGATGTGTGGGCACTCACACACTGCAGTTCTCGCCAACTTTCAGGGGTTTGTTACTGATCTTATGATATTTAGCACATTTTTGAAGTCCCACCGTCTGGACTCAGGAGCTCGTCACGACTTTCATTCTAATGTGTTTTTTTTTCCTAGCAAAGAAGATGAAAACATTAACTCATCCATCTCCCTAAACCTCAGAAAGAAGGAGGTGAATGAAATGTCCTAAATTGTGTGTTCTCTGAGAATTTCCTTCCCTCCTCACAGCTGAGGTTTGTAGCTGCTGTTTGCAAACACTGTGGATGAGGAAAAGCTCAGTGGCAGGCTCAGGAATCACATCACCCTGGAAGGGAGTGACACTCTTTTCCTCAGCAACGGGGCACCACTTTCCAGGATCTTCTAATTTCAGCTGCTCTCCAAGCAGGATAGTGTGGAAGAGCTGGAGAAGGGCTCAAAAGCAGCCAAAGCCTGAATTCACACAGTACTGAAGCGGATGGTTTGGAGGGACAGTGGGGAGGGAGGGAGGTACTGAAACCCCGGGCCAGGGAGGGGATTGTCCCACTCTGCTCTGCCCTGGGGCAGCCTCACCTCAACATTGGGGCAGTTTGGGGGGACACAATGGAAGGAAGGGATTGAGCCATTGGAGAGTGTCCAAAGGAGGGACACAAGGATGGGGAAGGGCCTTGATTTGAAGGCGTGTGAGGACACTGAGGGCACTTGGTGTGTTCAGCTGGAGCAGAGGAGACTGAGGGGAGAGCTCAGTGCAGTTCCAACTGCCTGGGCAGGGGCAGAGGAGGGGCAGGGACTGAGCTCTGCTCTGGGGGGACCAGGGACAGCAGCCAGGGAATGGCTGGAGCTGTGTCAGGGCAGGCTCAGGTTGGATCTCAGGCAAAGGTTCTTCCCCCAGAGGCTGGTTGGGCACTGCCCAGGCTCCCCAGGGCAGTGGGCACAGCCCCAAGGCTGCCAGAGCTGCAGGAGGGTTTGGATGATGCTCTGGGGCACAGGGGGTGACTCTTGGGGCTGGGCCTGTGCAGGGCCAGGGGTTGGACTGGATGATCCTGATGGGTTCCTTTCAACTCAGCATATCCTGTGATTTTATGAACCCTGCAGCACAGATCTTCTCCAGGCAGTGGCAGAGGCTCTGCTTTAGCCCGACCTGTGGGCTCTGATTTAAAGGGTTGTGCCTTCTGGAGTCCAAATGACCAATAAGTGCTGGTCGCTTTTAAGAAAGCCCTTGTGCCTTGCAATAACTCACCACTGATTGCCTACATTTCCTTAAAAGAGCTCATTTAGAGTTGATTTAAGCACTCCTGGGGAGAGCAGGCAGGAGGGGGATGTGATTTACAGACCTGGTGTCAGAAGCAGCAGGCTCTCCTGCCTGCTCTCCTGCCTGCTCTCCTGCCTGCTCTCCTGCGTCTCTCCTGCCTTGAGCTGGGGCCTGGCTGGAGGGTTACTCTGGGGAAAAGGAGGCCCAAGGACCCCCCAAAAAGGGTCCTGGCGATGATCTATGATAATGATAATTTTTTTCCCTCTCTTTAAGGGGTGCAAGCATGGATTTCATGTGTACCATAGATCCCAGAGTTAGATGGTGTTTGCATTTCACACTGTAGCTCAGGGAGGGCATCCTGTTAGTCTGGGCTGCAGACCCTGGGACACAGCTCAGCTGAGAAACTGCAGGTGTGGGAGAAAGAAACTGGGAGAAAGAAACTCTGGACTCCACTGACTGTAAAGAGTGTAAAGGTGGCTTCCAGGCTTGGTCAGATCAATGCCCCTGGACAGTGAGATCAGCTGTGCACACCCACACTGGGCTGATCCCTCTTGTCTTTGAAGTGACACCCCTGCAAGGGCCTCCAGGGAGAACTTGTATGGACCCTGAGTGCAGTAGGTTTTGCCCCTCTAGAAGCCTTGCTGCTTTCCAAACCTCCTCCTGATGTCTCCTGGCTCTGCAGGCACCTGCTCCACTGTGGAGAGCCTTGGCAGCAAAGGCAGGAGCTCTGGAATATGAGTGATGGGTTCCTCTGTTCCTAACCATTGCAGGATGTTTCTGCTGAGCACCACACCCATGACAGAGATGGCTGAGAATGACAGGCAAGTGCCCCCCAGGACTGTGCAGCTCTTCCTTCTCCCCCACAGTCCATGTGGAGCACAGACATCCCCAGGAGTGGGCTGGCAGGTTCCTGCAAAGCTCTGTCTCCTGACAACCAGTAGAAAAGCAGGAATAATCCAAACTTTTAATGACAGATATCCTAGTTTTGTAAGTGTGCTGCCTCTTTAAAACACTGTGGCTGATATTTCTGTACGTTCCTATTTGGCAGGACTAAAAAAGAAGACTGAGAAGAGGAATAACAAGGAGAAAAGAATGTGTTGAGAAATGAGCGGAATGCAGAGATTTCTGCTGTTTCCCTCCCTGTGTCCAGTCCCCCTTTCCATCACTGCCCTCCCAAATTGAGAGCAAGGCCAGCCAAGCAAGGAGCTGCTGCACGTGTGCCCCAGCGAGGTGCAGAAAAGGATCAGTGTCTCTCTCCTGCTCATTGTTCCCCACCCAGGAGCCTTGTCTCTGATTCCTCCCTGGATGAGGACTGGAGAGCTGTCACAACAGGGCCTGGTTTCCATAGCAAACCCAGCATTTTCAGATGGAGAGGCTCAGCCCTGCATTCACCAGAGCTGAAAAGAAAAGCATTTATTCCCCCCCCCAAGCATGAAGGGCATGGAGAACTCTAATGCCACGTGTGGTTTAGATTTCACAAGCTTCTTCAAAGCAGAAACAGCCTGTGAGCTGCCTGCTGGCAGCTTTTCTAACTCAACACATGGGTTGAAGCCTGAGAGATTCAGAGCTGAGTTTTGCTCCCAGTTTCTCAGTTTTTGGTCTGTGGTGGCCACACAGAGGGAGGACGTGCTGCCCTTGGCTCACGAGCACTGCAGGGCAGCAGAGAGAAAAACCAGAGCCAGGGCAAAACAGAGGGAGGGCACCAGAACCAGTGGTGGGAGGATGGGGTAGAGGGGCAGCCTGTGGCCAAGAGTGCTGCATCCTGTGGGAGGCAGGAGAAGGGAAAGCAAGATCCAGATACGTGGGATTAGGAGTCAGACTCTGGAGAGCACACAGGGAGGGGTTGGGGCCAAAATAATGAGAGCCCATGGATCCAGCAGGGTAGGACACCCTCATCATGGGAGCTGTTCTCAGCTCTGCTCTGCCCCTGGTGATCCTGTGTGGTGCTCCCAGGGAAGCTGAGACTGGGCTGTGGATGTTCCACCACCCCACAGCAACAGTGAGGGGCCACACTCACCCTCCAAAAACCCCGAAAACATCACAGGTCCCAGTCACCTCCCAGCATGTCTGCTGCTCATGCAAAGGGACATGCCCATGATTGGGGAAATGGTGGAGAGGGCACTTCCCACATCCCTGTGCACCAATCCGAGCACTAAACCAGCACACAGCATTTCCTGCAGCTGATCAGTGTTGTGGAGCTGTTGATTTGTGGTTCTGCTCTTTGAATGCAAATGGATGAGTTATTTCATCTTTTTCCATCTACAAACCACTTTAAAAATTAAACCCATGCTCCCAGCAGCTTTTCCACAAAGGATGGTGCTACAGAAGGCTGGGAGGGAAAACTTGTTTGGCTGACAAAGGAGAGTGACAAAGAGATGCTTCCAAGGCCATAAAGGGTTACGGAAAGCAAGGAAATTTATTTCTCTCCTCCTCTGTGACTGGGGATCCCCAGCTCAGTTAACACAGGCCTTGTGCAAGTCAGTCACTGTGATGTCCCCTACAAGGGCTGGAGGGTGATGGTGACATCTTTGCCTGCACAGGGGCAGCCCCACACTCCCAGGGACACAGAGGAATCCATCCTTTCTGAACTGGTCTGTGGCATGTGGTACTGAAGGACTTGTCCCCCAGGAGAAGGGGGGTCACCAGGGCAGCCCTGACCCCGAGCAGCAGTGCCAGCCCTGTCCCTGGGCTGCCCAGGCAGTGTCTGTGTCCTGCAGACCGAGCTCCTGTGCAGAGCAGGCAGCACAGGCAGTTATCCCTCCTCCAGATGGAGAGATCTGCATTTGCAGTGGACATTAAATTCGTAGCAATGATAAAAAAGAAAAACTGTGCTGCAGCAATAAACCTCCTCCCTCAGCCAGAGAGCTGAAGTGCCTGCAGGGGGGAGGGGGGCACATTGTCCAGGCCAGGAGGGGCAGGAGGGGAACAAGGGGTGTCCTCTGAGAGATCTCACCTCTCTCTCAGCAGCACCAAGGGGGGCACAAGCCCTGAGCTCTCCCTGTGCTGCCATCCCCGTGCAGAAAGGCACCAAAGGCTCGGTAAGTGTGCTGGTGAGGATCCCCCAGCCCCAGCTCCCCCCGGGGCTCTTTCCTGGCTCTGAGATGCTCGGGCACAGATCGGGGCTGAGCTTTGGCAGGTAGAAGGGAACACTGTTTCCCGGCGTGGTGCCTTCCCCGTGCCCGGCTGCATTTTGGAGACACTGCTCCCTCCCCCCCCCGCCCCATGACATTCCCACCTCCCACGGGAACAGCCCGTCCCGCAGCCCTGTGCCTAATCCTGCTCCCATGGCTGGGAACAGGCCTGGTGCAGGAGGAGAATTCCAAACAGATTTCCAAATTCCTGCTGGTTAAGGAAGGGTAATAAAGGAGGGAAGATGCTCTTTTATATATTAATTACACATCAGCTCATTTGCTCTAGAGCTGCCCCGGGAGCACATGAAGAATTACTGCATTAATTAGGGAGTAAATGACCCCAAACTCCCCCCAACAGTGGGCTCCCAGCCCTGGCAGCCGTTTGTTACAGCAGGGAAAGGCAGCAGATCTCACTACAGAACAGAACAACAAGCGGACACACATTCAGCATTTCAGTATTCCCCTGTCAGAGCACAGGGAAGTTATTTGTCCCACTGGAATCAGCCAGAGCTGCTCTATATAAGCCTCCTAGCATCTCACACGTTTGATTTTGGGACTAAGATATTTTTCCTCCAGCTGAAATATCTGTAGCAGCACATCAGAGCAATGACCAGGGGCAGCTTTCACTCCTCTGCAGCTCATCCCAAGCTAGAGCCCCAGCAGCCTGTGCATTCTTAATTGACAGAATTAGGAAGCTTATTTGAAGAATACTTGAGTCCTCAGAGTCTAATTTCCTGCTATATAAATAATACATCAGCAACAGCAGTCCCTGGGAAAAAAAAATAAATAAATTAAAACAAAAACTAAGAAGCCCAGATGAATATTCCAGCTTCCATCACACTACAAAAAATCCTTTGCAGAGGTTTTTCACAATAGCCCCCAACTGCATTGTACCATTTCTCGCCTCGTCTGATTTAACGAGGGGACAGGAGCTGAAAATTAGACTTGCAGGCCTCAGCTCTGCAGGTGTGATCACACCTTCTGATGAGCACAGCCAGAGCTGGGCCTGCCAAAAGAAACCCTGAGCCCTGCAGGACCCAGCCTGGAGCTGTTCATCGAGTGAAGCCACCACAGCACTGCCGGGACACCCCCAGTCCCGCTGGCCTGGGCCAAAGGGCCCAGCACAGCAGAGCACTGGGAACTGCCCCCCTGGTGCCAATGCCAGTGCTCCCAGTTCAGCCAGAGAATCACAGAGTGCTTTGGGTGGGAAGAGATCTTACAGCTCATCTCATTTTTGGGGCATTCCCTGCTGTTGCAGCCCCGGGGCTGGCACAGCTCCAGGATATCGAATAGCAAGTGCTTATGTTATTAAAATCCCCGCTGCTGTACATCCATATTCATGGATGGGGAGGGGATGAGAACTGCACAGGCATCTGTAATTTGGGCAGATCACAACTTTTTAGGGCTGAATTTGCAGCTGCAAACTCCTCCCACCAGATCCAGCTCCAGGTTCAGGGTGACACATCAGTCCAGGGCATGAGACTGGAAAGTGCTGCTCTGGTCTCACTGCACCCCCTGCCACGGGCAGGGACACCTTGCCCCAGCCCAGGTTGCTCCAAGCCCCGTCCAACCTGGCCTTGGACACTTCCAGGGATCCAGGGGCAGCCACAGCCTCTCTGGGCAACCTGTGCCAGGGCCTCACCACCCTCACAGGGAAGAGTTTCTTCCTTACATCTAATTTAAATCTCTGCCTTGTCCTGTCACTCTCTGCCCATGCAAAAGCAGCTGCATCTCTGCCATCTCCCACAGACCAAGTAGCAAACAGGCCTCTGAAAGGCTGAAAGGAATTGAGAGGGAGAGCTCCAGGACTTTATCGGGAGTGTTTCCACAGCACAAATATTTGTATTCCTCTGCTGTGGGATTTACAAGCACACACTCGACTCCAGCAGGGAGAGCCTGCAAACACCAGCAAGGTTTCCATGTACTTACCACTTGCTCCTGCCTTCTTCCCTCTCTCTGACTTTCTCTCTCATGTTATCTGTTGTTTTTTTCTGTGCCTGAGCCAGGGAAGTGTGGTTTCTGGCAGGACTAATCAGTGGCTGCTCTCACCAGAGGCAGAGCTGCCTGTGGGAAGGGGAGCATGCAGGAGAGCTTGGGGTGCCTGGCTGCAGTGTAACCACCCAGACTGTTCCTCTGCCTCACAGAATCATGGAATCACAAAATCAATCAGGTTGGAAAAGCCCTCTAAGACCATGGAGTCCAACTGTCAACCCAGCACTGCCAAGGTCACCACTAACCCGTGTTTCCCAAGTGCCAAATCCACAGGGCTTTTAAATCCCTCCATGGCTGGTGACCCCATCACTGCCCTGGACAGTCTGTGCCAATATCTGACCACATTTTCCATGGATCAATTTTCCCTAATATCTAACCTAAACCTGCCCTGACACAATCTGAGGCCGTTCCCTCTCCTCCTGTCCCTTGTTCCCTGGGAGCAGAGCCCGACCCCCCCCGGCTCCCCCCTCCTGTCAGGGACTTGCAGAGCCAGAAGGTCCCCCCTGAGCCTCCTTTGCTCCAGGCTGAGCCCCCCCAGCTCCCTCAGCCCCTCCTGCTGCTCCAGCCCCTTCCCAGCTCCGTTCCCTTCCCTGCACACGCTCCAGCCCCTCAGTGTCCTTGTTGTGAGGGGCCCAGAAGTGAGTCCAGGATTTGAGGGGCACCAGCAACTCCCATCACAGGGGGGATGTTCACAGCACACAGGGATGGAGAGACATTCTCACTTGTCCCAGGCACAGCCCTCAGGTGCCATGCAGGTCTTACGTTGGGCAGCACCCAGGGCAGAGGTGCCAGGCCTCCCAAGCCCCTGCTGCTGATGCACCCAAGGCATGAAGCAGAGTGGGGACCACAGCCCTGGGGCTGCCCTGCTACAGACACCTCCACAGGAACCTCTGCTGCTGCCACAGTCATTTAGGGAATCACAGAACTGTTAAGATTGGAAAAGACCTCCAAAACCATTGAGTCCAACCTTGGGCTGAACATCTTCAGCTCCCTCTGCAGCAGCTCCACAGTTCCAGGGAATTTCCCTTGTTCTCCCCAATGGGGAGAGGGAAACAGGAAGGGCTGTGGGAAATGGAGCTGTTCCTCTCCCCAGCTCTGTCTCAGAGGACCAGCATCATCTCCACCTCAGAGAGCTGAAATCTGGAGCAAACGCTGCAGACAAAGGGGCCTGTTAGAAACAGCACTGCCAATAAATAATTCATGGGAGAGAAGTGGTGAGTCTCCAGGGAGCCAGCGCAGGGATCTGTGAATCTGGATGAGTTTGCAGTGCTTTAATTATGCAAATTGACAAATGTCTCTACACTGAGAAATTCTGCTAGTCCTGCAAAAGAGCAAGAGCTGAAAAACAGTAAGAATTTCCCAAGGCCGTGTGCCCAGCCAGCTGCCAGCCACAGCTGGCAGGGTGAACCTCACCCAGGCCCCTCTGGAACTACCTCTGCTCCTTGGAAGGACAGTCAGCAGCATCCCTGTGCTGGAGGCAGCTGCAGTGCCTTGAGAGCTTCACCTGCTCTGCACAGCCATGGCTCAGCCCCTCTCTCACACCAGCACCCTTTGCTCCCAGACAGCTTGGGGAGTGGGGGAGAATATCCAGCTCGGGGCTGTTGTGGGATCATACGTTATGAGATCATAGAAGCTCCTGAGTTGGAAGGGACCCACAAGAATCATCAACTCCAACCCCTGGCTCTGCACAGACACCCCAACAATCCCACCCTGTCCCTCAGAGTGTTGTCCAAACCCTCCTGCAGCTCTGGCAGCCTTGGGGCTGTGCCCACTGCCCTGGGGAGCCTGGGCAGTGCCCAACCAGCCTCTGGGGGAAGAACCTTTGCCTGAGATCCAACCTGAGCCTGCCCTGACACAGTTCCAGCCATTCCCTGCCTGCTGTCCCTGCTCACACGGAGCAGGGATCAGAGCTGCCCCTCAGGAGGAGCTGCAGCCCCTGGTGAGCTCTGCCCTCAGTCTCCTCTTCTCCGGATGAATAAACCAGGTGACCTTGGGCTCCCCACGCTGGTCCTGTATGAGCAGAGCCAAACACCCAAAGGAGGGAGGACCTGCAGTTGGATGCTCACCTGTGCCTGGGCAGATCCAGGGTCAATTCCCCAAAGCCTATGCCTGTGGAAGAGACTTTTGTCACATGGAGCTTTTGGAAAGCTGAGCCTCCCTTGGCCTGTCAATGGGCCAGGCAGAAATAGGGCAGAAGGAGGAGGAATCAGGGCACAGGGGCTGGCAGTGTCACCAGCACAGCACCCTCGTGGGGCACGTGGGAATCAGCTCCGTGACAGAGCAGAGTCCTCTGAGAGCCCAGAGCTGCCTCCTCCTCCCTCTGCCCAACACGCCGTTTGTCACCAGAGCAGATTAATTAGGTGTCTGCTCCAGCCTCATTAGGATGGAACCAAGGGCTGGGCAGAGCTGGCTGAGAGCAGGAGGACAGGCACAGAGAACCCTGTCAGGAGAAGGACACTTTGGGCTTTGGGTCATGAGGAAGAGGAGCCACCCCAGGGCACTGCCCCTGCTGTCCCTGCTCCCTGTGGCTCTGCATGGGCAGGGCTGTGGGGCCAAGGGGACACAGCATCCTCCTCCTGGCTGCTTACAGACCACAATGTCTCTCTGCAAACTCTTCACCAGATGGCTCTAATACCCCCACTCCGTTAACAGGTGATGGTTTCATTTCTGAAAACTGACTTTTCCACAGTTTTGAGGAAAAATATTTGGTTTTCTCTAAAAATATGCAGTCCTGTGCTACCCAAAGCCAGACACTTTCACTGAAAAATTAACACTACTTCTGAATTATTTTTGTGCTTGTCTCTTTGGAAGAAGGTGGGAGAAGGAAGGAAGGGAACTGTATCATTGAAAAAAAAATTGGAAAATGTCAATGCAAACAATATTTCATGTAGAAATGCCTGGTTTGATTGAAAATCCATTTTCTCACAAAATAAATTTTTCATGAAAACTGTGTCAGAGCCAAATTCAAACAGGGGACAATCTGGAGTGGAGACAAGTCACCTGGTTCCTCTGATGCTGATTTATGCCAAGCTGCCTGGAAGCAGGAGCTGGTGGTAGCTGCCTTGACCTGTCAGGTGCAGAAAAAGTGGTTGAAGCTCCCAGTCCCAAGCAAAGCAGGGAACAACTAGGGTCTGGATTTTGCTCAGGTTCTTCCCACCCCTTGGCATCACATTCTGGCCACACTGATGCCTCCCTAAGCAAGCCATCCTCTCCCCTCACATTCCTGGGAGCCTGATGGTGGGGCAGGATGAAGGCAATGAAATGCAAGGTCTGTTCAGGGCTGATCTGCTCTGCTCCAACCCCAGCTGACACACCTCACAGCAGGACTAGTGGGGCACAGCCCTGCACCACATGATCTCCAGGACTTCCCCACTGTTCTCCAGGGACTCCATGAGGGATGGGAAATGTGGCACCCCCAAAATTACTGAGCTCCCCACAGTGCACAGCAACTCGTCTGAGGTTTGTCCCTTTCCAGTGTGCCCATCAGTCTGTGGATGGAAAAAGGCCAGGGCCCCAGGGCAGCAGCAGCAGCAGCAGCAGCAGCATGTGACACAGCTCATCCTGCCAGTGCCTGCAGAGATGTTCAGTTGAAGCAGGACAGGCAACCAGCCCTTCAGGGTACGGGGGATATTCTGGCACCAGCCTTGTGCTGGAGGCAGGGCACTGCTGGACAGGGGACCCAGATTTCCATTGCTCAGACACTCTTCCCTCAGGGGTTTGCCAACAGCTGCTGGTGTGTTACAGGCTCATCCCTCACTGCAGGCAGGTGCTCACAGCCACCACCAAAGCAAGGACAGTGCTTTGGAGGTGCAGGGTCTGCACACAGCTCCCAGCACTCCAAGCATGGTCACTGGAGCTGCTGGTCATATGGAGAACAAGGAATGAAGACCTTCAGGCACTGCTGAGGCATTTCAAGTCCTGTGTCCAGTTCTGGGTCCCTCATGACAACAAGGGCAAGGAGGGGCTGGAGCGTGTGCAGGGAAGGGAACGGAGCTGGGGAGGGGCTGGAGCACCAGGAGTGGCTGAGGGAGCTGGGCAGACTCAGTCTGGAGAACAGGAGACTCAGGGGGGACCTTCTCACTCTCTGCAACCTTCCTGGTGATCAGCTCCCATGAACTGCTTACCCACTGCACCTCCATCTATATCGTGAGCACCACATATTGGTTATACACTGCACCTCCAAGCAAGGGTTTGGATACAGGTCTCTGCACTGCCCTTCAGGTGCCACAGTCATCAGGGCTGGGAATACATCAGCTGCAGCCACCCTTCCAGCTGCCCTTGCCCTTGGGGTCTGAGAGGAGGGTTTGGAGCTCCCTGTGCCAGCAGGACACACACCCCTGTGTACAGAGAGAGCACAAAGGGGCCACGAGCTTCTCCTCAGGGCTTGGCCAGCCCCAGACCTGTTACAAGAGTGGAGGAACATACCATGGTCCTACTGCAGAGCCAGCATTTGCAAACAGATCTGCTCCTTTGCCCTGGAACCAGATAGAGGCTCCTGACTCACTGCAGCGTTGGGATCATAGAACCATGGAATCAAGGAGTTGTTTGGGTTGGAAGGGACCTTAAAAACCATCCAGTCCCACCCCCTGCCATGGGCAGGGACACCTTCCACTAGCCCAGGTTGCTCCAAGCCCCATCCAACCTGGCCTTGGACACTTCCAGGGATCCAGGGGCAGCCACAGCTTCTCTGGGCAACCTGGGCCAGGGCCTCCCCACCCTCACAGGGAAGGATTTCTAACATCTAATCCAAACCTAGTCTCTCCCAGTCTGAAGCTATTCCCTCTTGTCCTGTCACTCCATACCCTTGTCCAAAGTCCATGTCCATGTTTCTTGGGGAGCACTGAGCCCTTTGCAGGGCTGCCCTGGAATCTCTTGTGCAGCACAGCTGTTGAGTCTGTTCCCTCCTCCTCCTCCCCAGGAGAGACCATAAGGAACTGTGCCAGGTCCCTGGGTGAGGCCACCTTTATTGTGCAGTTCAGTTCTCTCTTGGGCAGCTGGGCCAGGTGGAGAGAGAAAGCTGCATCTGACCTTGAGTGGGGATCAGAAGTCGGTGCAACTTGCTCTGTTCTCCACTGCCCAGAGGTGAAGGGCCCATTATTTTGTGCCTCAGCCCTGGAGACAGACAACAGCGTCTTAAAACAGGATTCTCTCATCAATCATTTATTGGATTTATGCAGCTTCACTTAGGAACCTGATTTATATTTCCTCTCAATTTACTGCATTTGAATTGTTTGCAAATAGGCACGTGAATCATTGGCTGGAGATGAAAAAAAGCTATTTTCAAGCTTCATTTAGGTCTTTCGAAGCATTAATTTTTAGTTGCAAAGGCTATTTTTTGCTAAATTGGTTTTTAGATCTTGTCTTCCTTGTGCTGGGTTATAAATTTAGTGCTGCTGGAGTAAAAATGATCAGAATTGGATTTTTTTCAGCCCTCTGAGGCAGGTGCAAGGGCCCCATTCTGTGCTGGGTTGCGGCATCAGAGAAGATAACTTGGCTCTTGCTGTTGTGACAGAAATACCCACCCTCCCCCCAGCACAATTTAGCACAAGATCCTGAGGACAAACCTGATCCCGGTGCACACCCTCATGTCTTTCTCTGGCATCAGGATTGGATGTTTCCTTCAAGAAGATTTGGAATCCTTGAGCTATGCTCAGAGGGTACCTTTGGTCTTGGAAAATCACCTTTGAATCAAGTGAGGGAAAAGCCTTCAGCTCAGCTGTTTTAAAGGTGAACTTGTTTCAGGGCCACAGCATCCCCACAGCTTGTGTGGGTGGTTGGTGGATGATGTTTTATTTAAACACAAAGGCATGAGATTCCAGCTCAGTTCAAACAAATCCTTCGGTGGGAAAATATGCACATATTTTTGACACAAATCTGTCTGCAGCTCCATTAATTCTCTGCCAAAGTGCTTTACCTGCTGGAGCAGATGATAATTCAGCAATGTAAACAGAGCCTTTTAATTCCATTTTGGGATCACGAAGGGAAACAAACTGATTAACAAAAGCAGGGTAAACAATGGTTCTGCCTCCCCCTGTTAGGATTAATATTCATCTGGTACTGATGCTGCTCTCCCAGGAGCCTGTGCCAGCACAGCCCTCTGGCTGCTGGGCCAGTCGTGTCCAAGGACACGGGTCAGTGCCAGTGGAATGGATTTTGTGGTGTGAGCACAGGGAGAGGGTCTTCTCCACTGAGATCCACCAGCAGAGAGGGGAATGCTTCCCCTTGGCTTCTGCAGTTTTCCAGGAAGCTCTTTTCCTGTTGCCAGGGCTGCCCCACCATCCACAGTGTCCACACTGTGGAATCATCACAGAGTCACACACTGGTTTGGGTTGGAAGGGACCCCAAAGCTCATCCAGTGTCACCCCCTGCCATGGGCAGGGACACCTTCCACCAGCCCAGGTTGCTCCAAGCCCCGTCCAACCTGGCCTTGGACACTTCCAGGGATCCAGGGGCAGCCACAGCTTCTCTGGGCAACCTGGGCCAGGGCCTCCCCACCCTCACAGGAACAATTCCTTCCCAATCTCCCATCTCTCCCTGCCCTCTGGTAGTGGGAAGCCATTCCTCCTTGTCCTGTCCCTCCATCCCTTGTCCCCAGTCCCTCTCCAGCTCTCCTGGAGCCCCTTCTGGCACTGGAAGGGGCCACTTCCTTGCACACCCGGTGCTAAGACTGCAAGGGAAGGACTCCAGGGTGGGATATGAAATGACATGGTGGGATTATTGGGGTGTCCTGTGCAGGGCCAGGAGTTGGACCCCACACTCCTTGTGGGTCACTCCCAACTCAGGATATTCCATTATTCTATGATTCTACTTGGCAGGTGAGGCTTCAGGCACCCTGAAAGGGTTTTGCTCAAGGGGAAGGGGAAGGCATAAACCTCTACACCACAGAGTGCCCAGAGCAGCCCAGGGTGCTCTGTGAGGCTCCTGTGCTGCAGGAAACAGGGAGTGCTTGGGAGGTGGCACAGCACGTCCCAGTGTGTCAGGAACCAACTGGAAATGAGTTCAGTGCAAGCATGGGGGAGTGAAAAAATGTTATCCCAGCTTGGGCAAGGGCACAGGGAGGTGTTCAGAGCTCCTGTTCAGGACACCACCCCCACTGCAAACCCAGGAGATGTGCAGCCAGCACCCACAGAAGAGCTGGCACACAGGGGCCATCACATCTGCTCCTTCTCCACAACACCTGATGCAACAAATACATGTTCAAGCAATAAAAGACTGTAAGATGCGGCTCCTGCCTGGCCAAGAACTCCATCACATCCAGCTAGCTGGAAGGGGATCCATGTTGAGATGCATGCAGGGGTGGTAGATGGCTTGTGGAGAAGGGAAAGGGCTGCAAAGATGATGCTCAAGCCACAGGCTGAATTAAATCTTGATGATCTGTTTTGTGCTCCAGCTGCCAGAGAAGAGAAACCCAGAAGGCAGCAAAGTTTTGGTGCTACAAACACAGTTTTTTCTTTCTTTATTTTTATGCTAAACACAGCAGCTGCTGTTTTATTCTTTGCTGTGGAGAATGACAGGCTGGACCTCTGCAAGCACTGGCACATGCAGGTCTCTGCAGGGGCAGAGCAGAAGAGCAGCTCTTAACACCCCTGTCAGCCCAGGGTGAGTCATGAGCACCAGGATGGAAGAGCTGCTTTGGGGAATGCAAGCACTGGCACCAGAGGATGTCATCTCCAATGGTAAGGGATCCCTTGGGAAGCCCTGAAGGAAGTGTTTGTGCTGACACCAGGGAGGTGAAAGGAATGCACAGTGCACACACCAGGCTTTGCTGGGCCTGGGGTTAAGGAGGCAATATCTGGACTAAGAACTCACTGGGATGACTTGCACAGATCTACTAAAGCCCATGACACTTTGGATCCAAAGAACAGATTTCACTGGCTGTGGCAGATGAGTTACCTCATCCAGGGGCACTCCAAGATGTTGGAGATGTTAAGTGAGAAACCCCAGAGAGATCAGCAGAATATCTTGATGGTCTGAGGGCTGGAGCCCCTCTGCTCTGGAGCCAGGCTTGGAGAGCTGGGGGTGTTCACCTGGAGAAGAGAAGGCTTTGGAGAGCCCTGAGAGCCCCTTCCAGGGCTTAAACGGGCTCCAGAAGAGCTGGAGAGGGACTGGGGACAGGGGATGGAGGGACAGGACAAGGGGAAATAGCTTCCCACTGCCAGAGGGCAGGGTTAGAATCATAGAATAGAATCATAGAATCTCCTGAGTTGGAAGGAACCCATCAGGATCATTGAGTCCAACCCCGGCCCTGCACAGGCCCAGCCCCAAGA
>NW_021940840.1:1125651-1127218 GCF_001715985.3 Manacus vitellinus
TTCTCTGGGCAACCTGGGCCAGGGCCTCCCCACCCTCACAGAGAAGAATTTCCATCTCTCCCTGCCCTCTGGCAGTGGGAAGCCATTCCCCCTTGTCCTGTCCCTCCAAGCTGTTGTCCCCAGTCCCTCTCCAGCTCTCCTGGAACCCCTTTAGCCCTGTAAGGGGCCCTCAGCTCTCCCTGGAGCCTTCTCTTCTCCAGGTGAACACCCCCAGCTCTCCCAGCCTGTCCTCAGAGTAGGGTCCACCAGAGCAAACAGGCACCCAGTGTCTCCACACATTTTGTTGAGGAGGATGGAGTGGGACGGGTGGTGATGGTGGAGCAGAGGCCAGGGGGAGTCATCCAGACATTGCTGGGGGTGGGACTGGGCTGGCTGCTTGGCTTTCCCAACGGGTTACAGTCTGTCCTCCTCTGGCAGGGGTATAAAGGGTGTCAGGAGAAGGATCCCTCTGACCTTGGTGAAATCAGCTAAACTTACTTTTATCCCTTTAACCAGATCCAGAGGCTGGTGTGATCTCCAAGGTGTTCACACAGATGCCATGGTTTAACCCCAAGCCACAGCTAAGTACCTCCCTGACCCACCAGCTGGATGGGAAGGAGAATCAGGAAAGAAAAAATAAAATCAAACCCCCAAAAACCCAAACCAAGAAAAACAAGTGATGCACAATACATAGAATCACAGAATCATTAAGGTTGAAAAAGACCTCCAAGATCATTGAGTCCAACCATTAACCTAATTAACCTAAAATTACCAAGGCCACTAGTAAACACCACATCTACACACTGAACACATGCATGGATGGTGATGTCACAACTCCCCCCAGTTTATACACTCAACAGGACATTCTCTGGTGTGGAACATCCTCTGCCCAGTTAAGGACAGATCTCCTGGCCATGGTTCCTCCCAGCTCCTTGTGCAGCTCCTCACTGGCAGAGCCTGGGACACTGAGAAGTCCTGGATTTAGAGGAAGCACAGCTTGGCCCCAACCAAGCCATCAGTGTGTTATCAACGTCATCCTCACACTAAACCCCAACCACAGCCCTGGAGCAGCTCCTAGAAAGAGTTCACTCTATCCCAGCCAAAATCAGGACAGCATCCTGGTAAAGGTGCCAGGTGGTCCAGCCAGAGTGACCCCAATCCCGGCACACAGCGAGGGGATGGAGCTGGGACACACACCTGGCACCACCCTGCATTTGTGGACTGGGAACATCAGATGTCCTGAACACAGAGAAACATCCCTGGGAGATGACACCAGGCCCTGGCTCAGAGGGAGCTGGGGAAGGGGAGTTACTGTTCTCATCCCACTCCCAGCAAAGCTTCCATCAGACAGACCAGAGCACAGGGAAGTAGGAAAAGGAATACGAGCATTATTTGGGAGCTTTCATTTCAAAATGATTCCCACTGTTTCAGAACATCTGCAAGGATTTATGACTGATGTTTGTCATGTGATTTATATGACTGGCACAGATTGCCCAGAAAAGCTGTGGCTGCCCCTGGATCCCTGGAAGTGTCCAAGGCCAGGTTGGACGGGGCTTGGAGCAACCTGGGCTAGTGGAAGGTGTCCCTG
>NW_021940840.1:1127335-1128623 GCF_001715985.3 Manacus vitellinus
ACTGGATGATCTTCAAGGTCCCTTCCAACCCAAACCACTCCGTGATTCTACCACACAGCTGCATGGTCTTGTCTGTCTTTGGAGCCCAAGCAGTGACACCAATGTACTGTGGATTTTCACACACATACAGACAATAAACCAATGAGAAAAATGCCATCTGTGGGATTCTTTACTGTAATATTACAAACCATTAGTGCAAAAAAGACAGATGAGAGACAGAAAAAAATCTTAAGCTTCTAAAAGTTAAATCCCTAAACACCTAAGCAGCTCTGAATCTGGGTCTTAGTGGCTCCTGTGAACCCTTTCTAAAATTCTTTTTTTATACAAATACTTGGCATATTGAACCAGCACAAAGATCATGGGGCTTTCCTCCCATCCCTGACAGAGCAGCAGCCCCCACGGAGGTATGAGCAGGTGACACAGGGCAGGAGTGTGAGAGCCCCTGGCACTGACACAGGAACAGGCAGCAGTTTGGAGACTTCCCAAACGGGGATTGCACGTGAACCACCTGCTTCATGGCCACAATGGATCCCAGAAAAGCCATTTCTCCTTTCCTCTCTTTAAACTCACTCTGTCCTTTGTCTCCCACAGCATCCTGGGGCAAAGATCTCCAGAAGTGATGGACATGCAGTGAGGCTCCAGCCTCAGCATTTCACTGAGTGCCACCAGGGTTAAAAACAGTGACTGCCCTGCCCTGCCCTGCCCCGGGCTCTGCTCTGCACAAAGGTCTCCAGCAGTGTGAAACCTCTCCACGGGTCCTTTCCCATCCAAGACCTTTTGTGTACCTCTGATCACCCTGGCTGCCCTTCTCACAAGCTTTTCCTTTACTCCAGCATCTTTTCTGAGGCAGGGCAATAAGAAATCCATGGATTATTCTAAACATGGACATACCAGAGGCTTATTATATCCATATTAAAAAGCCTTTTCTCTCGGTGGCATAAAATCTTTGCACATTCAAAACAAATTGATTCCTTGTTAGCATTAAAAAGTGATTTCAGTTTTCAAGGCACAAAGTTGCTGTAAAATTCTTGTACACACAAGCTGACATTTCCAGAGGAAGCAGGATAAAATTAGCCTCATGCTTCAGCCAGAGGGAACAGGGAAGCTTTGCTGAAGCATTTAACTGCTTGAGGAGCCAAAGTCCCACTAAATTTAGTCTGCAAACTCTGATGATGGGATATAGAACCACGGAATCATGGGATGGTTTGGGTCGGGAGGGACCTTAAAAACCATCCAGTTCCACCCCCTGCCATGGGCAGGGACACCTTCCACTAGCCCAGGTTGCTCC
>NW_021940840.1:1130638-1132832 GCF_001715985.3 Manacus vitellinus
GGGCTGCCCTTGCACAGACCCAGGGTACCACCAGCTCACACTGTCCACATTTCAGCCAGGGGAACTCAGAGACCCAGAGCAGCAGCACAGCCCACCCCTGTGCCCTCCCGAGAGGGAGCAGCCCCAGCCCAGCTCACATGGCAGAACTGCCTGTTGAGGTCTGACAGCGCTTTTCACCAACACCACCCATGCAAAGGGGGGCCCAGCCTCCCTGAATGCCACCCCAAGCAGCAGTGGGGGAGGCCAGGGCAGGTCCCTCAAGATCCAGCTGCAGCTCTGGGCTCTGCCAAGAACAGGCTGTGTGGGGTCAGGAGTGTTTCCAGGCACTTCCCTGCCTGAGCCTCACACTCCAGAATTGCAGGGAGATGGGAAAGGTTGAGCATTAAGAGTCCTTGATGCAATTCTTTGCAAAACCACTCTGGAACCTAAAAACATTCAGCCTGTTATTTAAAGAGGGGGCTTTCCCAGGAGACAAGCAGAGAATAGAGGAGGAATGAGTTATCAGCCATTGTCCAGGAGAGCTTTGCTGGCCTGGCTTCCCCTGAAACCCATGGAAATATCTGAAATGGGTATTGCAGAACCTGTGGAGGAGGGGATTCCTGCAGAAAACACGGCCAAGCATGGAAAAGGAGAACAAGCAGTGCCTGCTTGGAGGTTTGTGCAGACCCAAGTGTAATTCCCTGTCTGTCAACTGAAGAAGATCAAGCCCCTGGTTAAGGGGGAGATATGGACCTGAGCCCCCTCCAGCTGAGGGTAGTTCTCCTTGCTGATGGGGACAGGTCATCCCTGCAGGGAAAGAAACATCAGGGCAAGTGAAGCTCCCTTCGGAAGGAGACAGACATGGCACAGGAGGACAGCAGAACCAGACTCCTGTGGGTGGACCACGGGCCAGTGGGTGCTGTCCCTCCTGGGATGGAGGTTTTGTGGAATTTAAACTATTCTGCCCAACTACCAAGGGTTTGTCTCCATTCAGACACCTGCAAAGCCACCACCTCTGTGCCTTCCTGCCTCTGCTGGAGCTCAGCAGTCAGGGAACCCCAGCCCAGCCTGGAGAGGGGCCAACCAGGATGGTGGCAGCAGAGGAAAGAGGCAGGTCAGGGATCCTGGCATCCAGGGTTCACAAGGGTCCTGGCTGTCCTGGAAGCCCAAAGGAAAGCCCTCCAATGTCTGAAGTCTGCCCTGGGCAGTGCTTGCTGCAACCTCAGGAAAGGCTCCTGGGCCAACAAAGAGGGGCTGACCTCTATTAACAAGGCTCCTGGTTCATTCCCAGCCCTCCTGAAATGTTCACCCCCTGCTCCAAGTGATGTGAAAATACTGGTTTTTCACTCGCAGAATCATAGAATCACAGGATGGAAGGGTGGAAGGGACATTAAAGCCCATCTCATTCCATCCCTGCCATGGGCAGGGACACCTTCCACTAGCCCAGGTTGCTCCAAGCCCCGTCCAACCTGGCCTGGGACACTTCCAGGAGTAGGGAGTGTGTATTTTCAGGGAAAGGGAGTATTTCTACAAAACTCAGGGAGCTCAAGAACCAGAGGGATCTTCACCAGAGAGATCTTCAACACAGGGAAAGAACCAGGAGCAACTCTGGGCACGTTTACCCCCACCTTCTTTCCCCCACCCGTGTTCCTGCTGTGCACACACACTCCAGCAGCTCCTCCTACACCCCTGCAATTCAGGCACCATCTGTTTTTCCCTCAAATTTCAAACTGGCAATGAAAACTGTCACCGCCCCGAGGGCAGGTCTGCTGGAGGACTCTGATGGTTTTAGCTCCACGTCCCAGGACAACCATGTCCAGCAGGTTCCTGGGAATTTCCCATGGACCTACCACTGGCACAAAACAGGGGGACCTGATAACGCACTGATCCAAGCCTGGCTGAAATCCCTGTGGCAGAGCAAAGGGCTCTGAGGGCTCTGAGCAGTGGTGTCCAGCTGGGAGGGAGCAGCAGGTGGCTGGGTGTGCCCAGGGCAAGCCCTCATCCCTGCAAGCTGGAGGAAGGTTCCAGGTCAGCTCTGGTCCAAGTCTTGGTGCTGCTTTCCCTTGCCTTTAGTGCATTGTCCTTGCTCTGCTGGCCTATCTGTGCTCTGCCAGCAGGAGAAATGAGCTGGGATTCTGGGATCCTGGGAGCAGACACATCCCAGCAGGACCTGGCAGAAAGGGACCTGTGAGTGTGGATTGACAGGAAGCTGAAC
>NW_021940840.1:1134482-1135411 GCF_001715985.3 Manacus vitellinus
CAAGACTGAGCATTCCTGTGGCCTTGGGGCAGCTGTGCAACAGCTGGAAAGGAAAGGGCTGGCAGGAGGAAAGAGAGTTCCCTTCTGTTTTGACAGTTTTAACCATCTCCCTGTAGCTGTCTGAGGAGAGGAGAGGACACAAGGCCAGCCAGCTTCACACAGAGGGGAATAAAGTAAAACAAAACTTCATTGTCTGTGTCCAAACACACCAGTTCCAACTCTTCCTGCTCCACACATCCATGAGTCTGACAGGGTATGTCCATCAAAACTGCAGCTTCCAGCCAGTGTCATAGTTCCAGTCACAGTGCTGGGACCGAACATCAAAATTCATCACTCCTGAGCCATCCATGTGATCACACATGAGGGCCTTCTGCAAGGCCAGGAAGGAATTGGCCCATCCTACAACAAAAGGAAGGCAGGATTATAGGATTGCTTCAGTGCAAAACTATCCCAAGAGAAAGGCACAAGCTTCAAGAGTGAGACCAGCTGTAAAGAAGAGTCTAAAATGATGTCAACAGCCGGGACAAACAGAGTGAGGCTGAAGACACATGATCTGCCTCTCCTCTAAAGAGAAGCTAAGAGGTGACCTGATAACAGCATTTAAGCACTTTCAGGGAAGGAAACTCCTGGACACTCAAAGGCTCTTTAATCCAGCAGAGGATGGCAAAGCAAGATCCAGCAGCTTAAGGTTAGAGCCAGAGAATTAAATTCAGAATGAGTCACAGTGATTAACCACAGCCACAAAGGGTGCAGGGAAACAGCAGCTGCTCCAGCAACTGGTGCCTTCAAAGCCAGACTCATCCAAAATACAACCTGCATTCCTGCACCCAGTCCTGGAGGTGTAGCTGAACCTGCCTGCAGTGCCTCATCCATGTCTCTGCTCCTGAGCCTTTCCAATGGGAACAGGAGATCTTGCCCTCTTAGAGAAC
>NW_021940840.1:1136896-1144624 GCF_001715985.3 Manacus vitellinus
GCGCTCCCAAACCGGCACAAACCCGGCCGGAGACAAAGATCCCGTGTCTGCACCGAACCCTCCGGGAAATCTCCGCCTTGCAGAGTCTCCTCTTTTTGTGGTTCCTGTCTCAAGGGTAGAGCTGCTTTTCCCAGGGCATTTGGAGACTGCAGCACTGGAGGGGACGCACTGAGGGAGGGATCACTTCTGCTTTGACAGAGCTCCCCGACCAAACACCTCAACTCAATCTGCTTCATTTTCCTTGTCTCCCGAACATCAATTCCAAAATGGATCCCGGAGCTGCATTTTATTGGTGCAAAGACTATCTATTACTCTGCCTGGGAAGTACAGAAAGGAAGATGCTCCTGTGTTTGCAAAGCAGCTGAGATTATATTTCCATGGGAAAACTTAAGAGTTATTTTTGTTCTTCCTCGGGAAATCTGGGGAGGGGAAAAGAGGGACTAACATTGGAATTTCCCACAGAATACAAATGCTGGGTTTTCAGATCTCTCCTGAATAGTAATCCAGTTTTCTTAGCAGGATTAATTCCTGATAATCCTAGAGTAGAGTTTGCCCTGGGAAAGGCTCTTTCCTCAACCCCTGTTCCTGAGTTCAGCAGTGCCAGAGCAGCACTGCCAGGAGGTGTCCCTGCAGCAGGACTGGGTCCCAGGATGCTAAGAGCTCTTTTTTCCAGTTATCCCTTGTCCACCTGAGCTGGTGCACAGAGAAGGTGCCCACACCTGCTGGGAGGGGCACACCCAGCACCTGCACAGGTGTGCTGAGGTCCAGTGGCTTTGTGCCCAGTATCACTAAACTGCAGACACCCTCTGGAGTGACAGGACAAAAGGGAATGGCTTCCCACTGCCAAAGGAAGGGTCAGATGGGATATTGGGAAGAAATTCTTCCCTGTGAGGGTGGTGAGGCCCTGGCACAAGTTGCCCAGAAAAGCTGTGTTGGCCCTGCTAAGTCCCATTAAGTTGCAGATTTCCTCTTCCACAAAACTCCTGTGGACAGAGGCTCCAGTTACAGAGCTGGACCTACCAACCACTTCCAAAGGAGGGAGTGTCCAGCAGGGCCCAGGGACTCTTTGTATCACCAGTCCAGCTCCCTGTTTCAAGGACACAGGTCTCCCCTCTGACCCAGGGAACCCTTTAGAGAGTTTGGGTCTCAGCTTCAGAAGTGGTTTCCCCAGAGGAGCTCAAAGCTCCATTGGAGGGAACTGTCCTCTGAGAGCTGGTGGCACCACCAGTGTTAGTCCTGGAGCCCCTCAGTGCTGGGACACAGCTGCCTTTGGCCCAGGACAGCCGAGTTCTGCCCCCTTTCCTGTTTCACCAGGGTGAAAGTTGGCACCCAGGCACTCACTGCTGCCCTGGGCCATCCTGGTTGCCCAGTCAGATCTTTTTCCTGCCCCAGCCTTGGGGAAACACCTCCACCAGAAAAAGAGCATCATCTACACCTGAAGACACCAAAGTGAACAGGCAGGGAGAAAACCCAGGTGGGGCTGAAGAGTCTATCCTGATTTCTTGCTGGATGTACAGGAAATCCTCCATGGCCAGGTGAGCAGGGGCTCTGCAGCACTGTGGGTACGAAGGACTGGCCATGGCCAGCTCAGATTCCCAGCATGGGAGAGCTCCAACATACAACCAGAGAGGATCTCTCTGTTTGGAGAGGGAAGGTGAATTCACAGCTCAGCAGAACACAACAGGCATCCACCTGACTGGAGCACATCTTCTGTTAGTCAAAATAAAATGTAGATGCTTAATAATTAATCAGCTCATATGCAAAATAGGTATCATAGCAGAATGGGGGAGGGGGGAACGCATTGTTCCTTAAGAATAAATATTTAACATGATACAGAACAGCATGAATTTTTAAAGAGGAGTTTTTGTAACTGCTGAAGCTTTGCTAAAGAAGCAGAACATCTTCAAGCAGCAATGCCAGCTTCTCGAGTGGGCACAGGCATTTCCACACAGGGACTGCAGAGGAGGAGGAGGAAGGGCTTGAGAGCCTGGGCCCCAGGAATAGTTTTGCAACCATGATCCTCCTACACTCACAGCAAAGCTGCTCTAAAAGTGCAGCTCCAGCTGGTGGGGGCAGCTGCATGGCAAAGGCTCAGCCTGCTCTGCTGGGTCCATGAAGTCCAAGTGATTCCTGCTGATTTCAGGATTTTCAGGATTCCACTGAGAGCAAAGGCTCAGGGAGCTGAGGTGCTCCAGCCATTTATGCTTTTTGGGCTGTGTGAGGAAGGCTCATGCTCTCTATTCTGCATGGGGCTGGGGGGGGAGGATGCAGCACCCAGTGCCTGGGACCTGCTTCCACCCCCATCCCTTTCCCTCTCCCCGCTCCTTCCAGGGCCTCAGCACCCACCAGGCCCTGCCTGCAGCCTCAGGAATGAGTCAGAAACAGAGTTATCCTGCAGGGAATCCAGCCCAGCTTAGTCCACACAGCTCTCCAGCACCAGCACTGCCAGGCACTGACACCAGTGAAGTCTGTGCTGCTCCAGGCTCTCCCAGCAGCTCCCACTGGGATGCTGCTGCTGCAGGGAGCAGCTGCTGGGATCAACATCTCCAGTCCAGCTCAGACACTACTGCTGCAGGGAGCAGCTGCTGGGATCAACATCTCCAGTCCAGCTCAGACACTACTGCTGCAGGGAGCAGCTGCTGGGACCCCAGCTCCCAGAGGAACTCCCAGCTCTCCATATGTCTGCATGCTGGCTGCCCCAGGACCCTGTGCTGCACTGGCAAAAGCAAACAGAGCCCCAGTGAGTCCAGCAGGTCCCAGGGCCAGGCCAAAGGGCAGAGAGAGCCCAGCAACAGCAGCACCAGCTCTGGGTAGGGGTGCAGGGAGGGACAGGAAGGGCAAAGGTGCCCGTAGTGGGGGCAGGAGTGTGGAGTGAGGTGTGAGAGGATGGGGTACCTGCAGGGGACAGGGCACCTGCAGCAGCTCCTGCAGCCAGGCAGGGACTCTCTGGCCCCACATGCTGTGCTGGTTGAGCTTTGAGAAATCTCCACATCTTCCATTTCCCATCACTTCCAGAAGCCAAGGGGCTTTGGAGAGCACCTCCAGCTTCCTCCCAGCACAGGTTCAGCACTTGAAGGCACTGTGAGGGAGTGGCAGGACTGTCTGTTCTCTGCTCCTGAATGGAAGGAGTTAAAGCAGCTATGCTGGGGAAGGATCCTGCAGCTGTCCCTGCTCCCAGAGACTCCAAGATGGTCCCCCCTTGGCTGATGGGCCACATGAAAGCTATTACACTCTGCCTTGATATATCCCTTCCATAAATCCAGGGACTATAAATTAGGGTAACCTTCTGCTTTAAGGGCTGTCTGAGCTCTGCAAAGACATCCCAAAGTCAGGCAGATCCTTGCTGAAGACAGAGATACTCTGTCCTTGCTTCCCTTGGGAACACGGCCCTGGAACCAGGGGCAAACATTCCAGCTCAGAGGTTCAGAGGAGTTGTGCCAACAGCAGTGTTTGCTCAGAGCTTGGGGAAAACCCCAATTTCTGTCCTCAGAGGGGACCAAAGCTGGTGTCTGTGCTATTCCTGGTGTCCCCACAGCCGGTCACCCCTTCTCGTGATGCAGCTCCTCTCTGGCACTGTCCCCGTGCTCCTGGTTTGGAGCAGGGACAAAGGGCCTCTGCACCGAGTGCCTGGGAATGAGCCCAGTGCTCACCACCCCCTCAGAGGTCAAGGAAGAGGGGCCATAAAAAAGATGCAGCACTTCCCTGCTCATCTCTGAAAGCACTACCCGGGAATGACTCTACACTGTGTCTTGGCTGGAACAGACACAGTGCTGGGCCAGCACAGAGCCTCTCCCCCCACCCCCCTCCTCCTCTTCCTCTTCCTCCTTCTCCTCTAGGTCACTGTGGCCTTATGTCCATGCTCAGGATCCAGCCCAGGGCTGACCCTCCTGCCCCAAGGCTGCCTGAGCTCACCCTGCCCACCTCCCAGACAGGATCCCTGCTGCCTGCACGGATGCTCCAGGCTGTGCTGGGAGCCCCAGGCATGAAGGCAACAGAAATGGAAACAGAGGATCCATACCATCCTGGATCCAGCTTCAGGCTGATGGCAGGAGTAAGAACTCTGACCACAGCCCCATGGGAACAGGATCCACCAGTCCCCCACTGCCCTGGGGCAGCCAAAACCCTCCCAGAGTTACAACCCTTCAACTTTCACCTGCTTCCTTCCCACTTTGCTCTTGCTTCTCCTGGAGCATTGCTCCTGCCCCAGGCAATTACTCACAGAATCATGGAATGGTTTGGGCTGGAAGGGACACTAAAGCTCATCTCGTTGCACCCCCTGCCATGGGCAGGGACACCTTCCACTAGCCCAGGTTGCTCCAAGCCCCGTCCAACCTGGCCTTGGACACTCCCAGGGATGGGGCAACCCCAACTTCCACAGCAGAGGTGTCCAGCCCTGTGCTCAGGCAGTGGGCAGCAGCACAAGAGCTGGACCCACTTCACAGAGCCCACCCTGGCCAAGAGGAGCCCTGTGGGAACAAAGGGAAGGGAGCCCTCCAAGCACAGGGCACAGGAGGTTGATTTGCCCACCCTGGGGGTGTACTCACCAGGCTGGGGGGAGCAGAGGGGCACAGACACAGGGTTTAGGGGCTGCAGTAGGTCTGGAGGTGCCACCCCAGTGGAGATGAAGGGTTCAGCTGTGTGAAGCTGTGTCAAAGCCAACCTGGGCCAGAGCAACAACGCAGACGTTGCAGACAGCTGGAATCCCAGAGCTCCTGCAAATGGCCCAGGGGACACATCCCTGCAGGACCAGGGGTGGGCTGGCTGTGGCACAGGGCTGGCTGGGGGCTGGCAGGACTTCTTGTAGCCATGGAGGATCATGGAATGGTTTGGGTTGGAAGAGACCTTAAAGCTCATCCAGTTCCACCCCCCTGCCATGGACAGGGGCACCTTGCACTAGCCCAGGCTGCAGGAGTTGGAAGATGACAGCCAGGAGTATAAAGACGTTGCTATGGGGCAGCACTTGCAGCTTTCTGCCCCGAGGGGGTCTTGTTTTCACAGCTCAGCACCTGCATGAGCCTCAAGCACAGGAGACATGCAGGGCCTGGTGGAACAGATCCCCTCAGCACACTGCCAGGGGCTGCCCAAAACTCAGGGGGCTCAAGACAAGTCTGCCCAGATCCATGTGGGATTGACCCCTTCACATTCCCAAACTACTAGGGCTGAAGAGGACAGAACTCAGGCCTAGACCTGGAGCATCCTGGTGTGAAGCCACTGCATGTCCCAGCCTCGCTCCCGGCTCTGCTGCTGTCACCCAGCCCGTCCCTGTCCCACACCCTCAGCTGGGCACAGCATCACCACACCCCCAGACTGAAAGTTGGAACTAAACAGATCAGCTTTCCAAAGAAACCCGCCCAGAACCCAGCCTCCTCATCTGCTTCTGGATGAGGAGTCTAATAAAGTCATTGAGGTGAGTTAGGGCTGGGCACCATTATTCTGACCCAATTTGAGCTGTCAGCCCCTTGTAAAACATGACATATGACTCTGAAAATTCATCCTGGGCACCAAACAGAATTTATTCTGCTGTAAAAAAGAAAGAGACAGTGAAGAGTGGCCCAGGGACCTCCACACCACTGAAAACACACAGGCACTGATCTCAGCAAACAATTTATTTTACTCCCCACCACCATCATCTGTCCCCGCTCCATCCAGTGCCCGACCAGGCTGGCAGGAGAATATGAGTTTTAAAGGTCACCACTTAATGATGTTAAGGAGCCATCCTCCTTCCCAGGTAAAATACTGATCAATCTGTAATATTTCTAACTGGACTGCTCATGGAGACGATACAAGGGGATTCTGTTCTCCTTATGTGTCAAATAAACTTAAAGCCTTTTCTTACATCAGGCTGATAACTCAAGCTGGGGACAGGCACAGCTGGAACTGGCTCATCACATGTCCAGTGAGCAGACAGGAGGCAGGAGGCAGCAGAAGGGGGGATGAAGTGCAGTTGGGATTGCTCTGCAGCATAAAGGGCTGTTATATCCTTACCTAACTAATATATAAATGTTCAGCCATTGCCTCTCCTGTCACCTGTGGAGAATTAGAACAGTTAGAGCAGCTCTGGACACACTTTTCTCCATGATTTTCACACTCCTGGGTCCCCAGAAGGAGCTCACATGCAGCTCAGAGATGCTGGTGCCCAGCAGACTGACAGACCTGGAGCATCATCTCCCCTTACGGGTTTGGGAGCCCTGAGCAGGGACAGGGACAGGATCTCTGAGTGCTCCATCCCAAGGACTTCCTGTCATTGAGACAGGGCTGGGCAGCAAAGTGCCCTCCAGTAGGTTCCTTGAGGAGCACTCTGGCAAGACCTGCCCAGTCCTTTGCTGATCCATTTGCCTCAAAGCACAGCAGCCACAGAGTTTGTTTGACAGGTCTGGGTCCCTGCAGCAAATCCCTGCTCCGAGGAGATCCAGCAGCACCCCTGCACCCCAGCCCTGCTGTGAGAGAGGAGCACAGGGAAGCCCTCCCACAGCCCAAGCATGAGGCTCTCCTTGCTTTCAAAAGGCTCCTGAGCCCTCCCACACCTCCCCCCAGCCCTCTCCCCAGCCAGGCTCTCAGGCAGAGATTCCCCCTCCTGAGGAGCCCAAGAAAAAGATAAATACTTGGAATACACAATCTTCAAAATGAAGCAAACGGCTCCATTTGACATTACACTGAAGAGTATTTAATTTGCTCTTGGATGTGCAGCCTGAACCATGTGCTGTGCCCAAGGATGGGGTTTATCATTTATTCAGAAGCCAGTGCATTTTAGAGTCTGTCAGAAGTTCCTCACAAAGAAAGCCATGATGAGGGGGGTGCAGCAGTATTTTATTTATATTTTATTTTTTTTTAACAAAGTGAGCTGGGTCAGCTCTGAATTTCTAAAGCATCTCAGAGGTGTACAGACTTTTAAAGCTCTCCAGAGAGAGCACTCACATATTTTCTTCCATTCTGGCTCATTTTGCTCTGCAAAGTCGATCCCTCCAACTTTGTTTTGCAAACAAGCCAACACAAACCTGTGCAACCAGGCTCCAACCCCCTCAGTTCTGTTAGCAAAAAGAAAAAGCAAATTAACACCCAAGACCTCTACTTATTCCCAAACAATTCTCATGTGAAAATAATTTATCTTTCACTAATCAAGGCCAGAAGCTTAAAGCAGCCAGGGAGCACACAGGATTGTGCACACAGGCAAACAAAAACAGGGCAGTTTTTCCCCCCTTTTCCCTCTGGCTGGATTTCAGATGAGCTCCCAGAGGCTGATGCAGTTGCAGCTCAATGATGCTGCATCAGAGAGGGTTTGAAAGGCCCTGAGTCCACAGAGGCCCCTGTGGATGCACCATGGAGGGTGGGATGTGGGACTTGGCTCCCTGCATCTGCTGCCCCCTGTCCTTGTTTCCCCAGAGCCTCCAGAAGCACCTTGGGGACAGGGATGCAGCCAAAACTCCAAGCTGCCACCATTCTCCTTCCCCAGCAGGGAGGCAAAAAGGAGACAAAGCATTTTGAAGATGCCTAAATTCAGAGACACCCAAAAAGGCTTTTCCCAGGAGTGCCTGGCAGGGACATCACATGATCAGTGCAACCTGTGACCTGGTTTAGATGCAGCTGAGCAGGGTTTCAACTCCCTCAGCACTGACAGGGGCTCCTTGATAAACACCAGCAGCATTTAGTGTGGGTGAGGATTTTGTCCCTCTGTTCTGTTCAGCTGAGACCCCCCTGCAGAGCTGCCTCCAGCCCTGGGAACAGCACAGG
>NW_021940840.1:1145321-1146750 GCF_001715985.3 Manacus vitellinus
AGACAGAGGAGGGACGAGGCATGTGGTTTGGGAACAAACAGGAGCTGTAATTCATGTTTGTTTTACCGCTGAACAGTCTTCAATGTTCCAGTCATGACTCCAGCCCTTCACTTTGCTAGAACAAAGTCTACAGCTGGACAGAGAGCTCAGGATTTTCTGCAGGTGTGCACAAAACTACACCAGCAACTACTTTCAACAGGCCTGGGCACCTGCAACCTCAAGTGAGATCAAAAGGGTCCATGTGGAGAGCTAAGGGTGATGGTCTTGTGATGGGTGAAGGGAAAAATCTCCCTGTTAGCTCCATGGCCCAAAAGTCAAACCTACAAAAGCACAATTCCCCAGGACATCAGCCTCTGAGAGCCACCTCCTCACTGGCACAGAGCCTGCTGAGCCTGCAGTGGGGCTCCCACAGCTGGGACACACTCACTGCTGCTGCCCTGCCAGGAACTGGGACCTCAGGGCAGGAAAGGGCTCCTGTGAAGGTGGGACAGGCACAGGCACTGCTGCCACACAGAGGAGGGCAGAAAACATGGAATCACAGAATCACTGAGGTTAGAAAAGCCCTCTGAGACCATCGAGTCCAACCCTTCCCCAGCACTGCCAAGGCCACCACTGACCCTGTCCCCAAGTGCCACATCCACATGGCCTTTAAGTCCCTCCAGGATGGGGACTCCAGCCCTGCCCTGGGCAGCTGTGCCAGGGCTTGATCTCCTCTAATGAGCACAGAGGATGTTCCCCTTGATTCTCCCCAGGCTCAGGGCCCAGATCCCACTGGTGCATCTCAGACTTTAAATCATCAAGGATAAGCAGCAGTTGTGGTGTCAGCTCAGGCTCAGCCCTTGGCACAAGGCACATCCTCCCTCTCAGGAGGGACCTCACTGCTCTCCACCTGACCTGGGAAAGCAGCTTAGGGGTGAGCACAGAGATGAGTGGCAGGGAAGGGGCCAGTACACCAGGATTAGCTGCCCAGTGGAAAGGGGATTACATGCTCCAGCTTGTCCTGGGAGCAAGCCAGCAGCCAGGGCTGGCAGGGAAGAGCTAGCTGAGAATGGGAAGAATAAAGAAGTCAGGGTTGGTCTGGGCAGGCAGGAGCTGGGGATGATGGGGCTCCCCAGCACCATCCCAGATCAGATGCTGCTGGCAGGGGGCAGCTGCCACCCAGGGATCAGTGCCAAGGGCAGGAATGGGCCATGCAGGAGCACAGCCCAGCCAGGGAAGGGCTCACCTTCCTTCTGACAGCCTGCAGGGGGGTGTGCAGGGGGCTCAGAGGGCACGGGCAGGTGACAGCAGTGACACAGCCACAGGGCAGAGATGGCAGGACTCAGGTTTCTGTGATGTGGGTTCTGCAGTCACAGAATCACAGAACATCCTATGCTGGAAGGGACCCACAAGGATCATCCAAGTCCAGCTCCTGGCCCTGCACAGACCC